>NC_083235.1:10860928-11160928 GCF_032191835.1 Heteronotia binoei | reverse complement strand
TGCGTGCCAAGCAGAGGCTCTGCCACTGAGCCAGGGTCTCAGGTCAAGGTCTTTCTCATCACCTCCTGCCTGGTCCTTTTAACTGGAGATGCCAAGGATTGAGCCTGGGACCTTCTGCCTGTCAAGCAGAGGCTCTGCCACTGAGCCAGGGTCTCAGGCCAAGATCTTTCTCATCACCTCCTGCCTGGTCCTTTTAACTGGAGATGCCAGGGATTGAATCTGGGACCTTCTGCATGCCAAGCAGATGTTCTTCCACAGTGCCACAGCCCCTCCCCAATTGGATTGGAGACCGGTGGGGAGCAGAAAGGGCATTTAAATTTTGAGTCTGTGGCTGGACCATAGTTTGACCAATCAATGGAGGGATCTTTATAGTCTTCCCTCCTGGCTACAATTACCCCTTTGCAAAACCCCACAGATGACCATAAAACCTGTGGCTGAACTGGACTGCTGGGCTACTATGGCTTCTACCCCCCATTCAGGTTCTCTCCTCTGCCCCTTCTCTTGTCTTCAGTCTTCAGTATGGTGAACTAAACAACGTGGAACAAAATAGGAGTCGATTGCACCTTTAAGACCAACTTAGTTTTATTCAGAACATAAGCTTCCGTTTGCTCTCTAAGCACACTTCATCAGACGAGGAATCTGGCACAGTGAGCAGAGCCATACATAGCTGGAATCTGCTCACTGTGCCAGATTCCTCGTCGGATGAAGTGTGCTTAAGAGAGTACACGAAAGCTTACGTTCTGAATAAAACTAAGTTGGTCTTAAAGGTGCAATCGACTCCTATTTTGTTCTACTACTTCAGACCAACATGGCTGCCTATTTGGATCTATAAACAACGGGGAGTGAACTGATTGAGGGGGAATGTGTAGGAAGAGCTGCATTTCCTGGTGTGACAGGTCAAGGGGGAAATCTCCAGATCTCAACCTCTTAACCCTACCCTGGATCCTGGCTCTGCCTTTTAGCTGCTCCACCGAAGGACTGATCCCAGAAAGTTGGGCTAAGTAGATCAACCCCCAGGTTTCCATAGAATGGCATCTCCTTCCCCTAAATACTATGCTCGCCTCCCCCTAAGGTTGCTGACTCCAAGTTGAGATTAGAGCTTAGGAGGGTGGAGTTTGGGGCAGGAACCTCAGTGGGGTATCATGACATACAGTCCACCCTCCAAAGCAGCCATGTTCTCCAGGGGGAATTCCAGGAGGAATTGACCTTGATCATATGAAGATCAGTGGTGATCCGAGAAGATCTCCAGGCCCCACCTGGAGGTTGGCCACCTGCCCTATCCCCATACACTTACCCTGCAGGTAATAGGCCAGGCACCCTTCCTCTTGCAGCTTCTGCAGCAGGGTCATCAGCACCGACTCCTCGTTGTCCTCTTCCGGATCCCTCGCTTGGGATAAGTGGAGTGTCCCTTCATCGTACAGCAAGACGGTGTTCCCCCCGAGGCCGCACGGCGGTCCAGGGAGCAAAGACCTGACCGAAAGGTTCCCCTTGCGGAGGCGTCGCAGCAGCAATCCCGGGAGGGCCACGCTCAGTGCCCGCTCCACGTGGGACGAGTCGTACAGTTCCCGGCTACGGCAGTCGAGGATGTGCAAGCGGGGAGAAGGGGAGGCGAGCTCAGCCCGCAGCCATGCCGTGGACTTGCCCAGGGCTTCCATGTGGCTCCCAGCCACTGTCCGGAGGGTTAGAATCCTAGCATGGAGCCTGCCGCCCGAATCTCTCGGTTGTCCTAGGCAAATGGATGCAATCGGCAGACGTCAGTCGGTTATCAAAAGTTATGTCCACCACCTCCCGCTATTCCACCCTTGCGGGGCTTGCGAAAGGAATCCATGGAGGGGTATCCCCCCCCCCCCAATAAGGATGTCCTGAATGTAAAATCCCCCAAATCCCAATGGACCTCTGCCAGGAGCAGTCTCTACATCACATCGCAAGTGCAGATGGGCTCAGCTTTCCCATTGCAAGGAAACGGCTCATGCTAGAAAGGTAACTGGTGGGCACCATGGGGCATTACTCTGTGCATAGAGACAATCCTTCGTGTCTCCTTCGGGGGAGAAGAATGGGAGCCAGCTCCCCCCAAAACCAAACAGCGCAGTCATAAAAGATGGAGGGAAAACATCAGGTTCTTTGGGGAAAAAGCTGCTTCTTGGATACCTCGGATACTTTCTCTCGGTAAGCCTTTCTGGCGTGGCACACCAGGTGTTAATACGCAGGGACTATCCGCTACTTTAGAGGTAGCTGAAGCCCACCAGATTAGGCTGGTTCGGACAGAATTTGTGCAGGATGATCTGTGTCGATCGAGCTGACTTTGCTCGCCGGAAGGGGTTGAGGACCCAGCTTCTGAGGTCGCTGCCCTGAGTTCGAGGAGAGTTCCGTCAGTTGAGAAGCACCGCACCTTGTGGTCCTCCCAGTAGTCGCCCTATCCGACACCACTGGAGAGGACGTGCTGGAGCAGAGGCCAGGGGTGAACCGATCTGTCAGAAGCAGGCATCCAGACGAGCCAAGGGGAGGCGAGAAAACGGCAAAAGAGGGTCCAGAAGTCAGAGACACCCAGGGCGCTGAGTGCGAGGTCTCAGGGTCCCAGAGAATAGGGGAATACGCGTGTGGCTTTGGAATCCGTCATCAGATCAACCTGCAGTGGGAAAGGAAAAGAGTGAGGCTGGAGAGAGACAGAGAAAGAGAGAGGAGGCAGGCAAAGGGAAACAAGGGAAGTGCGCGTTCCCTTCCTGGCACCTTACCGTCCATTCCCGCCCCCCCCCCCCCATCCTGGCCAGATGCTGACGAGACTTCCTGGCAACAGGAGCAAAGACGGCTGCAGCTAAGAGAGCCGGATGACAATATGGGCTGTTTACACACTGCAGGCACCCCAGCCTTCAGTAACCGAGTGCAGAGGTTTGGGGGCTCAAAACTGCCCCACATCCTGTGTCTGGGAACACTTTTGCTCCCAGTTCCACACGTTTTCAGACTAACTGAACAGGCCCAGAAACCTTTCTTTGGCTCTAGAATTTAGCTCGAAAATTTAAGACACAGGCTCATTTTTCAGTTTCAGGATTATTTTTAATTATGAGAGCCCCCCCCCCCCGGGTTTTGAGAGCTGCTGCACAGCAACTTCTTGTGGTCCCCAGTCCTAAGGATGCCCGGCTGGCTTCAACGAGGGCCAGGGCCTTTTCAGTCCTGGCCCCTACCTGGGTGGAATGAGCTCCCGCTAGAGATCCGGGCCCTGCGGGACTTATCCAGGTTTCGCAGGGCCTGCAAGACGGAGCTCTTCCGCCAGGCTTTTAACTGATCCGACAGGCATCCTTGTTGGAAACCATCGCTTCCCCCAAGCATCTCACCATCGTGGGGACTGTGCTGCGTTGATAGATACCAGCTGATACGCTGTTGTTGGCTCGCCGCCTGTGTTTGTGATGCTGTACTGCCTTTGTTTTTACACCGTTACGTTTTGATGATGTTTTATTTTTAATCTGTAATAGGTGTCTAAATTTCTGTTGTAACGTATAAGGTGATTTCTAGATGGTACCGAACTCCTGCTCAACTTTCGCATTCAATTCCTGATTCCACTGTTGGAAACGTTGTGTTTCTAAGGCTACCTTTTACCACGCTTGGTGGTCCTGCCCGGTGATTGTCACCTTCTGGAAACAGGTGGTTAAGGAAATTTTCAGAATTACAGGGGTTATGATCCCATTCTCTCCAAGTTTGATCCTTTTGAATTTTTGGGAATCTGCATTTGTTTTGAAATAGGATAGAGAGCTTATAAAGACTTTCTTCACTGCAGCTAAAGCGGTTATTGCTTGTAAATGGAAAGATGAGCAATCCCCTAGTCTATGGACTCGGTATCTCAAAGTTTAGGATTACTTTACACTAGATAAGATTACTGATGAGGTGCAGTCATGTGTTAATATACCTCAACATAAATCTGTAATGGAAAAATTGTCTCCTTTTTAAAGAATTCATTTTGCTAATTATTTAACTTTGTCTTAATTTGTGCAGCAGCCCCGTGGCGCAGAGTGGTAAGGCAGGAGTACTGCAGTACTGTGATCTGAACTCTCTGCTCACGACCTGAGTTCGATCCCGGCGAAAGCTGGTTCAGGTAGCCAGCCCAAGGTTGACTCAGCCTTCCATCCTTCCAAGGTCGGTAAAATGAGTCCCCAGCTTGCTGGGGGGGGGCGGGGAGTGTAAAAGACTGGGGAAGGCAATGGCAAACCATCCTGTCAAAAGTCTGCCGTGAAAATGTTGTGAAAGCAACGTCGCCCCAGAGTCGGAAACGACTGGCACTTGCACAGGGGACCTTTCCTTTCCTAATTTGTGTAACATTACTGGCGAGTTTGTATGTTGTTTCATATTTTGGAACTTTTATGTTTTTCTGTAAGCTGTTTGAGTTGATAATAAAAAAAATTATTTAAAACAAATTCTGTTGTAAGGCGCCCTGAGCCCACTTGTGGGAAAGGGCGGGATATAAATCTAAAAATTAAAATCAAACATTGCCACATTCTCCAATTATTGTCACTGTTTAGCTTTTCATAGCCCCATGTGATTCTATTACAACTACGAAAAATGGGACAGAATATCTATAATTATGGAGTAACCCTGTTTTGCCCTGACTTGGGATGGCCCAGGCTTAGGGCCAGCCCTGCCATCAGGCAAACTAGGCTATCACCTAGGGCGCCAGCCTTCTGGAGGTACCCCCTCATGTGATCCAGTGACGTTATCAGTGTTTGGGGGGGGGGCAGAATGTAGCCTTGCCTAGGGTGCCAGACAGTCTAGGGAGCTAAGCAGGGTTAGTACATAGATGGGAGACCACCAAAACTGCCCACGGTTGCTACGCAGAGGTAGGCAATGGCAAACCACCCCTGAACGTCCCTTGCCTTGACCTGGATAGCCCAGACTATCTTGAATTCATCAGATCTTGGAAGCTAGGCACGGTCAGCCCTGATTAGTATTTGGAGGGGAGACCACCGAGGAAGTCCAGGGTTGCTACGCAGAGGCAGGCAAGGGCAAACCACCCCTGAATGTCCCTTGCCTTGACCTGGATAGCCCAGACTATCTTGAATTCATCAGATCTTGGAAGCTAGGCACGGTCAGCCCTGATTAGTATTTGGAGGGGAGACCACCGAGGAAGTCCAGGGTTGCTGTGCAGAGGCAGGCAATGGCAAACCACCCCTGAATGTCCCTTGCCTTGACCTGGATTGCCCCGGCTAGCCTGATCTCATCAGATCTCGGAAGCTAAGGTTGGCCCTGGTCTGGATGGGAGACCACTGAGGAAGTCCAGAGTCACTACACAAAGGTAGAAGAAGAATTGCTGATTTATACCCTGCCCTTCTCTCTGAATCAGAGACTCAGAGCGGCTTACAATCTCCTATATCTTCTTCCCCCACAACAGACACCCTGTGAGGTGGGTGGGGCTGAGAGGGCTCTCACAGCAGCTGTCGTTTCAAGGCAACTCCTACGACAGCTATGGCTGACCTAAGGCCATCCAGCAGCTGCAAGTGGAGGAGTGGGGAATCAAACCCGGTTCTCCCAGATAAGAGTCCACGCACTTCACCACTACACCAAACTGGCTCTCCTGCCATCAGGCAAACTAGGCTATCACCTAGGGCGCTGGCCTTCTGGAGGCACCCCCTCATGTGATCCAGTGATGTTATCAGTGTTTGGGGGGGCTAGAATTTAGCCTTGCCTAGGGTGCCAGATGGTCTAGGGAGCTAAGGAAGTTTGGCCACCTCTGCTCTCGCCCTTGCTCTATTAAGTCACATGAGAGGAGCTCTCAATCACACCTGCCCAGCAACTGGAGTTCAGTGGTATATTGCCTACGTCTGACAAACTATATCTGACCATCTCTTGCCTTGAAAATGGTACAGGCTGGCCATAAGTTGGCTGCAACTTGACGGTAAAACCCCCCAAATGACAAATGTGTGGTTACATATCAATAAATATCGGGTAACGCTGGTTTGTCTTGACCTGGATGACCCGGGCTAGCCCGGTTTTGTCAGATATCAGAAACTAAACAGGGGTCGGCCCTGGTTAGGACTCGTATGGGAGACCACCAAAGAAGCTCAGGGTTGCTACGCAGAGGCAGGCGACAGCAAGCCACCTCCGAACGGCTCTTCCCTTGACCGAGATAGCTCAGGCTGGTCCGATCTCATCCAATCAGGGAAGCCAAGCAGGATCAGCCCTGGATGGGAGCAGGGCTGGCTTGCCCACTAGGCAAACTAGGTGGTTGCCTAGGGCGCCAGGAGGGTAGGTGCGCCAAACTGGCCTCCCCCCGTCCCGGTGCTCCAGGCAAGCGCCTAGTTTGCCTGCCTCCTCTGTCCGCCCTTGGGCCGGCACTGGATGGGAGACCACTAAGGAAGTCCAGGGGTGTGGGGTCTGGAGACCAAGTCCTATGAGGAAAGTTTGAAAGAGCTGGGCATGTTTAGCCTGGAGAGGAGGCAGCTGAGAGGTGACAGGATCACCATCTTCAAGTCCTTGAAGGGCTGTCATAGAGAGGAGGGTGTGGAATTGTTTTCTGTAGCCCCAGAAGGTAGGACCAGAACCAATGGGTTGAAATTAAATCAAAAGAGTTTCCGGCTCAACATTAGGAAGAACTTCCTGAACGTTAGAGTGAATCCTCAGTGGAACAGGCTTCCTCGGGAGGTGGTGGGCTCTCCTTCCTTGGAGGTTTTCAACAGAGGTTAAATGGCCGTCTGACAGCGATGAAGATCCTGTGAATTTGGGGTAGGTATTTGTGGGTTTCCTGCATTGTGCAGGGGGTTGGACTAGATGACCCTGGAGGTCCCTTCCAACTCTATGATTCTGTGCCTTGCAGAGGAAGGCAAAGGCAAATAGCCTTTGTTTGGCTCCTGAAAACCCTATGGGATCACCGTAAATCGGCTGTGACTTAAACTCACTTTCTACCAATAACAACCCTGGTTGCAGCACTAAGACAAAACCTCTAACCGTAACTTAGCTTCTCAATTTCCTGTATTTTTATTATTGCTTTTAAAAGTTCCATTTAATTAAACACTGGCGCCAGCACAGTAACCAAGTAGCTAAGAAACGAATTCATTCATCATTGTTGCAGGATTAAGTTTACACATAAACAAGCGACGAGAAAGCCATTGGCTGTATCTATTTGTCCTCCCACAATACCTATTCCAATACATGTGCGCTTCTACTGAGGACTGCCAAGCAATTCGACAATAAAATGACTTAAAAAATAGCAGATGTTGCCAATTTGATTTCTAGACACCAGGGTAAACTGACACCTGGGATTTGTCTAGCCCAGGGATGGCCAAACTTGTTTAATGGAAGAGCACACAGAATAAACATCAAATGTTTGAGAGCCGTAAAATACGAATGTTAGATGTTGGAGAGCCACAAGACAGGAAGGAAGGAAAATAGATGGGGGAGAGGTAGAAAGGAAGCAACTTTAACTTTAAATGCATTCTCCAAGTCATCGGCTGGCTTTGCTTGGAGAAGTGATTTAAAGAGACAGATGCCTTCTCCAAGCCGGCCAATGGGGCAGTGAGCGCTTTAAGACCCACGCAATACCTGTGAAAGAGCCACATGTGGCTTCTGAGCTACAGTTTGGTCACCTCTGCTGTAGCCCTTACTCTGTTACAGGGGTGGACAAAGCGGTTGTGATGACAACCCTCATCTACGGCTCCGAATCGTGGGTTTTATACCGTCATCACCTGCGACTCCTCGAGCGCTTTCATCAGCGCTGCCTTCGCACCATCCTCAACATCCACTGGAGTGACTTTGTGACCAACACTGAGGTCCTCAAGCGGGCGGAGGTTACCAGCATTGAGGCACTGCTGCTGAAGACGCAGCTGCGCTGGGCAGGGCATATTTCTAGGATGGAAAACCACTGCCTTCCCAAGATTGCCCTGTATGGCGAACTCTCCACTGGCCATCGAAATAGAGGGGCACCAAAGAAGAGGTACAAGGACTCCTTGAAGAAATCCCTTGGCACCTGTCACATCAACCATCACCAGTGGTCTGACCTAGCCTCAGATCGCAAAGCATGGAGGCACACCATCCACCAGGCTGTCTCTTCCTTTGAGAACGCATGCATAGCTGGTCTTGAGGACAAAAGGAGATTGAGGAAGAATCGCACTGCTACAGCACCAGCCCCAAATCAGACTTTTCCCTGCAGCCACTGTGGCCGGACCTGCCTGTCCCGCATTGGTCTTGTCAGCCACCAGCGAGCCTGCAGCAGACGTGGACTACTGCACCCTTCTTAAATCTTCGTTCGCGAAGCCAAGCCGAGATTACAGGGGTGGCCAATGGCTGGGGCTGATGGGCAAAAAAAATATCTGGAGAGCTACCGTTGGCCACCCCTGCTCTATTAAGTCACAGGAGAGGAGCTCTCAATCACACTTGCCCAGCAACTGGAGTTCAGTGGTATATTGCCTCTGGACATGGAGGTTCTATTTAGACATCATGACGGTTAAGATGCCCCTCCAGGAATTTCTTGAAAAACCCTTTTAAAGCCCTGTGGGGGCATACCCACATCTTCTGACAGCAGAATCCATCAGTTATATACAGGATACAGGGGTGGAATTCTAGCAGGGGCTCCTTTGCATATTAGGCCAGACACCCCTGACGTAGCCAATCCTCCAAGAGCTTACAGGGCTCTTTTTTTGTAAGCTCTTGGAGGATTGGCTACATCAGGGGTGTGTGGCCTAATATGAAAAGGAGCTCCTACTAGAATTCCACCCCTGGTTATATACGTACTGTGTGAAGAAGTGCTTCTGTTTTGAATCCACCCTGTCACTGTCTTCTTCTAGGGGGAGAGGAAGGAAAATCTCTCTCTACCCATTTTCTCTACACCAGGTATACTCGCGTCCCACAAGGTACCAAATCCTGGCTCTAATTAAATGCTGCATCCCACACTTTGGGTACCAGCAAAAATGGCTGAACATATTGATATCAGAAATGGTAAATCCAAATACCATTTCACTCACTCACACCCACACACCCCAGCATGCTTCAAGGGTTATTTCGTTGAAAAAGAGATGCCGGAGCTCATTAGCACAATTCATTTGCATCTGCCACACACCCCTGACATCATCGGAAGGCGGACTAAATCAGATCAGCTCAGCATCTACCTTACAATGCTTTTTGAAATAGAATGGTCATAATAAAACCTCCCTCCTGTCATACTTTTAGAATGGCCTTCTCCTATGTGGCCACAATGGCACGAGGAAGATTTCCATCTGTCCGCTTGAAATGTTTGGGTTATGTTCCCATTTTTTTGGGGGGGGGGGGAAATATTAGAAAGTTTGTCGAGTCTTACAGTTGAGCAAAATTCTCACAGGAGGTTTGGACAATGGAGCCCAGAAGCAAGTATTTTTGACGAGTCGGGTAAGAAAGAAAAAGCACAATAAAATTTAGATATTCTGCAGCTCCGCTCCTGAAAGCTCCTGCTCCAAATGAGGCCTGGCTCTAGCACTTAAGAGTGTCAAACTAGGATCTGTTGAGATCCACGTTCGAATCCTCACTCTTGAGTGACCGTGGGTCTGTACTTCTTTCTCAGCCTGGGGTCAGCTTCCCTCCTAATTTCCCACTTCAGACAGGAAAACTGTCTTGGGCCTCCTGCATACCCTCTTCACAAATACAGGCCCCTCTAAGCCTCCACAGGCGGCAATCAAAATGAAACCCCTCCTTAGTCAAGAATACAGTACCATCCATGGGGCAAAGCACTAACACTGGGAATTTGAGAACACAATCGCTGTCGCCCAGGGCCATATCGCCCCCACCAGCTTACCTATCTCTCTCTCAATGGGGAAAAAGCCAGAAAAGGGTCGTACAGCGGTTAGCGTGCTGGTCTAGCATCCAGAGATGGTAGACAGTCCTGTTAATCTGCAGCCGTTATGGCGACCCCAGAGGATTTTTCAAGGCGAGAGATGAACTGAAACGGTTTGCCACTCCCTGCCTCTGCGTAGCAACCCTGGACTTCCTTGGTAGTCTCCCATCCAAATACTAACCGGGGCAGACACCGCTTAGCCTCTAAGGGATGACGAGCCTGGGCCATCCAGGCGAGGGAAGAGACAAACAGGGGTGGTTTGCCGCTGCCTGCCTCTGCGTAGCAACCCTGGATTTCCTTGGTAGCCTCTAATCCAAATACTGACCGGGGTTGACACTGCTTTGCTTCTAAGATATAATTAGCCTGGGCAACCTAGGTCAGGGAAGAGATGAACAGTGGTGGTTTGCTATTGCCTGCCTCTGCGTAGCAACCCTGGACTTCCTTGGAAGCCTCCCATCCAAATACCGACCAGGGCTGACCCTGTGAAGCTTCCGAGATCTGAAGATTTTGGGTTAGCCTGGGCTATCCAGGTGAGCGAAGAGACAAACAGAGGTGGTTTTGCCATTGCCTGCCTCTGCGTAGCAACGCTGGACTTCCTTGGAAGCCTCAAATCCAAATACTGACCAGGCCTGACACATCTTACCTTGTAAGATATGACTAGCCTGGGCCATCCAGGTGAGGGAAGAGACAAACAGGGGTGGTTTTGCCATTGCCTGCCTCTGCGTAGCAACCCTGGACTTCCCTGGTGGTCTCCCTTCCAAGTACTAACCAAGGCTGACCGTCCTTAGCTTCCAAGATCTGTTAGCCTGAACCATCCCAGAGTCCTGGGTTCAAATCCCTGCTCTCTCATGAAACTTGCTTGGTGCTATCTGGGCATGCATTTTCTCTCTGAAACTCTGAGAAGGGGACCCAAGGGGGGGGGTTGAAGGAAAAGGAGCTTCTGAGCAGCTGCAGAGCGCCTTTCCCTTACAGCCCATCACCCCCTACCCCAACACAGTTACTCAGAAGGGGACCCAAGGGGGGTTTGAAGGAAGAGGAGCCTCTGAGCAGGTGCAGAGTGCCTTCCCCTTACCACCCATCACCCCCACGGTTAGTCAGAAGAAAACCCAAGGGGGGTTGAAGGAAAAGGAGCCTCTGAGCAGGTGCAGAGCGCCTTCCCCTTACCACCCATCACCCCCACTGTTACTCAAAAGAAAACTCAAGTGGGGTTGAAGGAAAAGGAGCCTCTGAGCAGGTGCAGAGTGCCTTCCCCTTACCACCCATCACCCCCACTGTTACTCAAAAGAAAACTCAAGTGGGGTTGAAGGAAAAGGAGCCTCTGAGCAGGTGCAGAGTGCTTTCCCCTTACCACCCATCACCCCCACTGTTACTCAAAAGAAAACTCAAGTGGGGTTGAAGGAAAAGGAGCCTCTGAGCAGGTGCAGAGTGCCTTCCCCTTACCACCCATCACCCCCACTGTTACTCAAAAGAAAACACAAGTGGGGTTGAAGGAAAAGCAGCCTCTGAGCAGGTGCAGAGTGCCTTCCCCTTACCACCCATCACCCCCACTGTTACTCAAAAGAAAACTCAAGTGGGGTTGAAGGAAAAGGAGCCTCTGAGCAGGTGCAGAGTGCCTTCCCCTTACCACCCATCACCCCCGATGTTACTCAAAAGAAAACTCAAGGGGGGTTGAAGGAAAAGGAGCCTCTGAGCAGGTGCAGAGTGCCTTCCCCTTACCACCCATCACCCCCGATGTTACTCAAAAGAAAACTCAAGGGGGGTTGAAGGAAAAGGAGCCTCTGAGCAGGTGCAGAGTGCCTTCCCCTTACCACCCATCACCCCCACTGTTACTCAAAAGAAAACTCAAGTGGGGTTGAAGGAAAAGGAGCCTCTGAGCAGGTGCAGAGTGCCTTCCCCTTACCACCCATCACCCCCACTGTTACTCAAAAGAAAACTCAAGTGGGGTTGAAGGAAAAGGAGCCTCTGAGCAGGTGCAGAGTGCCTTCCCCTTACCACCCATCACCCCCACTGTTACTCAAAAGAAAACACAAGTGGGGTTGAAGGAAAAGGAGCCTCTGAGCAGGTGCAGAGTGCCTTCCCCTTACCACCCATCACCCCCCCCCGATGTTACTCAAAAGAAAACTCAAGGGAGGTTGAAGGAAAAGGAGCCTCTGAGCAGGTGCAGAGTGCCTTCCCCTTACCACCCATCACCCCCACTGTTACTCAAAAGAAAACTCAAGTGGGGTTGAAGGAAAAGGAGCCTCTGAGCAGGTGCAGAGTGCCTTCCACTTACCACCCATCACCCCCACTGTTACTCAAAAGAAAACACAAGTGGGGTTGAAGGAAAAGGAGCCTCTGAGCAGGTGCAGAGTGCCTTCCCCTTACCACCCATCACCCCCACTGTTACTCAAAAGAAAACTCAAGTGGGGTTGAAGGAAAAGGAGCCTCTGAGCAGGTGCAGAGTGCCTTCCCCTTACCACCCATCACCCCCCCGATGTTACTCAAAAGAAAACTCAAGGGGGGTTGAAGGAAAAGGAGCCTCTGAGCAGGTGCAGAGTGCCTTCCCCTTACCACCCATCACCCCCACTGTTACTCAAAAGAAAACACAAGTGGGGTTGAAGGAAAAGGAGCCTCTGAGCAGGTGCAGAGTGCCTTCCCCTTACCACCCATCACCCCCACTGTTACTCAAAAGAAAACTCAAGTGGGGTTGAAGGAAAAGGAGCCTCTGAGCAGGTGCAGAGTGCCTTCCCCTTACCACCCATCACCCCCCCGATGTTACTCAAAAGAAAACTCAAGGGGGGTTGAAGGAAAAGGAGCCTCTGAGCAGGTGCAGAGTGCCTTCCCCTTACCACCCATCACCCCCCCCCCCGATGTTACTCAAAAGAAAACTCAAGGGGGGTTGAAGGAAAAGGAGCCTCTGAGCAGGTGCAGAGTGCCTTCCCCTTACCACCCATCACCCCCAATGTTACTCAAAAGAAAACTCAAGGGGGGTTGAAGGAAAAGGAGCCTCTGAGCAGGTGCAGAGTGCCTTCCCCTTACCACCCATCACCCCCAATGTTACTCAAAAGAAAACTCAAGGGGGGTTGAAGGAAAAGGAGCCTCTGAGCAGGTGCAGAGTGCCTTCCCCTTACCACCCATCACCCCCAATGTTACTCAAAAGAAAACTCAAGTGGGGTTGAAGGAAAAGGAGCCTCTGAGCAGGTGCAGAGTGCCTTCCCCTTACCACCCATCACCCCCAATGTTACTCAAAAGAAAACTCAAGGGGGGTTGAAGGAAAAGGAGCCTCTGAGCAGGTGCAGAGTGCCTTCCCCTTACCACCCATCACCCCCAATGTTACTCAAAAGAAAACTCAAGGGGGGTTGAAGGAAAAGGAGCCTCTGAGCAGGTGCAGAGTCCAGCCCATCACCCTCCCCCCTCTTGGTTACTCAGAAGGAACCCAAGGCAGGGCGTCCTTCGACCTCGCCGCCTCCTGCCCGGGCGCCCCGTCCCTCCCATCCAGCCGTCGCTCACCCGCCGCTGCCGCCTGTACTCTCCGGCTCCCCTTGGCGCCTCCCGCATCCTGCGGGCCAGCCAGTCCGGCCCAGCCGTTCCCAGCAGCGGCGCAGAGCGGCCCTTCTCCGGGCTCGGCGCTTGCTGCAGCGCGCCGCCCGCCGGCCCCGGGAGAAGGCGGCCCCAGCCGGAGCAGCCGAGCGCGGCGGCGGAGGAAGAGGCGACCGGAGACGACCCCTTCGGCGGCCGCCTCCCCTCTCAACGGCCCGGCCGAGCGCCCGACGCCTCCATCCGCAGAGCGAGGCCAGACGCACGGCGCAAAGGGGCTCTCCGAGGAGCACCAGCCGGGCTGGAGCGCCGAAGGAGCGGCCAGGGGGCTCTTGGGCAACCCGGAGAGGAGGGAAGGAAGGCGGCCAGGAGGAGGAGGCGGTGGTGGAGGAGGAGGAGGGCGCCTCGCCTGCCTGCCTCCGCCGCCGGCCGCGCGTCGAGCCCCCGCGTCCCAGCCCAGCGCAGCGCTGCGCCCGGCTCTGCTTCCCCCTCCTCGGCCGGCTGCGCGCCCGCCTGCCAGTCCCCACCCCGGCTCTCCACGTGGTGGCTGTGTACAGGCCCCCGCGCCCCGCCCCGCCGCCCTCCCATTGGCCCGCCGGGCCTGCCCGGGGAGGGAGGAGTCGAGGAGGCCGGCTGCGGGGCAGCGGGCGCTGGTGGGGCAGAAGGAGGGGAGGAGGCTGGGGAGACGAGCGGAGCGCGTCAGGACGGGAGAGCCTTGCTGGATCAGGCGGGGGCGGGGACGCCTAGTAGTCCAGCGTCTTGGTGCTGGGGGGGGGGGCAACGATGGGAGGAGCTTCTCGTGGCCTGGCCCCACTGGTGGACCTCCTGGTGGTGCCTGATTTTTTTGGCCCCTGTGTGACACAAGAGTGTTGGAGTGGATGGGCCATTGGCCTGATCCAAGATGGCTTCTCATGTCCTGGGCGGTGACGCTCTGTCTTCATGGTGCTGGGGAGGAGGGACAGTGGAAGGGCTTCTAGTGTCCTGGCCCCACTGGTGGGCCTCCTGATGGCCCCTGTGAGACACAGATGGGCCACTGGCCTGATCCAGCATGGCTTCTCTTACATTCTTATGTCTGAGGCAGTGAGGCTCTGTCTTCTTGGTGGTTGGGGCGGGGGCACAGTAGGAGGGCTTCTAGTGCCCTGGCTCCATTGGTGGACCTCCTGGTGGTGCTTGTTTTTTTTGGCCCCTATGTGACACAAGAGTGTTGGACTGGATGGGCCATTGGCCTGATCCAAGATGGCTTCTCTTAGGTTCTTATGTCCTGGGCACTGACGCTCTGTCTTCTTGGTGCTGGGGAGGAGGGACCGTGGAAGGGCTTCTAGTGTCCTGGCCCCACTGGTGGGCCTCCTGATGGCCCCTGGGTTTTTTGGCCCCTGTGAGACACTTAGTGTTGGACTGGATGGGCCATTGGCCTGATCCAGCATGGCTTCTCTTACATTCTTATGTCTGAGGCAGTGATGCTCTGTATTCTTGGTGCTGGGGGGGCACAGTGGGAGGGCATCTAGTGTCCTGGCCCCACTGATGGACCCTCCTTATGGCACCTGGTTTATTTGGCCCCTGTGTGACACAGAGTATTGGTCCGGATGGGCCACTGGCCTGATCCAACATAGCTTCTCTTATGTTCTCTTATGACTTCCTGTCTCACACAGTGGCTGACCAGTTCCTCTGGAGGACCAACAGCAGGGCAGAGAGGCCGAGGCCTTCAGAAGAACATCAGGAGAGCCCTGCTGGACCAGAGAGACCAGTGGTCTATCTAGTCCAGCATCGTGTCTCACACAAAAGTCAACCGGTTCCTTTGGAGGGCCAACAACAGGGCAGAGAGGATGAGGCCTTCCTAAGAACATCAGAAGAGCCCTGCTGGATCATACCAGGGGTTCAACTAGTCCAGCATCTTGTCTCACACGGTGGCCAACCAGTTCCTCTGGAGGGCCAACAACAGGTCATAGAGGCTGAGGCCTTCATGAGAACATCAGAAGAGCCCTGCTGGATCTGACCAGTGATCCATCTAGACCAGCATCCTGCCTCACACAGGGGCCAACCAGTTCCTTTGAATGTCAACTAACGGCATAGAGGCTGAGGCTTTCATAAGAACATCAGAAAACCCTGCTGGATTGGGCCAGAGGTCCATCTAGTCCAGCATCCTGTCCACACAGTGGCCAGGCAGTTCTTCTGGAGAGCCAACAACAGGGCAGAGAGTCTGAGGCCTTCATAAGACTATAAGAAGACACTTCTGGATTAGACCAGTAGTCTAACTAGTCTAGTATCCCTTCTCACAGAGCGGCCAGCCAGTTCCTCTGGAGGGCCAACAACAAGGCAGAGGAGCTGAGGCCTTCATGAGAACATCAGAAGAGCCCTGCTGGATTAGATTTAAAGCCTTTAAACCCTATATGGCCAGGGTCCTGGATACCTTAGGGACCGCCTTTCCCCATATATGCCCCAGCAAGCACTTCGGTCCGGAACCCAAAACCGGTTGATGGTTCCGAGCATCAAAGAAGCTAGGCTTGCATCAACAAGAGCCAGGTCCTTTTCCGTCACTCCTCCTAGCTGGTGGAATGAGTTGCCGGAAGAGGTGAGGGCCCTGCGAGAGCTCACACAGTTCCGAAGGGCCTGCAAAACGGCGCTCTCCCACCACGCTTTTTCATAATGACATCTACAGCGATGGATTGGGTCCAGAAACACCACCAGTGGTTTGCATGGGACCTCCAGAAGTTTAAAAATCGACCAGTCTGATTACCACCACTAATATCTTGTTGTCTGGATACATCGAATTAGCACCAGATGTTTTAAATGTTTTGACGTTTTTGTATTTAATACTGTTTATATTCACTGTAAAATGGTTGGGCATGCTATTGCTGACCCTCATATTGTGAGTTGCCCTGAGCCTGCCTTGGTGGGGAGGGCGAGATATAAATTAAATAAATAAGTAGATCAGTAGCCCATTTAGTCCAGCATCCTGTCTCACACAGAAGGGGAGGGGGGACTTGATGTTCTTTTATGACTCCATCCATTCCAGCATCCTGTTTCACACAGCGGCCAAACAGTTCCTCTGGAGGGCCAACAACAGGCCACAGAGGCCGAGGCCTTCATAAGAACATCAGAAGAGCCCTGCTGGATTAGATCAGTAGCCCATTTAATCCAGCATCCTGTCTCACACAGAAGGGAAACGGGGCTGAGGACACGACGGGAGCACATCAGAAGAGCCCTGCCAGGGCGACATCTAGTCTGGATGGGCCAACAGCAGGGTAGAGAGGCCAAGGCCTTCATGAGAACATCAGAAGAGCCCTGCTCGATCAGACCAGGGGTCCATCTAGTCCAGCATCCTGTCTCACGCAGTGGCCAACCTGTTCTTCTGGAGGGCCAGCAACAGGGCAGAGAGGCCGAGGCCTTCATAAGAATGTCAGAAAACCCTGCTGGATTAGACCAGTGGTCCGTCTAGTCCAGCATCCTGTCTCACACAGCAGCCAGCCAGTGCCTCGTTTATTCAATTTGTATCCCGCCCTCCCCACCGAAGCAGGCTCAGGGTGGCTCACAATACATAATAAAAACAAAATAAAACTTTAATTGAACAGTTAAAACGACTAAACAGTTTAGAACAATTCAGAACTGATTACCATTTTGTTACAGATGGTGTTCAGTATTCTTAAGCATCGTTTAAAGCTAATATATCAGCAGTTCCGTTAAAGGCTAACTGCAACAATGTTGTCCTGCAGGCCTTGCAGAACTGAGCAAGGCTCTAACCTCCTCTGGCAGTTGGTTCCACCAATGGGGAGCCGCGATGGGGAGAAGGCTCTTTCCCTGGTGGTTTGCAATCTTGCCTCCCTTGGCCCAGGAATCGAAAGCAAGTCCATCCTTCATTTTCTCCAGAGGAATAGATTTCTGTCATCTGGAGACCAGCTGTTATATCGGCTCTAACCGATGCCAGACATCTGCCAGGCCTGTGGGTGAAACTGAAACTGAAGAAGAAAGTTGCCCACTCTAAGAGCCAGTTTGGTGTAGTGGTTAAGTGCGGGGACTCTTACCTGGGAGAACCGGGTTTGATTCCCCACTCCTCCACTTGCAGCTGCTGGAATGGCCTTGGGTCAGCCATAGCTCTGGCAGAGGTTGTCCTTGAAAGGGCAGCTGCTGTAAGAACTCTCTTAGCCCCACCTGCCTCACAGGGTGTCTGTTGTGGGGGAGGAAGGTAAAGGAGATTGTGACTGCTCTGAGACTCTGAGATTTGGAGTGGAGGGCATAAGAGCATAAGAGAAGCCATGTTGGATCAGGCCAATGGCCCATCCAGTCCAACACTCTATCACACAGTGGCCAAAAAAAATTATATATATATATATACACACACACTGTGGCTAATAGCTACTGATGGACCTCTGCTCCATATTTTTATCTAACCCCCTCTTGAAGCTGGCTATGCTTGTAGCCGCCACCACCTCCTGTGGCAGTGAATTCCAAATGTTAATCACCCTTTGGGTGAAGAAGTACTTCCTTGTATCCGTTTTAACCTGACTGCTCAGCAATTTCATTGAATGCCCACAAGTTCTTATATTGTGAGAAAGGGAGAAAAGTACTTCTTTCTCTACTTTCTCCATCCCATGCATAATCTTGTAAACCTCTATCATGTCACCACGCAGTCGACGTTTCTCCAAGCTAAAGAGCCCCAAGCGTTTTAACTTTTCTTCATAGGGAAAGTGTTCCAACCCTTTAATCATTCTATTTGCCCTTTTCTGGACTTTTTCCAATGCTATAATATCCTTTTTGAGGTGCAGTGACCAGAATTGTACACACTATTCCAAATGAGACCACACCTTCGATTTATACAGGGGCATTAGGGTATAAATCTAATTATTTCTTCTTCTATAGAGGAATCCACTTCTATTGATCTGCCATAATCTAGATTAGCGCTGTGGGCCACAAGCACAAAACCGGAGTTAGAATTCAGTCTTCTCCAGCGACCTGCCCGAGGCAGCTTACAAAATAAAAATCAAAACCAAACATTAAAAGACCTTAATTAAAACGGAACGCAGGAGAAGAATGTAGTTCAGAAAAACAGACCGCAGAGAACTGAAAACAAGAGTTTCTAGGCCTAAAATACTGTTTTAATTAAACTTTTCAAAATGGAAAGTTTTGATGAGCACAAACATTACCGCATGCAGTGACTACCAGGTGACAGGAGAGTTGCAAGGAGCAGGGCATTTAGGGTTGCCAACTTCCAGGTAGGGTCTGGCAATCTCCTGGCATTACAACTGATTTCCAGTCGACAGAGATCCGTTTCCCTGGAGACAATGCCCAATTCAGATGGTGGACTCTGTGGTCCTGTACTCTTCTGAGGTCCCCCCCCTTCCATCAAACGCCCATCCTCCCCAGGCACAACCCCCAAAATCTCCAGGAATTTTCTGATTTGGAGTTGGAAGCTCTAGAAGAAGAAGAAGATATTGGATTTATATCCCGCCCTCCTCTCCGAAGAGTCTCAGAGCGGCCTACAATCTCCTTTCCCTTCCTCCCCCGCAACAGATGCCCTGGGAGGTAGATGAAGATATTGGATTTATATCCCGCCCTCCACTCCGAAGATTCTCAGAGCGGCTCACAATCTCCTTTCCCTTCCTCCCCCACAACAGACACCCTGTGAGGTAGATGAAGATATTGGATTTATATCCCGCCCTCCACTCCGAAGAGTCTCAGAGCGGCTCACAATCTCCTTTACCTTCCCATCCCCACAACAGGCACCCTGTGAGGTAGATGAAGATATTGGATTTATATCCCGCCCTCCACTCAGAAGAGTCTCAGAGCGGCTCACAATCTCCTTTACCTTCCTCCCCCACAACAGACACCCTGTGAGGTAGATGAAGATATTGGATTTATATCCCGCCCTCCACTCAGAAGAGTCTCAGAGCGGCTCACAATCTCCTTTACCTTCCTCCCCCACAACAGACACCCTGTGAGGTAGATGAAGATATTGGATTTATATCCCGCCCTCCACTCAGAAGAGTCTCAGAGCGGCTCACAATCTCCTTTACCTTCCTCCCCCACAACAGACACCCTGTGAGGTGGGTGGGGCTGGAGAGGGCTCTCACAGCAGCTGCCCTTTCAAGGACAACTCTGCCAGAGCTATGGCTGACCCAAGGCCATGCTAGCAGGTGGAAGTGGAGGAGTGGGGAATCAAACCCGGTTCTCCCAGATAAAGAGTCCGCACACTTCACCACTACACCAAACTGGCTCTCCACAAACTAGGCATTCCACAAACTAGTTGCCGCTACTGAAAACACCCTGACCGATGTTGCACTCACCTTACGCCACGTTCGACTTCTCAGTGGGGCTTCCTCCCAATTTCCCACTATCTGCCTCGGGGCTGCAGCAAACATCGGCGTTTTCGCGTAGCAAAGAGGAACTGGTTTTTAGCGGTTTCTGTTCACTGCGTGAAAACGCCAATGCTTGCCGCAGTCCCGGGGCAGATAGTGGGAAATCGGGAGGAAGCCCCGCCGAGAAGACGAACGTGAAAGGAGCATAAGTTGAGTGCAACATCAGTCCCTGTCTCTGCAGACCGTTTGATGATGTGTGTCGTCAGTCCCTTCAATCAGCAATTTTCTATGTTTCTACAGGTTTCTCTTGACCCCATGCAGGAACACAGTTCCGGCTGCTTTGGCATCAGGGGGTGTGGCCTAATATGTAAATAAATCCCTGCTGGGCTTTCTATACAAAAAAGAGCCTTGTTTGAAACAATGGTGACATCAGGGGGTATGGCCTAATATGCAAATGAGTTCCTGCTGGGCTTTTTCTACAAAAATGGTCTGCTGAGAAGCTAATACAAGTAAAAAGTTAAGTGCTGGAAGAACAGGTGAGAGTAGGTGGGAATATGGGTTTCTCCCAAACACCCCCTCCAACCAGAAAACACGGGGGGGGGGGGGGTAGCCCTCCAGATAAGTGGAGGGACATAATTATGGGGTGTTCCAGTAAGGGACCAGCCACCTGCTTCCTCATAAAATGAGAGGAAGTGACTGGAGAAGTGTGCCAGAAAAGATCTGATTTTGGGTTTCTTCCAAATGCTTCTCTCCAACTAGAAAAATGCCAGGATACTGTGGATCATAGAGTTGGAAAGGACCTCCAGGGCCATCTAGTGCAACCCCCTGCACAATGCAGGAAAATCACAAATAAAAAGGTAAAGGTAGTCCCCTGTGGAAGCACCGGTTGTTTCCGACTTTGGGGTGATGTTGCTTTCACAACGTTTTCACGGCAGACTTTTTATGGGGTGGTTTGCCATTGCTTCCCCCTAAATTCACAGGATCCGCATTGCTGTCAGATGGCCATCTAACCTCTGTTGAAAAACCTCCAGGGAAGGAGAGCCCACCACCTCCCGAGGAAGCCTGTTCCACTGAGGAACCGCTCTAACCGTCAGGAAGTTCTTCCTAATGTTGAGCCAGAAACTCTTTTGATTTAATTTCATCCCCTTGGTTCTGGATCAGCTAGGGTTGCCAGCCTCTAGGTGGTACAGCAAGCAACAGAGAACCACAGGAAGACCAGCACATGAATTTATTTATTTTATTTTATTTATATCCCACCCTCCCCGCCAAAGGCAGGCTCAGGGCGGCTTATGTACAACGTATGTACAAAAGTTATGAAGCAACTTAGGTACAAAAGCTCGCAGTGCTCAGCCATTTCATGTTTTCCCCTGGGTCTTAGGTCCAAAGCATTGACCATGAGATTTCTGTAATGAATGTTAATAAAGTTTGCAATTTACAGACACACACCTGAACAGCATACTCAAGGTTGCTACAGCACAGACATTGTCTCCAGATGATGCAATAATTCAGAGCAAGAGGTGTCAGTTATCAGAAACCGTTAAATAAAATATTGCAAGAGTGCTAATTTTTTTGTAAAAACAATTTTTATTATTCTACAACATATTATATCACTATTTCATTTGCTTCTCTCAAATAAAAGTCAATATGTTGCATCACATTTTCCATCTCCCCTCTTCCCTTTCAAGACTTCCCCAGTGTTACTTACAATATAAAAGCAATAAAGGTAATTTAACATTTAAAAAAACTATTTAAAAAGAAAAAAGGAACTTATACTTCTTTATGATTATTATGACACCAAACACACTGGTCTGTTTCTCATCCACGATTAATTAGCCCTTAAGAAGCTTGGCACATGTTGAATTTATGTTGATTTAATGACCCCAGATACCCTCTATAGACATTGGAAGCGGTCCTTCTCTGGAGATTCTTCAAAGCCAAAAAGAAACCCCCCTGGGATTTCTCATTAGCCAAAGTACGTCTCCTCAGAACTTTAAGCATATCTTGGTCATCATCTTGCCTAGATGATGTAGACAGCAGGTATTGAAACACCTTCTCTGTCCAAAATGGAGGGTCTGGTGAGCTCCCCCACTGGAAAGCTCATCAATTCTCCATGAAATGCAAGCCGGAAGCCCACAAGAGTGCTAATTTTTTAAGCATGTTTAAGTTTTTTTTTTAAACCCTTTAATTGTGTTTGTCTGTGTCTTTTATAAAGTTTATATCTCCGCTACCTGGCATTACATTTTATGACAGACACAGCCTGGCCTGACACGGACTCATTTATATCAGATCTGGCCCTCATAACAAATGAGTTTGACACCCCTGCTCAGGGATTGTTTTGTAGAAAAATAGGTGGCGGAGCTCATTAGCATAACTCATTAGCATATGCCACCACCACCACCCAGTCAAAAGCAACCCGATGCAAGAAAGGAGAGCCCCGGGCGAGCAAGGCCTGCTTGGGCTGGCTAGAGATCCAGCCAGACCAAGCAGGCCTCACTTTCCTAGGGCTCTCCTGGGCTGCCCCCCTCAGTCAAAAGGCCAGCAATTCACCCTGTGGAGAAACGCCATCTTAGTTGGGAGGGAACATGAAACTGCTAAGCAGGCTTTGGCCTAGCCTCCCTCCAACCCCCCCTCCTTTCCAGAGCCAAACCAGCAACTCTAGGGGGAAAGCCTCCTAGAGCGGCAGGAAGTTCTTTTGTCCTTTGCATTTGAGTTAACCAGGAAGAAAGGCAGTCCTCAGGTGGCGCTCAAAGGAGGAGGTTGTGAGCATGGGGGCTCCTGACTGTGGGATAGGCCTACTCAGGAAAAGGAGGCCCCCAGGCAGTCAGACCAAGTAAGTCATCCACAAAGCAGCGCAAGTTTAGACCAGGGACAGTAGGATGCGTTTATAACCACATTTTCTTTGTCATGCTGTTTGCTGTGCGGGTGCTGTGCTGTGTTAACCTTTTACATGCAACTGTTTTCGTTGTGCTTTTCTTTTCTTTTTCTCTTTTAAATAAATATTTTTGTTGTTTTGAATGCTGGCAGTCAAACTCTATACCACATAGATCCCGACCGTTTAGACCACGCTGCTTTAAGACGGGGGCCCCGGGGAAGGGGGAAGGCATGCAGTTGGATAAGGTGCCAATCCTCCAGGGGTTCCCCGAAGAAGTGCTGTGGTCTCTGTGATACCCAAGTACTGGGTGGCAGAGGGCCTTGAGGCCTGGCCTCAGAGCTGGAGAGGGGGATTGGGAGTCCTGTTCCTCTCAATCTGAACCCCTAGACTGAGCAGAACCCCTAGACTGTGATACCCAAGTACTGGGTGGCAGCGAGCCCAAGTGGCCAGAGGAGAAATAGCTCCCTCCAGGAGTTGGCGACTCAATAGGGAGTTGACGGGACCGGGTCTGAAGGCAGAATCGGGCCGGTTCCGTCACACACCGGCTGCCCAAAATCACATAAGAAGTGGAGAAAGGGTGGTGCGGGCTTCCCCAGGGGTGAATGAGGGCTGCTGGGGGTGTGGCAAAGGCCCTGGTGGCTGGCTGGCTGCCCGCTCTCCTAATCCAGGGATTGTTATGCCTACTGTGCAATGGACAAGGTAGGTGGGGAGGAGGAGGGGGAACCCTCAGAAAGGTTCAGGAGCTGTGCTGCTGTGAGCTCCTGCTGAATCCAAGGCCTGCCCCTGCTAGAGTCCATCCTCCAAAGCAGCCATTTTCTCCCAGAAAACTGGTCTTGGTCATCATGAAATCTCCAGGTGCCACCTGAAGGTTGGCACCCCTATTTGCCACCTAGTGCCGAGCAAGGGGATGGCGTACGCTGGAACGGCCCTGATTCTTGGACAAGGAAGACTCCCTGCAAACTCCCATTCACATTCGGTGCACAGGCGGAACTGTGTGAAATGGATGTGTTTTTCATGTTTCCTTTCCCATTTCCCCCCCTCTCTGCACTCCTGGCGTACCAAATCACGAATGCGCTAAGGGCCACGCTTCAGCCATGGAGAATGCCACCTTAACGTCAGCCCAGGTAGAAGCTCTCTCCATGATTCCCAGCGAAGAAAGGATCCAGGCGAAGTAAATTTCCAAGAATAGTTTTATGAAAACACACAAGCGCAGTGCTGTCTTCCTCCTCCTCCTCTGGTCCCGATCTCCTTGGCAACATATCCATTTTCATCCCAGAAGGAAAGAAGCACATGAAGATACACAGTTGGTGCTGAAATCCAGTGCAAGGTTTTCCGCATTCTGCTTTTTCTTTTTGAGTGGGCGCTTCGTCTCTATTTATAATGTTCTCACGTCATGGTGGGTGGCAAGATATCACTCCTCCGATTGGCTCAAAGGGGGAAAGAGCAGACCTTGAAAAACCCCAACTTTCTCAAATCTTAAGAACATAAGAGAAGCCATGTTGGATCAGGCCAGTGGCCCATCCAGTCCAACACTCTGTGTCACACAGTGGCCAAAAAACCCAGGTGCCATCAGGAGGTTCATAAGAACATAAGAGAAGCCATGTTGGATCAGGCCAATGGCCCATCCAGTCCAACATTCTGTGTCACACAGTGGCCAAAAAAACCAGGTGCCATTAGGAGGTCCATCAGTGGGGCCAGGACACTAGAAGCCCTCCCACTGTTGCCCCTCCCAAGCACTAAGAATACAGATCATCACTGCCCCAGACATAAGAACATAAGAGAAGCCATGTTGGATCAGGCCAATGGCTCATCCAGTCCAACACTCTGTGTCACACAGTGGCAAAAACTCCCACAAAAAAACAGGTGCCATCAGGAGGTCCATCAGTGGGGCCAGGACACTAGAAGCCCTCCCACTGTGCCCCCCCAAGCACCGAGAATACAGAGCATCACTGCCCCAGACATGAGAATGTAAGAGAAGCCATGTCGGATCAGGCCAATGGCCCATCCAGTCCAACACTCTGGATCACAAGGTGGCCAAAAAATCCAGGTGCCATCAGGAGCTCCCCCAGTGAGGCCACGACACTAGAAGCCCTCCCACTGTGGCCCCCCTGAGCACCAAGAATACAGAGCATCACTGCCCCAGACATAAGAATGTAAGAGAAGCCATGTTGAATCAGGCCAATGGCCCATCCATTCCAGCACTCTGGATCACACAGTGGCCAAAACCCAGGGGCCATCAGGAGCTCCCCCAGCGGGGCCAGGACACTAGAAGCCCTCCCACTGTGGTTCCTTCAAGCACCTGGAATACAGAGCATCAGTCCCAGACAGAGAGGTCCAGCAATATGCTGTGGCTAGTAGCCACTGATGGACCTCTGCTCCATATGTTGATCCAATCTCCTCTAGAAGCTGGCTATGCTTGCAGCTTCCACCACCTCCTCGGCAGTGAAAATCAGGGCCACCCATGCCAGACTGTCATTTTTCGTAAGTCTTTTGTGCATCTGAATAATCCGGCCACTGTTGGAGACCAACCTGGTTGGATGGACCATTGTTGGTTCATACTCAGCTTTCCTTAGCCTAACCTTCCCTACATGGCAAAGTTTGAGTCCAGTGCACTGTCTCCTCTAAGCTGAGTTAGCGTGAGCTAGCTCACAGATTTTAAGCCTCCAGCTCACATATTTTTGTCTTCGCTCAGGAAGGATGACCCCAGAGCACAATAATGTATGTAGTGGCTCACAACTTAAATGCCAGGAGCTCACAAAGTAGATTTTTGACTCACAAGACTCTGCAGCTTAGAGGAAACATTGGTCCAGTGGTAGTTTTTAAGACCAACAGTTTTCACTTCTGGGTATGAGCTTTTGGGTGTTTGAAGTGTGCATGCACCGCAATAGCTTATGCCCAGAATTACTTTGTTGGTCTAAAAGGTGCCACTGGTCTCCAACTTCGTTCTATCTAGGGTGGCCAAACCTGCCTAACATAAAAGCCACAAAGGATAAACGTCAGATGTTTGAAAGAAGGAAGGAAGGAAGGAAGGAAGGAAGGAAGGAAGGAAGGAAGGAAGGAAGGAAGGAAGGAAGGAAGGAAGGAAGGAAGGAAGGAAGGAAGGTAGATGGGATGGAAAGAAAGCACTGGCTGGCTTGGCTTGAAGAAGCGATTTAAAGAGAGAAATGTCTTCTCTAAGCTGCCTGATGGGGCAGTGGAAGCTTTGAGAGAGCCAGTTTGGTGCAGTGGCGAAGAGCGCAGACTCTTATCTGGGAGAACCGGGTTTGATTCCCCACTCCTCCACTTGCAGCTGCTGGAATGGCCTTGGGTCAGCCATAGCTCTCATAGGAGTTGTCCTTGAAAGGGCAACTTCTGGGAGAGCTCTCTCAGCCCCACCTACCTCACAGGGTTTGATTGCCCACTCCTCCACTTGCACCGGCTGGAATGGCTTTGGGTCAGCCGTAGCTCTCGTAGGAGTTGTCCTTGAAAGAGCAGCTTTTGCGAGAGCTCTCTCAGCCCCATCCACCTCACAGGGTGTCTGTTGTTGGGGAGGAAGGTAAAGGAGATTGTGGCCACTCTGAGACTCTCAGATTCAGAGTGGAGGGCAGGATATAAATCCAATATCATCAGCATCAACATCATTTTCTTCTTCTTCTTCTGCCACACAATATGTGTGAAAGAGCCACACATGGCTCCCAAGTCACAGGCTGGTAACAAGTCACAAGGCCAACACAGCTGCCCATCCAAACCTCTTCCCTACAGTGGTGTTGTTGGGACAATAAAATGTAAAATGAGGAAGGGAAAACTCTGTATGTCATTCTGGGTTCCTTGGAGGAAGAAGAGGATTTAACTGGTTCACCCGGGCAGTATAATAAAAAGCAGAGACATCACCCTGCCAACAAAAGTCCGTATAGTCAAAGCGATGGTATTCCCAGTAGTAATGTATGGCTCTGAGAGCTGGACCATAAGGAAGGCCGAGCATAGAAGAATAGATGCTTTTGAAATGTGGTGCTGGAGAAGACTCTTGAGAGTCCCTTGGACTGCAAGAAGGTCCAATCAGTCAGTCCTAAGGGAAATCAACCCAGACTGTTCCCTGGAAAGTCAGATGCTGAAGCTGAAGCTCAAATCCTTTGGCCACCAAGTGAGAAGGGAGCACTCCCTGGAGAAGACCTTGATGCTGGGAAAGACAGAAGGCAAAAGAAGAAGAGGATGGCAAAAGACGAGATGGCTGGACAGCGTTTCTGATGGAACGAATACGAATTTGAGCAGACTTCGGAGGATGGTGGAAGACAGGAGGGCCTGCCGTGACTTTGTCCATGGGGTCGCAAAGAGTCGGACTCGACTGTGCAACTGAACAATAACAAACAAAAAGGGTAGGGTTGCTAACTCCAGGTTGAGAAATTCCTGGAGATTTGGGTGTGGGGGCCGAGGAGGGCAGGGTTTAGGGACGGCAAGGACTTCAGCGGGGTATAATGCCATAAACTCCACCTTCCAAGGCAGTCAAGGAAAGAATAACCTTTTGGAAGTCTACAGTAATACAAGCTCTTTGGAAGTATTTTTGACTTGGATCAAGATGGTAAAGTTTAAGACTTGGATTAAGACTTTCTGTTGATTTGGATTAAGCTGGTAAAAGCATCAGCGGAACATGGCCTGCAACACCAGCGGTCTACTTGTTGGTGGAAGCTGGAAGCTTTTGGGACTTATAAATAGCCTTTTCTGGAACAGAGACTTATAAACTTTTAAAAAAAACCAGCTGGGTTTATATGGAAATATACTCCCGTTACCACTGGATTCTCTGCTCTGGCCTTATCCTGTACGCGTCTTTTTGCAGAGCTTTCCATTTAGACATTATATATTGCTTGTCAAATTGCAAAACTGACAACCCAACAATATACACACCATTTACAAGATTTTAAAAATATTTTATTGAGCTTATAAATCCACAGAGACTTGTGCTTTTCCGACCTCACCTTTTCCATGTTGCTCGCTTGCGTTGCTTAGTCCCCAGTTGGGGGCAGGAGCCCCCCCCCTCTCTCAGGATAAGCAGAAAGTGGGGGTGGGGAAATATTTGCAGAGCATTCCATTATACCCTATGGACGCTAATCCCCACAGGTTATAATGGAATATTGAGCCATGAATCTCTGGGGGAGGCCTGTTTCGTTTTTCTTTAGGCAGAGGCACCAAATTTTCAGTCTAGCATATGGTGCCTCTCCTCAAACCCTACCCCCCATTGGTTCAAAAAGATTGGACCAGGGGGTCCAATTCTATGACCCCCAAGAGAAGGCAGGAGAATGGTCCCTTTAAATGTGATGGCCAGAACTTCCTCTACAGTTCAATCATGCTTGTCGCACCCTTGCTCCTGGCTCCCCCCCCCACAAAGTCTCCTGGCTCCACCCCCAAAATCATCTGGCTCCACCCAAAGTCTCCTGGCTCCACCCCCAAAGTCTCCTGACTCCACCCCCAAAATTTTCTGGCTCCACCCCCAAAGTCTCCTGGCTCCACACCCAAAGTCTCCTGGCTCCATCTCCGAAGTCCCCAGATATTTCCTGAGCTGGACCTGACAACCCTACAACTTTGTGAGTCTCTCTAAGTTTGCCCAGCGAGGGAGATGGGTGGAATACAGCTAATCATTTGGAGTCTTCTCGCTTTTCTTCTCTGGACTACCATTCTGTTTCATAAGACCATTAGAAAAGCAGCCTGTTCAATAATCACCATTTGAAGGGCATTGGGACTAATGGAAGGGCCATAATGTTCGATGAAGGACCTTTCGCAGCCAGTTCCTTACACGGGTGGTGCTTGGGGAGGGGAGGGGCTTCAGCAGGGTAAAATGCCAGACAGCCCACCTTCCAAAGCAGCCATTTTCTCCAAGGGAATGGAATAAACCGCTCGAAAGGGGGATTAGATAGATTCATGGAGGATAAATCTATCGATGGTAACTAGCTGAGGGGAACCTACACATTCAGAGGCACTAACCCTCTGAAACCCAGAGCCAGGAGGCAACATCAGAGGAAGGCCTCAGCATCTCTGCCCTGTCGTTGGCCCTACAGAGGACCTGGTTGGCCACTGTGTGAGACAGGATGCTGGACTAGCTGGACCACTGGTCTGATCCAGCAGGGCTCTTCTGGTGTTCTTCTGAAGGCCTCAGCCTCTGTGCCCTGTTGTTGGCCCTCCAGAGGAACTGGTTGGCCACTGTGTGAGACAGGAGGATTCTGGACTAGCTGGACCACTGGTCTGATCCAGCAGGGCTCTTCTGGTGTTCTTCTGAAGGCCTCGGCCTCTCTGCCCTGTTGTTGGCCCTCCAGAGAAACTGGTTGGCCACTGTGTGAGACAGGATTCTGGACTAGCTGGGGTGTGGCAAAGCTGGTGTCACGTTCTCAGGGTGAAGGCAGGCAGGCGGGAGTCCAAAGCCAGTCCAAGGCCAAAGTCCAGGAAGTCAAGCAGGAGCCAAGTCACCAATGCAGAATCACAAACTGGAATCAGAAGTCAATGTCCAAAAGCCAAAAGGTCAGGGTGCCAAGGCAATCAAGCAGGTCAGGATCAGGAAGGAGCGTGGATGCAAGCCAGAGAATAGACTTGTTGCTTCCACAAGTTTACCAGGTCCTGGGTGGGAGCTATATGGGAGTCTCAATCAGCCTGCTCACTGAGTGGCAGTGACTCTGCTAGAACGCAGGGCTGAGAGATCTGAAGCCTCAGCGTGCCTCATGTCTTCACCCTGAAAGTTCTTTCCGGAGTCTGCTTCGAACTCTTGAGATGGGAGGAGGAGAGCTTGGAGGAGATTGATCGTCAACAGCTGACACTGGTGCCTGGAGAGTGATTGATGGGCCAGCTGCTGTTTGTTCAGCTGAGGAACTGGCTGGCAACTCTTCCAGGTCTGTTAACCCTTCCAGCTCCTCCTCATCCAGGCTCATGACAGCTGGCTGCCCGCTCTCCTAATCCAGGGATTGTAATACAGCTGCACCTGCTATTCAACGGACAAGGCAGGTGGGGAGGAAGAGGGGGAGCCCTCAGAAAGGTTCAGGAGCTGCGCTCCAGTGAGCTCCTGCGGAATCCGAGGCCTGATCCTGTGGTATCGTTCCATCAGCCTCTGATCTCCTAATGGCTCCCTGACGGATAGCACTCCTTTCTCAACAAGTGATTTTCTGCCCACCAGCATCCACTTGCAACACCTTTTCCTTCACACCTCCCCCCCTCCCCTGCACAAGTAACTCCCCTAACTGCACACGACACAGGCATAGACAGCCTCAGGTTATGAGGAGCTGGATATAGCAAGTCCACAGCAGTTTTCAGGCTAGTCCCGGGGGCCCAGCAAGCGACAGATGTGAGCGGCTGAGACGCTCGTCCCACGGAGAGATGCGAGCGCTCGCAAACCCGCACAAAAGACACGCCGTACACTCCGCCACCATCCCATTTCAAAAGGCATGCGCCGAAACACACATCCCCTTTTCTCTTGCGTACCAATAAAGACGTCTATTCATCCCACTTGTGAAGCTCAATTGTGGCACTCGGATGGGTTAGAGAGCATTCCTTTGACCAGAACTCGAAATGAACTCAGTTCCTGGAACAGCCTGTGTTGGTCCGTTGGTTGCCAACCTCAAGTCGGGAGCTACGCTAATAGCGAAACCACAGTGTACAGGTTGAACAAAACGAAGGAACACTGTGGGATAATATTTTTATATGCAAATAAACCATTCAACAGAGAACTCTTTTGTATATTTCCCCAATTATTTGCTGTCACACATTCTGAAGTCACATTTAATCCATTCCATCAACTTCAAATACTCTCTAAACGTAATCAATCAGAATAATAGAATCACAGAGTTGGAAGGGACCTCCAGGGTCATCTAGTCCAACCCCCTGCACAATGCAGGAAACTCACAAACACCTCCCCCTAAATTCACAGGATTTTCATCGCTGTCAGATGGCCATCTAGCCTCTGTTGAAAAACCTAGAATCATAGAATCATAGAGTTGGAAGGGACCTCCAGGGTCATCTAGTCCAACCCCCTGCACAATGCAGGAAACTCACACAAAAAAGGGTAAAGGTAACCCTGTGCAAGCACCAGTTGTTTCCAACTCTGGGGTGACGTTGCTTTCACAACATTTTCATGGCAGACTTTTTTTTGGGGGGTGGTTTGCCATTGCCTTCCCCAGCCATCTACACTTTCCCCCCAGCAAACTGGGTACTCTTTTTACCAACCTCAGAAGTATGGAAGGCTGCGTCAACCTTGAGCTGGCTACCTGAACTCACAAATACCTCCCCCTAAATTCACAGGATCTTCATTGCTGTCAGATGGCCCTCTAGCCTCTGTTGAAAAACCTCCAAGGAAGGAGAGCCCACCACCTCCCGAGGAAGCCTGTTCCACTGAGGAATCGCTCTAACGGTCAGGAAGTTCTTCCTCATGTTGAGCCGGAAACTCTTTTGATTTAATTTCAACCCATTGGTTCTGGTCCTACCTTCTGGGGCCACAGAAAACAATTCCACACCCTCCTCTATAGGACAGCTGAATCCTTCAAGTACCTGAAGATGGTGATCATATCACCTCTCAGCCGCCTCCTCTCCAGGCTAAGCATCCCCAGCTCCTTTAACCTTTCCTCACAGGACTTGGTCTCCAGACCCCTCACCATCTTCGTCGCCCTCCTCTGGACCTGTTCCAACTTGTCTATAACCTTCTTAAAATGTGGTGCCCCAAACTGAACACAATACTCCAGGTGAGGTCTTGCAAGAGCAGAGTAAAGCAATACCATCACTTCATGTGATCTGGACACTATACTTCAAGAAACAGTCCTTTATATCCAGGACCAAGTGTGCCAATATATCTTTAAAAAAAAAAAAACATAGGAGAGCTGTAGCCTGGAGCATGAGTTCCAATTTAAGTTGCGGACAGAGGAAGATGTCACAGGGACAGACGACTCTTTACCTTTTTATAGATGGAACACTCTGTCTGGGGCAGTGATGCCCTGTATTCTTGGTGCTTAGGGGGGGCAACAGTGGAAGGACTTCTGGAGTTCTGGTCCCACTGGTGGACCTCCTGAGGGCACCTGGTTTTTTTGGCCACTGTGTGACACAGAGGGCGTTTTCGCACTGACCTTAATCGGCAGCGACGCCCCTCTTCACCGCGCAGAGTCTGCGCGGATTTCACACCAATTGCCGCGGAGCACCCGGAAGAGCCGCAAAGTCCCGCGGCTTTTGCGGAGCAAATGGAAACCGCCAAAAACCAGTTTCCGTTTGCGCCGCTAAAGCCGCGAGACTTTGCGGCTCTTCCGGGTGCTCCGCGGCAATTGGTGCGAAATCCGCGCAGATCCTGCGCGGTGAAGAGGGGCGTCGCTGCCGATTAAGGTCAGTGCGAAAATGCCCAGAGTGTTGGACTGGATGGGCCATTGAACATAAGAACATAAGAGAAGCCATGTTGGATCAGGCCAATGGCCCATCCAGTCCAACACTCTGTTACACAGTGGCAAAAAAAAGGAGGTTCACAAGTGGGGCTAGAAGCCCTTCCACTTTGCCCCCCGCTCAAGCACCAAGAATACAGAGCATCACTGCCCCAGACAGTTCCAATAATATGCTGTGGCTAACAGCCACTGATGGACCTCTGCTCCATATTTTTATCCAATCCCCTCTTGCAGCTGGCTATGCTTGTAGCCGCCACCACCTCCTGTGGCAGTGAATACATGTTAATCACCCTTTGGGTGAAGAAGTACTTCCTTTTATCCGTTCTAACCCTATGTCTCAGCAATTTCATTGAATGCCCACGAGTTCTTGTATTGTGAGAAAGGGAGAAAAGTACTTCTTTCTCTACCTTCTCTGTCCCATGCATAATCTTGTAAACCTCTATCATGTCACCCCACAGTCGACGTTTCTCCAAGCAAAAGAGCCCCAAGCATTTTAACCTTTCTTCATAGGAAAAGTGTTCCAAACTTTTAATCATTCTAGTTGCCCTTTTCTGCACTTTTTCCAGTGTTATAATATCCTTTTTGAGGTGCGGTGACCAGAATTGTACATGGTATTCCAAATGAGACTGCATCATCGATTTATACAGGGACATTATGATACTGGCTGATTTGTTTTCAATTCCGTTCCTAATAATTCCCAGCATGGCGTTGGCCTTTTTTATTGCAATCACACACTGTCTTGACATTTTCAGTGAGTTATCTACAATGACCCCAAGATCTCTCTCCTGGTCAGTCTCTGCCAGTTCACACTATATTTGTAGATGGGATTTTTGGCTCCAATGTGCACTTGGCCACATTGAACCGCATCTGCCACGTTGACGCCCACTCAGCCAGCCTCAACAGATCCCTTTGGAGTGCCTCACAATCCTCTCTGGTTCTCACCACCCTGAACAGTTTAGTGTCATCTGCAAACTTGGCCACTTCACTGCTGACTCTCAACTCCAAATCATTAATGAACAAGTTAAAGAGCATGGGACCCAGTACTGAGCCCTGTGGCACCCCACTGCTTACCGTCTTCCACTGCGAAGATTGCCCATTTATACTCTCTCTGTTTCCTATTAATTAGCCGGTTTTTGATTCACAAGAGGACTTGTCCTTTTACTCCATGACTCTCGAGCTTACTAAGAAGCCTTTGATGAGGAACTTTATCAAAAGCTTTCTGGAAGTCAAGGTAAACCACATCTATTGGGTCCCCTTTGTCCACATGTTTGTTCACCCCCTCAAAGAACTGTAACAGGTTAGTGAGGCAAGATCTTCCCTTACAGAACCCATTCTGAGTCTTCCTCAATAACTTGTGTTCATCAATGTGCCTACTCATTCTGTCCTTGATAATGGTTTCTACCAACTTTCCCAGTATTGAAATCAGACCGACTGGCCTATAATTTCCTGGATCTCCTCGGGAACCCTTTTTAAAGATGGGGGTGACATTAGCTACCTTCCAGTCCTCAGGAATGGAGGCAGATTTCAATGAAAGATTACATATTTTTGTCAGGAGATCCACAAGTTCACTTTTGAGTTCTTTCAAAACTCTTGGATGTATGCCATCTGGACCTGGTGACTTATCAGTTTTTAATTCATCTATCAGTTGTAGAACCTCCTCTCTTGTCACCTCAATCTGATTCAGGTCTTTCAACGCCCCTTCCAAAATTAGCGGTTCTGCAGTGGGAAAACACTTCTCATCTTTCACAGTGAAGACGGAGGCAAAAATGCATTCAGTTTCTCAATTGACCTGATCCAACATGGCTTCTCTTATGTTCTTAAGAAGGGATTGGGTAAACATATAGAGCAGAGGTCCGTCAGTGGCTATTAGCCACAAGATACAGATAGAACACTCTGTCTGGGGCAGAGATTCTCTGTCTTCTTGGTGCTTGGGGGGGCAACAATGGGAGAGCTTCTAGTGTCCTGGCCCCACTGGTAGATCTCCTGATGGCCCCTGGGTTTTGGCCACTGTGTGACACAGAGTGTTGGACTGGATGGGCCATTGGCCTGATCCAACTTGGCTTCTCTTATGTCCTTAATTCCAGTTCCCAGGGACCTCCATCCCCTGCCCAGAAGCTAGCAACCTTGAGGCCTACAGCTGAGCCAAACAACCCCCTCCAACTGACTCTGCACTTCCCCGAGTGGTCCGTGAACCATCCTCGTCTTGACTGCCTCCTTCCCTGCGGCTTTTTCTTCCGCCCTCTTTGACCGTACCTGCCTGGTGGTGACATCACCTCTCTTTATAAAGGTGGGGGGGGAGAGAGAGCTAGAGATGCTGAGAGAGCTTCAGCCTCACGCACACAAAGGAGCTGACAGGCAGCAAGAATCATCCCCTGTGAAACAAAGGGCTGGATTCACAGTCCATAAAAGCTTCTCTCCCCTCCTCCCCGCTCTAATGGAAGTCGTGTGAGCACAAACAGATGATCTCATCCCTTGGCCGAGGCCGCTGCGCTCCTTTTCTCCATTAGCTGCCCAGAGGCTGCCAACGTGGTGATGAATCCTGTATCCTCTGCAGAGCAAGGCCGGCAGCTGCCTGGGATGATCAGGCGGTGACAGAGAGTCCTCCAGAGCAGGGGTGTCAAACATGCAGTCTGGGGGCCAAATCAGGCCCCCAGAGGGCTCCTATCAGGCCCCCAAGCAACTGGCTGTCATCTGCTTCCTTCTCCCTCTCACTTGCTTCCTTCTGCATAAGTTTGCTTTGCCAGTCTTGCTCAATTGCACAGGAGCTACAGAGCAAAACCTCTATTTTTCTCCATTGGCTGAGACTCCTCCCTTGGGGAGGAAGCGAGGGAGGCAGAGCTAGTTTTTCCAGGCTCTCTCAATTGCACAGCAGAGCTACTGATCCAAGCCTCTCTCCCTTCTATTGGCTGAGGCACCTCCCTCAGTCCCCTGGGGAAGGAAGGAAAGAGCCACAGCTTCCTTTGCCCAGTTCCCTGGGTCCCATGGGAGAGATTCAAAGAAAGCACTTTTAAGACCAATGAGCGCTAAAGTTTTAAGCATGTTTTATGTTTTTTTAAAAAATGTGTTTAGTTGTTTTTGTCTGTGTCTTTTATAAAGTTTATATCTCTGCTACCTAATCTTAAATAGGCACACGCATGGCTTGGCCTGACATGGCTTGGCCCAACCCAACATGGCCCAGCCCAACAAGGTCTCATTTATGTCACAGCTGGCTCTAATAACAAATGAGTTTGACATCCTTGCTCCAGAGCATCATAGGGAAATGGGGTTTCCAAGTCCAATTCAAGAGATATCTGGGGACTTTGGGGGAGGAGTCAGGAGACTTTGGGAGTGGAGCCGGGAGCAAAGTTGTGACAAGCATAATCGAACTCCGAAGGGAGTTCTGGCCCTCATGTTTAAAGGGACCGCACGCCTTTTCAATGCCTTCCTTCCATTGGAAATAATGAAAGATAGGGGCAACTTCTTTGGGGGCTCATAGAATTGGACCCCCTGGTCCAATCCTTTTGAAACTTGGAGGGTATTTTGGGGAGAGGCACTGGATGCTGCAAATTTGGTGCTTCTACCTCAGAAAACAGCCCTCCCCCCAGGGCCCCAGATACCTGCAGATCAATTCTCCATTGTACGCTATGGGAATTGGTTTCCATAGGGGGTGTAAGCCTGGAGAACCGTGTATGCCATAGAAGAAATAGACAGACTAGCTGCATCTGTAAATTATTGGAGCATTGGTTCCAGATTTATGAATGATTGTAATCAGATGAAGGACGTTGCCGAAACATGCGAAAATGACTTAGGACACATGTCATCCTTCAATCCTTCATAACTGTATTTATCAGCGAGATTCACGGCACCGTGGAAGTACCTTGGAGTACCCGATAACTGTACGAGTGACTGCGGACTCTTTAATTACTTTGGACTGAGTTCATAATTGTGGTTTACAATTGGATCTCAGCACGTGTATTCGGACCTTGCTATTGTAATAACGTCATGTGTGGAAATACTTAAGCATGTACTGATTGCAAGTTGTGTACTTTGTGTGCTTTAAGCGCTGCTGTTATGTTAATTACAGAAATAACTAGCAAATTGAAGATTTTGTATTTGTGCATTAGTGTAGCTTTGTTATACGGTTCTCTCCAGGATTAATCCCCAGGTGGGGGCAGGGGATCCCCCAGTTTGGAGGCCCTCCCCCCACTTCAGGGTCATCAGAAAGCGGGGAGGGGGAATGTTTGCTGGGCACTCCATTTTCCCCTATGGAGACCGATTCCCATTGGGCATAATGGAGAATTGTTCCCCAGGTATCTGGGGCTCTATGGGGGCTATTTTTTAAGGTAGATGCACCAAATTCTCAGCATAGCATCCAGTGCCTTTCCCCAAACTACCCTCCAAGTGTCAAAATGTTTGGACCAGGGGGGTCCAATTCTATGACCCCCCCCCCGAAAGGTGCCCCTAGCCTTTGTTATTTAAAAATAAAGCAAAGGCATTTAAAAGGTGTGAGGTCCCTTTAAATATGATAGCCAGAACTCCCTTTGGAGTTCTGTTATGCTCGTCACACCTTTGCTTCTGGCTCCACCCCCAAAGTCCCCAGATACTTCTTGACTTGGACTTGGCACCCCTAGTCCTGATCTCCTGACAACTGCTATGCCTGGTAACCCTATCAACTAGTGTTACCAGATTTGGTTTGGGAAATACCTGCTGATTTGGGGGGTGGAGCCTCAAGAGGGCGGGGCTTGGGGAGGGGCTTCAACAGGGTATAATGCCATAGAGACCCTTTTCCAAAGTAGCCGTTTTCTCCAGGTGGACTGATCTCTGTCACCTGGAGACAGGCCTGAAGCCAGAAAATTTTAGATGGGGGGGGGGCAGCAGCTGACGCTTCACCGGGTGGGTGGGTAGGAGGAAGGGGAGAGGCGCCAGGGAGGGGAGCAGGGACCGCAAGAGCGGTGGGGAGACTGGGGCCACCAGAGCAGCGGCGACGGAGAGAGTGGGGGCCATGAGAGCCGCAGGGGAGAGCGGGGCTGCCGGGAGGGGCCATGCAGGTCGAAGGGATTTTTTGGTGGGGAGTGTGGGAAAGCTGCAGTACTGCAGTCCTAAGCTCTGCTCACGACCTGAGTTCAATCCCCGGTGGAAGCTGGGTTTTCAGGTAGCCGGCTCGAGGTTGACTCAGCCTTCCATCCTTCCGAGGTCAGTCAAACGAGTACCCAGCTTGCTGGGGGGAAAATGTAGACGACTGGAGAAGGCCATGGCAAACCACCCCGTAAAAAGTCTGCCGTGACAATGTGAAAGCAACGTCACCCCAGAGTCGGAAACGACTGGTGCTTGCACAGGGGACCTTTCTTTTCTTTCCGAGCTCCCATACCTATTGGCCTTCATGGAGATCAGCTGTAATAGCCACCACATGGAATTTCAGTAGCCAACTACTAAAGGTGTGCCCGTTACCTAGGGTTGCCAAGTCCAATTCAAGAAATATCTGGGGACTTTGGGGGTGGAGCCAGGAGACTTTGGGGGGTGGAGCCAGGAGACATTGGGGTGGAGCCAAGACCAAGGCTGTGACAAGCATAATTGTTCTCCAAGGGAGTTCTGGCCATCACATTTAAAGGGACAGCACACCTTTTCAATGCCTTCTTTCTCTAGGAAATAATGAAGGAGAGGGGCACCTTCTTTGGGGGCTCATAGAATTGGACCCCCTGGTCCAATCCTTTTGAAACTTGGGGGGTATTTTGGGGAGAGGCACTAGATGCTATACTGAAAATTTGGTGCCTCTAACCCAAAAAACAGGGCCCATCCAGAGCCCCAGATACCCGCGGATCAATTCTCCATGATTTTCTATGGGAATAAATCTCCATAGGGAATAACAGAGTGCCCAGCGGACATTCCCCCCATTTTCTGATGACCCTGAAGCGGGGGGAGGGCCTCCAAACCGGGGGATCCCCTGCCCCCACCTGGGGATTGGCAACCCTTCCGTTACCATAACCTCAGCTGGCACCCTTCTAGCAGGCTCTGCAAGCTCCGCTCTCCTTGGTCGGCCCTGTTGCCTCCTCCCAGCGTCTGCCTCCTGTCTCGGGGAGACGCACCGGCCCGCTCGGTGCTGGAAGAGTATTTGACGCTGAGCGAAGCGGCTATAAATAGCGAAAAAGGAGGAAAATCAATAAGTTGCAGAGCAGACATAATGCAATTGAAAGCCGTGCCCCCGTCTTGTATCCCTCGCGCTCCTTAGACTGGCTCTGATTAACTTTCGGGCCAAGATGGAACTCCAGTTGCATGCAGAGTCGTTTCAGCCTTTAAAACACACACACACACACACACACACTAGGGTTGCCAATCCCCAGGTGGGGGCAGGAGACCCCCCGGTTTGGAGGGCCCCCCCCCGCTTCAGGGTCATCAGAAAACGGGGGGAGGGGAGGGGAGGGAAATGTCTATGGGAACTCTGTTATTCCCTATGGAGACTTTTTCCTATAGGACATAAGTAGAATTGATCCGCGGGTATCTGGGGCTCTGGGGGGCTGTTGTTTCGAGATAGAGGCATCAAATTGTCAGCAAAGCATCCGGTGCCTCTCCTCAAAATACCCCCAAGTTTCAAAAAGATTGGACCGGGGGGGGGGTACAATTTTATGAGCCCCAAAAGAAGGTGCCCCTATCCTTCATCATTTCCTATGGAAGGAAGGCATTTTAAAAGGTGTACTGTCCCTTTAAATGTGATGGCCAGCACTCCCTCGGAGTTCAATTATGCTTGTCACACCCTTGCTCCTGGCTCCACCCCCAAAGTCTCCTGGCTCCACCCTAAGTTCTCCTGGCTCCACCCCAAAGTCTCCTAGCTCCACCCCCAAAGTCTCCTGGCTCCACCCCCAATGTCTCCTAGCTCCACCCCCAAAGTCTTCTGGCTCCACCCCTAAAGACTCCACCTCCACCCCGAAGTCTCCTAGCTCCACCCCAAAGTCTCCTGGCTCCACCCCGAAGTCTCCTAGCTCCACCCCAAAGTCTCCTGGCCCCACCCCCAAAGTCTCCTGGCTCCACCCTCAAAGTCCCCAGATATTTCTTGAATCAGACCTGGCAATTCTAACACACATGCAACCCGCCATGGATTATTATTAATGCCGGAGGCACTATACTTTCTAAATTCATCTCAAGTCCTTTCCCAACCGTTGTCCTCCCATATGTAAGCGTGTCCCCAGATGACCCTCAATGGCAGGAAGGCTGGTGTTTGCAAACCGGACTCCTTCTGAATCACCGAAATCTGATTTATTTTCCTGGCAGGGGAAGGTCAGTTCATGATTCTGAAGCTCTTGCAACAGGAAATATGACCTCAAGCAGGCGTTTTGTTGGCTCATGGGCTGTATAAACAGATGCTGTCATCCACGCCGTCGGGAACTTGGAGGGTCGATGCCGGCCTTTAGGTGGTAGCTAGAGATCTCCTGGAATTACTGATCTCCAGGTGACAGAGATTGGTTTCCCTGGAGAAAATGGCCGCTTTGGAAGATGGACTCTGGGACAATATAGCCCATTGAAGCCCCACCCCTCCCCAACACCCGTTCTCCTTGTTTCAACCCAGAAATACAAGAACAGGGACCACTGAGGATACAAAATCAACATCAGAACATAAGAGAAGCCATGTTGCATCAGGCCAATGGCCCATCCAATCCTCTGTGTCACATAGTAGCCAAAAACAGGGGCCATCAGGAGGTCCATCAGTGGGGCCAGGACAATAGAAGTCCTCCCACTGTGCCCCAGAGTACAGAGCATCACTGCCCCAAACATAAGTCAATAAGAGAAGCCATGTTGGATCAGGCCAATGGCCCATCCAGTCCAACACCCTGTGTCACACAGTGGCCAAAAAACCCAGGGGCCATCAGGACACTAGAAGCCCTCCCACTGTGCCCCCCCCAAGCACCAAGAATACAGAGCATCAGTGCCCCAGGCATAAGAAAATAAGAGAAGCCATGTTGGATCAGGCCAATGGTCCATCCAGTCCAACACCCTGTGTCACATAGTAGTCAAAAAACCCCAGGGGCCATCAGGAGGTCCATCAGTGGGGCCAGGACACTAGAAACCCTCCCACTGTGCCCCCCGCCCCCAAGCACCAAGAAGACAGAACATCACTGCCCCAGAAAGAGAGTTCCATCAATACCCTGTGGCTAACAGTCATTGATGGACCTCTGCTCCAGATGTTTACCCACATGTGGCTCTTTTACACATATTGAACCGCCATTCCAGCAGCTGCAAGTGGATGGATTGTGGAAGACTTTAGAATTAACAACCTCTTCACCTGAAAATATTATTTATGTGGAATTTATGAGGGCACTGGATTTAATTGAGGACTTTTTTGCCATTAACATTTTTGTTGAGGTTTTTTTTTTTTTGGGGGGGGTGTCAAAATATACAAAAACAGTTAAAGTTTCAGTGACTTCTATAGCATAGCATCAGATTCTAGAATCACATAGAAAAAGACAGTTTTGCAAGACCAATTACAGATAATAGAAACCACCAACCATGGGTGGGGAGGGGGAACCTCCTACTGAGGGAACCTTCTTATGTACAGTCATAAATCTAGAAATACAGTGAGTCTGAAGAGGATGAAATAACAGGGTGTGCACATGACTAAACCATGTGGGGATAAAAAGGAAAGTGTGAAGAGAGATAAAAAGAACTGAAGGAAAATCAATTTAAGACAAACCTATTTGTGAAGTTGGATGTGATAGGAGGTTGTGAATTCTAAGAACATAAACCATTTTGAGAGAAACCCATTTGCTTGGGATACAATTCAGACTGCCTAGATTTGCCAGGTCCAATTCAAGAAATATCTGGGGACTTTGGGGGTGGAGTTGGAAGACTTTGGGGGTGGAGCCAGGAGACATTGAGGATGGAGCCAGGAGCAAGGTTGTGACAAACATAATTGAACCCAAAGGGAGTTCTGGCCATCACATTGAAAGGGACCATGCACCTTTTCAATGCCTTAGCTCCATTGGCAATAATGAAGGATAGGGGCACCTTCTTTGGGGGGCTCATAGAATTGGACTCCCTGGTCCAATCTTTTTGAAACTTGGAGGATGTTTTAAAGAGAGGCATCGGATGCTATGATGCCAATTTGGTGCCTCTACCTCAAAAAACAGCCTTCCCAGAGCCCTGGAGACTTGCAGATCAATTCTCCATTATACCCTGTGGGAATTGGGTATAATGGAGTGCCCAGCAGACATTTCCCTCTCAGCCCCCACCCCGCTTTCTGACCTGGAAACAGAGAGCGGGCCTCCAAACCGGGGCATCCCGTCCCCACCTGGGGATTGGCAACCCTAGGACTGCTATCTGTGGCCTGTAATTTTGAGCTGGACTTTTGCTACGATTATACAGCAGGGGTCTAGGTAGGGGTTCTCCCACCCAGGAGGTTCCCAACCCACCGGACCACACTGGGCCAGTGGGGGAACCTCCCCCGACATTGCCGACGCAATGACATCACCCACGAGTGACATCATTGTGCCAACAACACCGTGCACCGGCTGCTCTCGGAAAACTCTATGGTATTCCTGGACGCTCTAGCAATCTGGGAGGGAAAACTCTATGGTACAATAGGTACCATAGAGTTTTGCCCTCCCAAAATGCTAGAGCGTCTGGGAAAACCATAGAGTTTTCTCGGGAACACCTAGAGCGGCCGGCACATGACGTCGACGTCACTCGCCCAAACAAGTCCCCTGCTGGAGGCTGTGGAGGACTTGGCAATCCTATATGATGAGGATAGCGAGGCAGGAGCAGGCAGGATGCCCTGATGTGATCGAAAGATGTCCAGTCAGCAGAGGGCAGCAAATGCTAGCAGCGGGACTGCGGTGACCAGTGCTGGAATCCAGACTCAGATCTCACCTTCCACAACACAGGGAACAGCCGGGTGGGCTGAATCTAAGAAAACTGTCCATATATCCTGAGGGCTTCTGGGATACAGCACCTGCCTCCCCGGAATCGTCTCATCTGTTGGTTCCTTGCAGGGGTGGCCCAACTGTGGCTCGGGAGATCTGTGTGGCTCTTTCACACCTGTTGTGCGGCTCTCAGAACCCCCACCCCCACCCCGTTGGCTGGCTTGGAGAGGCATTTGTCTCTTTAAATCACTTCTACGAGCGAAACCAGCTGGCAACTTGGGGAATGCATTTAAAGTTAAAGCTGCTTGCTTTCCACATCCTCTCCGCCTCTATTTGCCTGCCTTCCCTCCCTCCCTCCCCCGGGCTCTCAAACACCTGACGTTCATGTCTTGCGGCTCTCAAACATCTGACATTTATTCTATGCGGCCCTTACAATAAGCAAGTTTGGCAACCCGATTCCTTGGATCTGTAGGGTGGTTGGCATCTTTCAGGCGTATCTCCATCTACGCCAACGGCAAGAACAGTAAAGGCAGGCCGTACGCGTTTACACCGATCTTTCGTCTTTGGCAATGCGCGGTGAAGGTGTGGCGGTGAGCTGTAAGGCTGGGAATGCGCATCAGATCCCAGGCTCGCTACAGCTGGCCAGGCATCTAAGTGGCCACCAGACTGTTCCATTGCGAGGCTAGATGGGTTTTCAGCATGTTGGCGAGCCCTGTTCCTCATATGCCAAATTAGAAAAAACAGTCTGGCAGCAGAAGCTGACGAAAACAAATCTTGGGTGAATAAGCTAATGCAGGGGTGTCAAACATGCGGCCGGGGGCAGAATCAGGCCCCCGAGCAACTGGCTGTCATCTGCTTCCTTCTCCCTGGAGAGCCAGTTTGTGTAGTGGTTAAGTGTGCGGACTCTTCTCTGGGAGACCCGAATTTGATTCCCCACACCTCCACTTGCAGCTGCTGGAATGGTCTTGGGTCCGCCATAGCTCTTGCAGAGTTGTCCTTGAAAGGGCAGCTGCTGTGAGAGCCCTCTCCAGCCCCACCCACCTCACAGGGTGTCTGGTGTGGAGGAGGAGGGAAAGGAGATTGTGAGCCGCTCTGAAACTCTGAGATTCAGAGTGGAGGGCAAGATATAAATCCAATATCTTCATCTACCTCACAGGGTGTCTGTTGTGAGGGAGAAAGGGAAAGGAGATTGTGAGCCACTCTGAGACTCTTCGGAGTGGAGGGCGGGATATAATCCAATATCTTCATCTACCTCACAGGGTGTCTGTTGTGAGGGAGGAAGGGAAAGGAGATTGTGAGCCACTCTGAGACTCTTCGGAGTGGAGGCGGGATATAATCCAATATCTTCATCTACCTCACAGGGTGTCTGTTGTGAGGGAGAAAGGGCAAGGAGATTGTGAGCCACTCTGAGACTCTTCGGAGTGGAGGGCGGGATATAATCCAATATCTTCATCTACCTCACAGGGTGTCTGTTGTGAGGGAGGAAGGGAAAGGAGATTGTGAGCCACTCTGAGACTCTTCGGAGTGGAGGGCGGGATATAAATCCAATATCTTCTTCTTCTTCTTCTCCGTCTCTCTTGCTTTCTTCTTCATCTCAACTTGCTTTGCAAGGCTTGCGCAATCGCACAGGAGCTGCAGAGCAAAGCCTCTATTTTCTCCATTGGCTGAGGCTCCTCCCCTCCTGATCCCCTGGGGAGGGAGGGAAAGAGCCAGAGCTTCCTTTGCCCAGTTCACTGGATCCCATGGGAGAAATACAAAGAAAGCACCTTTAAGACCAATGAGTGCTAACGTTTTAAGCATGTTTTATTTTAAGGTGTTTTTTTTTTTTAAAAAGAATCTTTAGTTGTGTTTGCCTTTGTTCTTTAAAAGTTTATCTCTCTGCTACTTGATCTGAAATAGAGTTAGATTTATTAGATTTATATCCCGCCCTCCCCGCCGAAGCAGGCACAGGCGGCTCACAGCAATAAGAACAATAGATTACAGTAAAACATCACTAGAACAGTTCCAGCAATTAAAACAGTTTAAAACAATAAAAACCATTTGCTGCTAATATCAGCTTAATTTTGATGGCATTCTGAGCTCTTCGGCGCTCTCCGTATCGCTACATCGGCGGTTTAATTAAAGGCTAGCCGGAATAGTTGTTATCTTGCAGGCCTTGTGAAACAGGGAGAGGTTCTGCAGGGCTCTGACCTCTTCCGGCAGTTGGTTCATACACAGCCCTGCCCAGCACAACCTGGTCCAGCCCGACAAGGTCTCATTTATGTCAGATCTGTCAAATGAGTTCGACGCCTCCGAGCTAATGAACGTATCTGTCCTATCTCAGGAGCCTCTGCAAGGAAGATGTTGTTTTCCAGCGACTCTTCCGCATTTGGTCAGATCAAAGGGACTCAGATAGGTCAGTCAGCTGTGGTTTGGGAAATTCTTGCAGGGTTGGAGGTGAAGCTGGAGGAAGTTGGAGTTTGGGGGAGAGGGGAGATCATAGGAGAATGGACACAAACCACAAGAAATATATATATATATTGGTCCATGTCGGTTTGGGGTTTGTGGCTGGATCACAAACTGAATCAAACCAGGAGCTTCATTCGGGACGGAACTGGTTTTGTGACCCCCACAAACCCTTTCAATGGAGTTTGCAGAATGCAAAAAAAACAGCTGAGCAGCAGGCAGCAGCCTGCTCCCCACTTCTTTAAAGAGATTGCACAAGAAACCCTGAAACAGCTGAGCAGTGGGGGATCAGGCTGCTCCCCACCACTCCGCTATTTTTAATACGAAAGAGAAAGCAGGGGTTTAAAGGGACTCAGAGCCCTTTAAGCCCCTGCTTTCTGCTCTGTCCACAAGCTGCTGTAAACATTCATGGGACTTCAAGCAGTGGGGATCAGGCTGCTCCCCGCCACTCCACTGTTTTTCATGCGAAACAGAAAGCAGGGATTTAAAGGGACTCAGAGCCCCTTTAAGCCCCTGCTTTCTGCTCTGTCCACAAGCTGCTTTAACATTCATGGGACTTCAAGCAGTGGGGATCAGGCTGCTCCCCGCCACTCCGCTATTTTTAATACGAAAGAGAAAGCAGGGTTTAAAGGGACTCAGAGCCCCTTTAAGCCCCTGCTTTCTGCTCTGTCCACAAGCTGCTGTAAACATTCATGGGACTTCAAGCAGTGGGGATCAGGCCTGCTCCCCGCCACTCCACTGTTTTTCATGCGAAACAGAAAGCAGGGATTTAAAGGGACTCAGACCCCTTTAAGCCCCTGCTTTCTGCTCTGTCCACAAGCTGCTTTAAACATTCATGGGACTTCAAGCAGTGGGGATCAGGCTGCTCCCCACCGCTCAGCTGTTTTTTATAGGAAAGAGAAAAGCAGGGGTTTAAAGGGACTCAGAGCCCCTTTAAGCCCCTGCTTTCTGCTCTGTCCACAAGCTGCTGTAAACATTCATGGGACTTCAAGCAGTGAGGATCAGGCTGCTCCCCACTACTCAGCTGTTTTTCATACAAAACAGAAAGCAGGCATTTAAAGGGACTCAGAGCGAGTGTTTCCTCTAAGTTGAGTTAGCGTGAGCTAGCTCACATTTTTAGCCTCCAGCTCACACATTTTTGCCTTAGCTCAGGAAAAATGGCCCCAGAGCACAATAATTTATGCAGTAGCTCACAACTTTAAAGCCAGTAGCTCACAACATTAATACCTGTCGCTCACAAAGTAGAATTTTTGCTCACAAGACTGCAGCTTAGAGGGAACGTTGCTGAGAGCCCCTTTAAGCCCCTGCTTTCTGCTCTGTCCACAAGCTGCTTTAAACATTCGTGGGACTTCAGTTAACGAACCACGAACAGGGCAAGGTCTGTGATGAATCTTGATTGGTGATGAATTTTTTGCTTTTTCCTGCTGCTGCAAAAAAGCCCTGCTTAGAACAGTACAGCACGATACAGTGCAGCGCAGCGCAGTGAACAGTCTTTCGCTCATGCAGTCCTATGCAACCAACGGAAGTTCTTGCTTCCCACACGAGCTCTGCTCCACAGACTTGTTGCTCACCGCTTGCAGCCAAACCTATAAACAGTTTGCCTTCTTTCTTTGGCAGATGCAGTGACAGAAAAGGCTAAGGATGGGCAGGGCTCATGAAGTAAAATTCATTCTGAATGCTGGCCGGTTTGCGGTTCGTGAACTGAAGTTTGCAGCAGGTTGACTGGACGAACTTCCCACAGACTTTCAAACGCTCTGTGGTGGATTGTGAACGGATACATTTCCAGACAAACTCCACTCAATCAATTTCAGAGCAACATGGAAAGACTGTAGAGGAGCAGGCAGTAGGGTGAGGGTCCCTGTGCAGTTGGTGTGCGCACCTTGCGCTGTTGAACCCGCGCCTGACATAGGGTTGCCAAGTCCCTCTGCTGCTGCAGCAGGGGTCTTGTTCCTTGCGCACACAGAGTGGGCGCGGTGCGATGATGTCACCCGGAAGTGATGTTATAGCGCCGGGGACGTCGCACAGGGACGATCTAGGACTCGCAATAAAGCTCTATGGTACCTAGTGTTTTACCACGATTCCTAGAGTGTCACACCAGAAACGCTCTAGGATTCACAGCAAAAACTCTATGGTACCATAGAGCTTTCAGTGCGAGTCCTAGAGTGTCTCTGGTGTAACATCCCCGGTATGATGACATCACTTCCGGGCAATGTCATCATGCCGGGGATAGCGTGCATTGACTGGGCTCTTTGGGGCAGGGATCTTCCCGTAGCCTGCTCCCTGCTGGTGGGTTGGGGCCTCCAGGGCAGGGATCCCCCGCCGCTGAGAGGAACTTGGCAGCCCTAGCCTGACATATTCCCCAAAAAGCATTTTCCTGGAGGAACCTTCTTCGGGGGGGGGGATAACTTGGACCCCATAGTCCAATTGCACATAACTTGGAAGGCATGTAGATGAGCATCAGGGGGAGGTCCCCTGTCAGTCTCATGTCTCTGGTTTGCATAGGGTCAATTCTATGCACTCCTGAACCCTGTCCTGTCATTTCCCCAGAAAGCACTTTCCTGGGGGCACCTTCTTGGGGGTGGGGTGACTTGGACCCTATAAATCCAATCTCACCAAATAGGGAGAGCATGTAGAGAGTCAACCAGAACCCCCCTTAGAGTTTGGTGTCTCTAGCACAGTGGCCCCCAACCTTTTTGGCCCCAGGGACCGGCCCAGCACCTCTTTTTCTACAAAAACGATACCCTGCTGAAAACACTTGGCAGGCAACGGGAAAGCTGTTGGTGGGTGCCAGGGCACCTCTCTGCTAAGGAGTCACAGTCAGGTTGGGACTCCAATGCACCAAGATGGTGATCTCCAGGGCTTTTTTTTGTAGCAGGAGCTCCTTTGTATATTAGGCCACACCCTTCATATGTAGCCAATCCTCCAAGAGCTTACAAAGTTCTTTGTACAGGGCCTACTGTAAGCTCCAGGAGGATTGGCTACATCAGGGGTGTGTGGCCTAATATGCAAAGGAGCGCCTGTCAGAATTCCATCCCTGTAGCCAATCCTCCATGAGCTTACAAAGCTTTTCGTACAGGGCCTACTGTAAGCTCCAGGAGGATTGGCTACATCAGGGGGGTGCAGCCTAATACGCAAAGGAATTCCTGTTGCAAAAAAGGCCCCAGTGATGCATTCCCCTAGCGCAGCCGGAGCGAGGGCCGCGACGTGCTGCTTTCTGCTCTCCTCCTGCCGTGTCTTTTCCCTCTGCCCTTGGAGTGATTTGATTTGCTGTTAGCAATTCTGCCCGCTTCCCCTGCCAGTCTGCGGTGACTTCAAGGAGCTTTGATACCTGAGACATTTAAAAGCTAGCTCTCTGGAGCGCTCTTAATGGGCCTGATTGATTCTTAGGCTGCGGTTGTTCTTTCCCTTTTTTAAAAAAAGGCCGCTGGAAACCAAGCGGAGATTCTAGCAGAAAGAGGCAGGTTTCTCTCTCCCCATTTGCCCCAGCCAGGAGAACATTTCCAGTGGCAAAATAAAGATGGCTCACGTGTGAATGGAAACCATGGCAACAGGAAATGGGGGAGAGAGAGGTGGTTCAGCTCAGCTTTCGGTGGCTTTTTCTCCTGGGGAGCCGTTGCTGAGCTTCACACTCGATGATTTGTGTGGCCAACGTCTGTGCCGGAGGAGCAAGGGCCTCGCCGGCGCCTACGGCCAGATGGAACGAAGGCTGGAGTCGTGAGAGCGAGTTTCGCAGGCGCCCAACACACATCTTTCCCCTCCAGACCGGATTCCGCCCACGCTCCCTTCTACGGCTTCAGCTCCAAGGCTTTCCGCGTGGAGGCAACATCCAACGGAGCGCAGAGGAAAACTTTTATTGCCTGGACCGAAGCCAGGTTTTGAGTTAGACCAAATTCTCCTTTCAGCAGGAGAGTTTTAGGCTTCCTCAGGGGTCCTTTTGTAGAATTTTGTAGAATAGGCGGTGGAGTTCATTAGCATAACTCATTAGCCCATGCCATTCCCCTCCCAGCCAAAAGCAGCCTGATGCAAGAAAGGAGAGCCTCGGGCGAGTGAGGCCTGCTCGGGCTGGCTAGAAATCCCGAGCAGGCCTCGCTCCCCTGGGGCTCTCCTGGGCCGCCCCCCCGCCCCCGTCAAAAGGCTAGCAAGTTGCCTGCCGCCCCAAATCACATAAGAAGTGAAGAAAGGGTGGTGCGGGTTTCTCCAGGGGTTAATGAGGGCTGCTGGGGGCGTGGCAAAGCCCCTGGTGGTTGGCTGGCTGCCTGCTCTCCTAATCCAGGGATTGTTATGCACCTGCACCTACTATTCAATGGACAAGGTAGGTGGGGAGGAAAAGGGGGACCTCTCAGAAAGGTTCAGGAGCTGCGCTCCGGTGAGCTCCTGCTGAATCTGAGGTCTGCTGCTTGAAGGGCACTTGGTGCAATTAGTAGACTGGTCAAAGCCACCAAGTAATACACCATCTTACAGTTTGCAAAAATATATTGCAAGGATTGTGTACAACACATAATAAACAACACAATATTGCAAGAGGCCAGCGGTGTGAAGGCCTTTTAAAGTAACAGAAACCCCAAGGGGGCCAAAAAACCTCATCCCCAAATGAATAGATATCAGTCCAAACCGAAATTCACCAGGTGGGTGCTTCTAAGGAACGTACCTTCAACACAGCCGCTTTCTTAAAAAAGACGTCTTTCTGGATTTTGATGACGCTTCAATTCCTTCTTCAGTTTTAACAGCTCAGTAGTTTAGGAACCCTGTTCTACATTCTCTAATCACAGCATTTAGCTTCTCATTTTCAGTGTGAACATTGGGCTCTTTCATGGGCAAGGTAGGTGAGGAGGAAAAGGGGGACCCCTCAGAAAGGTTCAGCTCCTGCTGAATCTGAGGTCTTGGGTTCCTTATGTTTTTTTAAAAATGTTTACTTTACTTACAGCCTGGGATGGGGAATGGTAGGGCATAAGCCAAGATCTCAGGAGACAAGTCAGGGTCAGCGCTTAGAATTGTAGAGTTGGAAGGGATCCCCCCAGGGTCATCTAGTCCAACCCCCTGCACGATGCAGGCTTCACAAATACCTCCCCCTAAGCTAGGGTTGCCAGGTCTAATTCAAGAAATCTCTGGGGACTTTGGAGGTGGAGCCAGGAGCAATGTAGCAATAAACATAATTGAACTCCAAAGGGAGTTCTGGCCATCACATTTAAAGGGACCGCACACATTTTTGATGCCTCCCCTCCGCTGGAAATAGTGAAGGACAGGGGCACCTTCTTTGGGGGCTTGTAGAATTGAACCCCCTGGTCCAATCTTTTTGAAACTTGGACGCTGTTTTGAGGAGAGGCACTGGATGCTATGCTGAAAATGTGGTGCTTCTACCTCAAAAAACAGCCCCCCCCAAGGCCCAGATACCCATCAATTCTCCATTATATCCTATGGGAATCGGTCTCCATGGGAGTGCCCAGCAGACATTTCCTTCCCCCACCCCCAGCTTTCTGATGACTCTGAAGCGGGGGGAGGGCCTGAAAACCAGGGGATCCCCTGCCCGCACCTGGGGATTGGCAACCCTATACCTCCCCCTAAGCTTGAATGGCAGTTCCCCCTGGTACCCATCAGCACCTTTTCTGGCCCCTGCCAAGTGTTTTTAGGAAGTGGGTGGAGCCAGGAAGGGCTTTTACCAGCAAGGTTTCTGACTGGCCACTGGAGATTTGATTGGCTGCACAGATTTGTTTGTTTGCCATCACGGTTAAGAGCGGCGGACTCTAATCTGGAGAAGCGGGTTTGATTCCCTCCCCCTCCTCCGCATGCAGCCAGTTGGGTGACCCTGGGTCAGTCACAAGTTCTCACAGAGCTTCTCTCTCAAGAGCAGTTCTTGAACGAGCGCTCTCAGCCCCACTTAGCTCACAAGGTGTCTGTTGTGGGGAGGGGAAGGGAAAGAGATTGTAAGCTGCTCCAAAACTTTGAGTGAAGGGCAGCGTGTAAATTCAATTTCTTCTTCTTCTTCTTCTTCTTCTTCTTCTTCTTCTTCTTCTTCTTCTTCTTCTTCTTCTTCTTCTTCTTCTTCTTCTTCTTCTTCTTCTTCTTCTTCTTCTTCTTCTTCTTCTTCTTCTTCTTCCTCCTCCTCCTCCTCCTCCTTCTCCTGCTTTGAACATAAGAACATGAAAGAAGCCATGTTGGATCAGGCCAATGGCCCATCCAGTCCAACACTCTGTGTCACACAATGGCCCAAAACCCCAGGTGCCATCAGGAGGTCCATCAGTGGGGTCAGGACACTAGAAGCCCTCACACTGTTCCCCCCCACAAGCACCAAGAATACAGAGCATCACTGCCCCAGACATAAGAACATAAGAGAAGCCATGTTGGATCAGGCCAATGGCCCATCCAGTCCAACACTCTGTGTCACACAGTGGCCAAAAAACCCAGGTGCCATCAGGAGGTCCACCATTGGGGCCAGGACACTTGAAGCCCTTTCACTGTTGCCCCCCCCCCCCCCCCGCCAAGCACCAAGAATACAGAGCATCACTGCCCCAGACATAAGAACATAAGAGAAGCCATGTTGGATCAGGTCAATGTCCCATCCAGTCCAACACTGTGTCACACAGTGGCCAAAAAACCAGGCACCCTCAGGAGGTCCAAGCAGTGGGGCCAGGACACTAGAAGCCTTCCCATTGTGCTATTCTAAGCGCCAAGAATACACCAAGAATACAGCAGCTGCCACCACAACATAAAATTCTACACTAGACTTTGCACAATGGTCAGGACAATGGAACCCCCAGGGCTTAACAGAGAAATCGGCTTCTACTTTCACGATGCAAACATTCAGTTCTTGCACTTGTTTGTAAACTTTTGTTGCGCTGTAATTGCTTTAATCCAATCTTAGCTATATTTGCTGCTATTCACAGGTCTTACCAAAGGCTGCAATCTGATTTTAGCTGTCGTTGGCCATTCCTGACAACAGCCTCCTCACCCGCTACCTGTATGCCAGGGGTCCCCAATCCCCAGTCTGTGGACCGGTCCTGGTTTGTGGCCTGTTAGCAATTGGGCTGCAGATTGGGGCTCAGACCTTTGCCTACTCCTCATTTAAAGACCCCCATAGGGGGCAGGAATGGGGTGTGAGGGGGCAACCTGGGGCAGTAAAAATCCCAGTACCCCCACGCCCACTGGTCCGTGGAAAAATTGTCTTCCACAAAACTGGTCCTTGGTGCTAAAAAGGTTGGGGGGGGGCACTGCTGTATGCAATGGCTGGTGACCAGTGTTCTCTCTAAGCTGAGTTAGTGTGAGCTAGCTCACAGTTTTTTAGCCTTCAGCTCCCACGTTTTTGTCTCAGCTCACGAAAAATGGCCCCAGAGCACACTCATTTGTGCAGCAGCTCACAACTTCCATGCTAATAGCTCACAACTTTATTCTAGTAGCTCACAAAGTCGAATTTCTGCTCCCAGGACCCCACAGCTTAGAGGGAACATGGCTAGTGACTCGTTTCAAATCTGGCTGAAGTGTTCATGTGTACGAAAGGTGATGCTCAGAATTAAACGACGTCGGTCTTAAAAGGCGTCGCTGGACTCGAACTTCATTCGTCAACAGCGCACCTCCCACACCAATATCATCTCCCATTCCAGCTTTTGTGCTATTCTGGTTCTCATGACTCCTTCGTAGCCGAGCCTCCGCAATGTGCGTTATTCGCCTCCGCGGGGTCAGTTTATCCTCTGTGTCGCATGTGGCAGCTTCTGGCCTAGAATGCCACATTCTTGACTCTCTTGACACGCTGCTGCCGCTTTCTCCCTGCGACTGAATTCAGTGGAGGACGCTGCCAGGTTTATCTGTGCTCCCCTTTCTCCGAAGACGTGGACTGAAGGCTTTGGTCAAGGTTATCTTGTTCCGATATGGTTCCCAAGTTCCAAGTCCCACTTTCCCTATTAAGAAAGGTTAAAACGCTTGGGGCTGTTTAGCTTAGAGAAACGTCAACTGTGGGGTGACATGATAGAGGTTTACAAGATTATGCATGGGATGGAGAAAGTAGAGAAAGAAGTACTTTTCTCCCTTTCTCACAATACATGAACTCCTGGGATTTCGATGAAATTGCTGAGCAGTCAGGTTAGAACAGATAAAAGGAGGTACTTCTTCACCCAAAGGGTGATTAACATGTGGAATTCAGTGCCACAGGAGGTGGTGGTGGCTACAAACATAGCCAGCTTCAAAAGGGGGTTAGATAAAAATATGGAGCAGAGGTCCATCAGTGGCTATTAGCCACAGTGTGTATATATGTGTGTGTGTGTGTATATATATATATATATATATATATATATATATATATATATATATATATATATATATATATAAATTTTTGGCCACTGTGTGATACAGAGTGTTGGACTGGATGGGCTTGATCCAACATGGCTTCTCTTACGTTCTTATGTTCTTAAGTCCAATTCAAGAAATATCTGGGGTCTTCGGAAGTGGAGCCAGGAGACTTTGGGGGTGGAGCCAGGAGGAAGGCTGTGACAAGCATCACTGAATTCCAAAGGGAGTTCTGGCCATCACATTTAAAGGGACCGCACACTTTTTAAACACCTTCCCTGTATTGGAAATAATGAAGGATTGGGGCACCTTTTTGGGGGGCTCATAGAATTGGACCCCCCTGGTCCAATCTTTTTGAAACTTTGCGGGGTATTTTGGGGAGAGGCACCAGATGCTATACACCAGGGGTGGCCAACGGTAGCTCTCCAGATGTTTTTTGCCTACAACTCCCATCACCCAAGCCATTGGCCATGCTGGCTGGGGCTGATGGGAATTGTAGGCAAAAACATCTGGAGAGCTACCGTTGGCCACCCCTGCTATACACAAAATTTGGTGTCTCTACCTCAAAAAACAGCCCCCCCCCCGAGCCCCCAATACCTGCGGATCAATTCTCCATTATTTCCTGTTAAAACCAATTTATTATAATGTCGTATATTATAATTTCATATTATCATTGGTTATTAAAAATTAATACAAATACATTACATTTTCTCCACCCCTCCCCCCTTTTGATGACCCCCAGCAGTGCAAATCTAACCCCCTTTACAAACCGTTCCCTATTGCTAATTTATTTATTTTGTTAGAAGGTAATAAACTCTATCTATTGAAGAATCTTTCTTCATAAAGCAAAAACATTAAAAGGAAAAAAACCACCATATTTATAACCCAACTTAATAGTAGTATTTTTAAGTTCTTCACAAAGAAACGAAAAAGATATAATCCACTAATCTCATTTTTTAACTGTAATCCATATAAAGTTTCTTTAGAGATTAGCCGTTATCAAAAATCGCCAAGTGTCCTTTAACGTTCCAATTCTCCATTATTTCCTATCGGAATAAGTCTCCATAGGGAATAATGGAGTGCCCAGCAGCCATTTCCCCTCCCCCTCGCCGCTTTCTGACGACCCAGAAGCAGGGGGAGGGCCTCCAAACTGGGGGATCCCCTGCCACCACCTGGGGATTGGCAACCCTATGTTCTGAACAACAGCTCACAGGCACCCGCCAATGAATGCCTGTGTCTGGCGGAGTTAAGGAGCTGGGCAGGGGGCCATTTATGGCTACTTGGCACAAACTGGGGCCTGGCCGAGGTGCTCAAGAGAGCTTTGAATCGGGGCGTTCACAAGATGCAAAAGGGACGACTTGGCTCCTCCCATCTGACAGGCTGACCGGACGGGTTTTATATATAGCACAAATGTCGCTCTCTCTTTGTCGGAACAAATTGGCTGCGTTTACCCGCAAGACGAGCCAATTATCACTAGAGCCCTATGGATGCTGTGATACTGCAGGAGCGCTAGAATCGAGCTAGACGATCAGTCTTCATCCCCCCCCCCCCGCTCCTTTTTTTTTGGTAAAAGAACAAGCTGTTTGCGAGCTCTAAGGCAGGGGTGTCAAACTCATTTTTTATGAGGGCTGGATCTGACGTAAATGAGACCTTGTTGGGCCTGGCCATTTTGGGTTGGGTGGGCCTATCTAAGATTAGGTAGCAGAGATATAAATTTTATAAAGAACACAGACACAAATCATGTTTGACTCATGCTCAGCGTATGATCCACTAAGAAAAGGATCTAGGGGTCTTAGTGGACCATATGCTGAACATGAACAGTGTGATGCGGTGGCTAAAAAGGCAAATGCAATTTTGGGCTGTATCAACAGAAGTATAGTGTCCAGATCACGTGATGTGATGGTATCGCTTTGCTCTGCTCTGGTAAGACCTCACCTGGAGTACTGTGTTCAGTTTTGGGCACCACAATTTAAGGATGTAGACAAGCTAGAACGAGTCCAGAGGAGGGCGACGAAGATGTTGAGGGGTCTGGAGACCAAGTCCTATGAGGAAAGGCTGAAGGAGCTGGGGATGTTTAGCCTGGAGAGGAGGCGGCTGAGAGGTGATAGGATCACCATCTTCAAGTACTTGAAGGGCTGTCCTATACAGGATGGTGTGGAATTGTTTTCTGTGGCCCCAGAAGGTAGGACCAGAACCAATGGGTTGAAATGAAATCAAAAGAGTTTCCGGTTCAACATTAGGAAAAACCTCCTGACCTTTAGAGCGATTCCTCAGTGGAACAGGCTTCCTCAGGAGGTGGTGGGTTCTCCTTCCTTGGAGGTTTTGAAACAGAGGCTAGATGGCCATCTGACAGCAATGAAGATCCTGTGAATTTAGGGGGAGGTGTTTGTGAGTTTCCTGCATTGTGCAGGGTGTCAGACTAGATAACCCTAGAGGTCCCTTCCAGCTCTATGATTCTATGAAATATATTTTTTAAAAAATTTAAAACATGCTTAAAATGTTAGCACTCATTGGTTTTAAAGATGCTTTTTTTGTATTTCTCCCATGGGATCCAAGGAACTGGGCAAAGGAAGCTCTGGCTCTTTCTTTCCTTCCCTAGGGGACTGGGGGAGGTGGAGCCTCAGCCAATAGAAGGAAGAGAGGCTTGGCTCAGTAGCTCTGCTGTGCAATTGAGAGAGCCTCGCAAAGCAAGCTATTCCTCCCCCCTTCCTCCCCAAGGGAGGCGCCACAGCCAATGGAGAAAATAGAGGTTTTGCTCTGTAGCTCCTGTGCAATTGAGCAAGCCTTGCAAAGCAAGCTGTGATGCAGAAGGAAGCAAGAGAGAGGGAGATGGAAGCAGATGACAGCCGGTTGCTCGGGGGCCTGATAGGAGCCCTCCAGGGCCCTGATTCGGACCCCAAACTGCACGTTCAACACCCCTGCTCGAAGGCTTACAAAATACACCCCGGTATGTATGAGAATGGCAAGGCTACAGTATCGAGATCCAAAAACTGATAATCTGTCAACAGAGGATGAAATCGCAGGAAGCAGAGATGTTGCTGGAAGCGGCTGTTTTGTCGTCAGAGGGCAGGACTCGGTGACATTTCCCGTGACTAGCGGTAGCAAGCAGAGTAAATGACATAAAGTTGTGGGAAATTGCCCGTTAAAAGTACAGAGATTAACATGCAAATGAGCTCATTCGGAGTCACACTGGTGACAAAGAATCAGTGATATGTCAAAATGTGAGAATGTCTGTCAATCACTCTATGGTTATAAGCCTGGGCATTTCTATCTCAGATGTTTTTCCATCCAACTAATTTACCTTTTAACATGTAATAGACATAGTTTGCCATTAGGAGAAAAACACATTAAAATATAGATCCAAGTAGTCAGCCGTGTTGGTCTGAAGTAGTAGAACCAGTTTGCATTCTGAGTCACTGACTACCAGCTATGTGTGGCTTTGCTCACTGTACCGGATTCCTCGTCTGATGAAGTGTGCTTGGAGAGCACACGAAGGCTTATGTTCTGACTAAAACTAAGTTGGTCTTAAAGATGCAACTTGACTCCTATTTTGTTCTACATTAAAATATAGTGAAAGATGGTTTTAGTATATGTAATGAGATAGACAGCTAATATCCCTATTTGACATTCTCACATTTTAACAAATCACTGTTTTATTGCTTTCTGGAGAGCCAGTTTGGTGTAGTGGTTAAGTGTGCGGACTCTTATCTGGGAGAACCGGGTTTGATTCCCCACTCCTCCACTTGCACCTGCTGGAATGGCCTTGGGTCAGCCATGGCTCTCGCAGGAGTTGTCCTTGAAAGGGCAGCTGCTGTGAGAGCCCTCTCCAGCCCCACCCACCTCACAGGGTGTCTGTTGTGGGGGAAGAAGGTAAAGGAGATTGTGAGCCGCTCTGAGACTCTTCGGAGTGGAGGGCGGGATATAAATCCAATATCTTCTTCATCTTCTTCTCTTTTTTTTCATGTTCATGTGACCCAAAGATTTGCTCAATTTGTTAATTTTACTATTCTGTCATTGACTCTTTGGGGAAGGCAATGGCAAACCACCCCGTAAAAAGTCTGCCGTGAAAACACTGTGAAAGCAACGTCACCCCAGAGTCGGAAACGACTGGTGCTTGCAAAGGGACCTTTCCTTTTTCCATTGGATCTTAAATTTGTACCATTTTGCATTCTAAATCATTGCCTACCAACTATATGTAGCTCTGCCCACTGTACCTGATTCCTCGTCTGATGAAGTGTGCCTAGAGAGCACACGAACGCTTCCATTCTGAATAAAACTTTGTGGATCTTAAAGGTGCAACTGGACTCCTACTTTGTTCTGCTGCTTCAGACCAACACGGCTGCCCGCTTGGCTCTATCTACAATGAATTTTGTTAGTCTTTAAGGTGCTGCTGGACTCTTGCCCTTTTCTAGAACAGCAAATGGTCTACATTTCAAAACAGGTTTTCATTTTTTGTATATCAGACCAAGCTTCTGTGATCCAGCGTGGCATAGCGGTTAGTACTCTCATCTCGAGAACTGGGTTTGATTCTCTCCTCATCCAAATGCAGCCAGCTGGAGGACCTTGGGTCAGTCACCGTTTTCTCAGAGCTGTTCTCTCAAGAGCAAAGCTGTCTCAGCCCCACCTGCCTCACAGGGTGCCTGTTGTGGGAAGAGGAAGGGAAGGGGATTGGAAGCCACTCTAAGACTCCTTCATGTAGTGAAATGTGGGCTATAAAAAGACTAACTCTTGGGGAGGGGCCTCAGCATGGTCCAATTTCATAGAGTCCATCTTCTCCAGAGGAGCTGATCTTTGCTAGCTGGAGTTGTAAAAGAGGGAGATCTCCAGGCCCCACCTGGAGGCTAGTAGTCAAAACAATGGACTGCAGTGTGGAGGATCCAAACAAAAAATACACTGTTTGCAGGCACAACACAACTAATTCCAAATATATGTTCTTAATCATTGTTATTACTTTTGGAGTGAACATATGAACATATGAAGCTGCCTTCTACTGAATCAGGCCCTTGGTCCATCGAAGTCAGTATTGTCTTCTCAGACTGGCAGCGGCTCTCCAGGGTCTCAAGCTGAGGTTTTTCACACCTATTTGCCTGGACCCTTTTTTTTTTTTGGAGATGCCGGGGATTGAACCTGGGACCTTCTGCTTCCCAAGCAGATGCTCTACCACTGAGCCACCGTCCCTCCCCAAAGTGGGGCCAAAGCAATTGATAAAAGGAAGTATTACTTCACCCAAAGGGTGATTACCACATGGAATTCACTGCCACAGGAGGTGGTGGAGGCTACAGGCATAGACTGCTTCAAGAGGGGATTGGATAAACATATGGAGCAGAGGTCCATCAGTGGCTATTAGCCACAGTTTATTGTTGGGATTCTCTGTCTGGGGCAGTGATGCTCTGTATTCTGGTGCTTGGGAGGGCACAGTGGGAGGGCTTCTAGCACCCTGGTCCCACTGGTGGACCTCTTGATGGCACCTGGGTTTTGGCCACTGTGTGACACAGAATGTTGGACTGGATGGGCCATTGACCTGATCCAACATGGCTTCTCTTATGTTCTTATGTCCTGATGGCACCTGGGTTTTGGCCACCGTGTGACACAGAATGTTGGACTGGATGGGCCATTGGCCTGATCCAACATGGCTTCTCTTATGTTCTTAATTAAGATTTTAATCTCTTTGGAGTCCAGGTTAAAGGACCCAATTCAAAGTGATACCAAGACTATATACTTATTCAGGCCTGGCATGTGGGTTCTGCCGCCCAAGGCAAAACCCCAATGTGCGCCCCCCCCAAGTAAAAACTTGTGTGTACGTGGCATGATGACATCATGGTGACGTCATCACGCTTGGCACTCAGCGCCACTCTTTCGGCTCTGAGGGATTGGGGGAGTTCCTCCAATCCCTCAGAGCTGAAAGAACACTTGGCCATTTGCTTCCCCAGTGGCCTCGGAAGACGCCGGGGGAGGGAAACGTGGCTCTTTTGGCTCTGAGGAAAAGATTCCTCAGAGCTGAAATAGCGGCGGAGGCTCAAGGATGGCACGAGCAGGCAGGGGGTGCCTGCCCCCCACCCCTGCTGGGAGCTGGAGCCCTAGGCAATCGGCTAGTTCACCAACTTCCATGCGCCAGCTCTGTACTTATTCATTCATCTTGGACTGGTGCACTTCGGATCGACTCACTGTTGTCCATATATATATTTGGAATTCGTTTTTGGAATTTGTATATCCATATATTGGGATATAAGAGCCCAGTGGCGCAGAGTGGTAAAGTACTGCAGTCCTAAACTCGGTTCACGACCTGAGTTCAATCCTGGCAGAAGCTGGGTTCAGGGAGCTGGCTCAAGGTTGACTCAGCCTTCCATCCTTCCGAGGTTGGTCAAATGAGTCCCCAGCTTGCTGGGGGGAAGTGTATGACTGGGGAAGGCAATGGCAAACCATCCTGTAAAAAAGTCCGCCGTGAAAACGTTGTGAAAGCAACGTCACCCCAGAGTCGAAAACGACTGGTGCTTGCACAGGGGACTACCTTTTTTTAATATTTGGATATAGAGCCCCTTGGCGCAGTGGTAAAGCTGCAATACTGCAGTCCTAAGCTCTGCTCATGACCTGAGCTCGATCCCGGCGGAAGCTGGTTCAAGTATCCAGCTCCAGGTTGACTCAGCCTTCCATCCTTCCGAAGTCAGTCAAATGAGTACCCAGCTTGCTTGGGGGAAAAGTGTAGATGATTGGGGAAGGCAATGGCAACCACCCCATAAAAAGTCTGCCGTGAAAACGTGAAAGCAACGTCACCCCAGAGTACTGTGTGCAGTTCTGGTCGCCGCACCTCAAAAAGGATATTATAGCATTGGAGAAAGTTCAGAAAAGGGCAACTAAAATGATTAAAGGGCTGGAACACCTTCCCTATGAAGAAAGGTTGAAACACTTAGGGCTCTTTAGCTTGGAGAAACGTCGACTGAGGGGTGACATGATAGAAGTTTACAAGATAATGCATGGGATGGAGAAAGTAGAGAAAGAAGTACTTTTCTCCCTTTCTCACAATACAAGAACTCGTGGGCATTTGATGAAATTGCTGAGCAGACAGGTTAAAACGGATAAAAGGAAGTACTTCTTCACCCAAAGGGTGATTAACATGTGGAATTCACTGCCACAGGAGGTGGTGGCGTCCAAAAGCATAGCCACCTTCAAGAAGGGGTTAGATAAAAATATGGAGCAGAGGTCCATCAGTGGCTATTAGCCACAGTGTGTGTGTGTGTGTGTGTGTGTGTGTGTGTGTGTATATATATATATATATATATTTTTTTTTTTTGGCCACTGTGTGACACAGAATGTTGGACTGGATGGGCCATTGGCCTGATCTAACATGGCTTCTCTTATGTTCTTATGTTAAAAACGACTGGTGCTTGCACAGGGGACTACCTTTTTTTTATATTGGGATATAGAGCCCCTTGGCGCAGAGTGGTAAAGCTGCAGTACTGCAGTCCTAAGCTCTGCTCACGACCTGAGCTCGATCCTGGCAGAAGCTGGGTTCAGGTAGCCGGCTCAAGGTTGGTTCAGCCTTCCATCCTTCCGAGATCAGTAAAACGAGCACCCAGCTTGCTGGGAGGAAAGCGTAGATGACTGGGGAAGGCAATGGCAAACCACCCCATAAAAAGCGCGCCACGAAAACTTTGTGATGTGACGTCACCCCAGAGTTGGAAACGACTTGTGTTTGCACCATGGAATGCATATTTGGAATTAGTGTTTTGTTGTGTACGCCTGGTTATCACTAAAATATTCTTACTGCTGTGCCTATAAGCAGTGTATTTTTGATTTGAACCCATCTAGAGGCTGGCAACCCTGATTTGTAACACCAGGAGATTGCCAGGCCCTACCTGGAAGTTGGCAACCCTCATGCCTTCCAGCTTCTCAGTCCAGAGCTTCAAAAGTAAAAAAATAAATTCAGGCAGAGATAAGATGCTAACAATGCAAGCTAATTTATTTGCAATCTAAACCTAACGGAAGTAATATTTTTGCATCTCTACTGCACAATCCAATTCAAGCAGCACAAACTTGATATAAATGAAATAAATACAAGTAACGCAGACCTGGCATAACCTAGCACCAAAACCTGGTACCTAAAACTCTCTTCTTGTGAGTATAGTTGCCAATCTCCAGCGAATCCAAATCTTGTGAGTATAGTTGCCAATCTCCAGCGAATCTCCAGAGAAATCCAAAGCACAAGGCTTTCTGTGAAAACCAGCCTCCGTACAACCAACAAACTCACAGAAAAAAAAAATTCAACAATTACAAAAGCATATATTAGTTCATCAAAGACCATACAATTAGACCTTAGCAAAATAGGGATCGTGTTCACCAGGAATCAGTCCAGTCTTTATAGCAATCAATGCCAAGTTCATTCCAAAGAATCCTGGTGTAATGGTTGTGAAATTGATCAATGTCTCTCAATATATGCAGCTAGCAATCCAGAAAGAAGAAAAGAACAAGGTCGTACTGGAACCCTTGTTTCGCACAGGCTTCTTCGAGCTCTTTACATTTTCTTACCCTGGGCAAAAAACACCGTTCTTTTACAACATTGAAAGGCACTTGAATAGTGTGAAACAAGGGTTCCAGTATGACCTTGTTCTTTTCTACTTTCTGGAGATCATGTCCCCCTCAAGGAATTGGCAGCTTTAGAGGACAAACACTAGATTTTAGGTGATATCCCTTCCTAAATTTTCCACTCCAGGAATTCTCCAGGCTGGAGGTGGCAACCCCATTTTACCCCCGGAAGACGCAAAAGAACCAACAGCCTCTCCTCCTTCCACACCTACCTTGCTACCCCACCCCCCAGCTTTCCTCCTCGCTGATTGGCTGATTCCGAGAGTCAACGTTAAAGGCCGCCTCCTGAGAGCTCAGCGTCGAGTGATTGGTCTTTTCAGCCCGCTCCTCCACCGCCCCGTCCAATGAGGAGGGAAGGCACGGCATCCACGCTTTCTTACGATTGGGCGCCGACCCACCACCCCTTCGCATCCAATCAGAGGGGCCTTCGCCCTCCCCACTTCGTTGTCCAATAGCCAATCGTTGTTGAGATTGCCGCAGAAAGGCCCTCGCGGGAGGGTTGTCTGGCTCAGTCGCCTGAGAAAATTTGAACACGAGAGCGGCTCCATCCCAGGCCAGGAGGTCGGTTCCGATAGGGCGGCTGTTGGGCTTCCGTCATGGGGGCGACACACCCCTTTCAACTCGGAAGTGCTATCACAGAAGCCTTAACGCGGCTGCCAAGTCCAGTGGCCGAGGAGACATCCGGGTATTGAGAGGCTCGTCGCGGGAGCCTCGGACCTCCCGCCCCCTTTGTTCATGAGGGGCCCGGAGGCCGTTAGCCGCGCTTGATTGGGTGAGCGATCACATGACCCCGCGCGAGGCTCCGCGCCGATAGGCTGGGTGGCTCCTCAGGACCGCGTGACGCGTCATCACGGAATAGAACGCGGGTGACGCCATTGGCTTCGTGTATGACGTCACCCCAAGGTTTCCACCGGTTGTTCTGAGGCAGAGTGATGTCAGGGGGTAGAATGAGAAGGTTTAAAGCAGGGCTTTTTTGGGTAGCAGGAACTCCTTTGCATATTAGGCCACACACCCCAGTGGCGGACTGGGTCTAAAAATATTGGTTGCCAGGAGACAAGGAAGGCCCGCCCACAACTTTAAGGCTATAATTTCATTTTTGTAAGAAATAAATAAAATTTTCAAAAAACACGTAAGCGGGGAAAAGGTGCAGTTAAAACTTTTGCAAAACAAACGTCTTATCTTTTTAGTAATTACAGTGTACATATATTGTACATATGACTGGCAGCATGCAGTAGATATTAAATGTCAATACAGATTGCATTTTCTCCAGGGGAGCTGATCTCTGCCAGCTGGAGATCAGTTGTAAAAGCGGGAGATCCCCAGGCCCCACCTGGAGGCTGGCAACCCTAAATACAATGTAAAATTTAGCTGCATTACATAATACTGGAACTTCTACTATATTTTCAAGCTACTAAAAGGTCATTAACATTTTTAACATATTATCTAATGTTTAAGGGGGCCCACTGGCCATCAGGCAAGCTGACACCCTGACCAGTCCGCCACTGACATACCCTGATGTAGCCAATGCTCCAAGAACTTATGGAGCTCTTAGTACAGGGCCTACTGTAGGCAGGAGGATTGGATACATCAGGGGGTGTGGCCTGATGTGCAAAGGAGTTCCTGCTACAAAAACCCTGGTAGATGGAGATGATGTCGTGCCTGTGGTGATGGGATGTGATGATGTCATATGTGGTTAAGACAAGTTGGTGCTGAATAGATTCTATGGCTCTGGAGCAAACGTGCTTAACATAAGAGTCGCACAGAATAAACATCAGATGTTTCAGAGCCACAGGACCTGAATGTCAGATGTTTCAGAGCTAGGGAGGAAGGCAAATAGATTGGGGGGAGGGAGAGTTGGAAAGAAAGCAACTTTAACTTTAAATGCATTCTCCAAGCCACTGGCTGGCTTGGCTTGGAGAAGTTATTTAAAGAGAGAAATGCCTTCTCCAAGCTGGCCGATGGGGCGCTGGGGGCTTTGAGAGCCACACCAGATGTGTGAAAGAACCACATGTGGCTCCCAAGCCAGTTTGGCCACCCCTGCTTCTGAATTTGACCAGGCTGCTTCCCCTTCTGCAGATGCTTTGGGACGGGTCGATGCTTATGGATCCCACCGTGTTGCAGGAGGCCATCCGGATATCTCCCGATGCCAGGACACACTTCAAAGTCTGCAGGTTCATCATGGAGGCAGGTGAGGGAAGTGAGGCTTTGGTGTCTCTCCTCCGTGCTTCTGCCCTCAATAGCAGACCTTCTCTGCTGCCTGAGCTCACTGTCCTCTGTTGTCCTGTGGTCCAGTCACCCTGCAGTCAAGCTGGTGCCTCGTCACAGGCTTTTTCCAGGGTCTCAAACAATTACTCTCAGCATTCCATAATTAAGGATACATCAGTCTTCAATTTTGACATATATATTTCCTTCTTTGCCCTCCCCCTCCCCATGGTCTCAATCAATTATAGTGTCCTGACCCCACTGATGGACCTCCTGATGGCACCTGGTTTTTTTTGGCCACTGTGTGACCCAGAGTGTTGGACTGGATGGGGCATTGGCCTGATCCAAGATGGCTTCTGTTATGTTCTTATGTCTGGGGTAGTGATTCTCTGTATTCTTGGGGGGGGGGCAACAGTGGGAGGGCTTCTAGTGTCCTGGCCCCACTGATGGACCTCCTGATGGCACCTGGGTTTTTTGGCCACTGTGTGACACAGAGTGTTGGACTGGATGGGCCATTGGCCTGATCCAACATGGCTTCTCTTAGGTTCTTATGTTCTTAATTACTCTCAGCATTCCACAATTAAGGATACATCAGTCTCCAATTTTGACATATTTATTTCCTTCTCTCCCCCCTCCTCATCCAAACAAATGGAAACTATAACTTATTATTCCAGTTTGTTCTTTCTGTTTGACCCCATATCTGTTATTCGTCTTCATTATACTTTATGATAATTTACTCCTCACCTTCTCTGTCCCCCCCCCCCTCAAAACAGAACCCAAATAAACCAAGATCATATAAACTGAGCTTATTATTCCTGTTTGATTTCTGGATCTGTTAAAGATTTTCATTATACTGTATGATAATTTACTGCTCGCACTCCACCTTCTCTGTTTCCCCCCATAACTGAACCCAAACATGTGGAAACCATATAAACTAAGCCTATCATTCCTGTTTGACCCCTGAATCTGTTAAACATCTTTATTATGTTATATGATAATTTACTGCTCACTTTCCACCTATATGAATAGACTGGTAATTTCCATTTTTTCCCCCCTGTCTCTGTCATGACTCTAATCTTCCTAGCAGCTAGACACATCTCTACTCTCTCTCTTCCTATATGTAATGGTTGAGGAAACTGAGAATATAAGAACATAAGAGAAGTCATGTTGGATCAGGCCAATGGCCCACCAGTCCAACACTCTGTCACACAGGGGCCAAAAAACCCAGGTGCCATCAGGAGGTCCATAAGAACATAAGAGAAGCCATGTTGGATCAGGCCAATGGCCCATCCAGTCCAACACAGTGGCCAAAAAACCCCAAGTGCCATTAGGAAGTCCATCAGTGGGGCTAGGACACTCAAAGCCCTCCCACTGTGCCCCCCCCCCAAGCACCAAGAATACAGAGCATCACTGCCCCAGACCTTGAATAAAACTTTGCTGGTTTTAAGGGTGCCCCTGGACTCACACTTTGTTCTGCTGCTTGAGACCAGCATGACTGCCCACCTGGGCCTTTCCAGCCTCCTCCAGGAGACCCGTTTGCTCTGTCCTCTTCCCCACAGGTGTGAAGCTGGGCTTGCGCTCCATCCCCATTGCCACAGCGTGCACCATCTATCACCGCTTCTTCACCGAGGTGCCCCTGGAATCCTATGATCCCTACTTGGTTGCCATGGCAGCTCTGTACCTGGCCGGGAAGGTGGAGGAGCAGCACCTGCGGACGAGGGACATCATCAACGTGTCCCACAGGTAACAAACACTGTGTGAATGCCAGGTTGGGGTTAGGAGCGTAGCGCACCACATCTTTGCTGGGAGTGTTCTAAGGCGTCTGAATTTTGGCAAAAGATCTTGGAAAAGGTGGAGGAAGTATGTAAGGTTAAAGTGGAGTTATCAGGGAAAGTGTTATTTATGGGAATTTTTTTTAAAAAGGTGAAAGTCCCCTGTGCGAGCACCAGTCGTTTATGACTCTGGGGTGACGTTGCTTTCACAACGTTTTCACGGCAGACTTTTTATGGTCATCTACACTTTCCCCCCAGCAAGCTGGGTACTCATTTGACCAACCTCAGAAGGACGGAAGGCTGAGTCAACCTTGAGCGGGCTACCTGAAAACCCAGCTTCTGCCGGGATCAAACTCAGGTCATGAGCAGAGCTTAGAACTGCAGTACTGCAGCTTTATCACTCTGCGCCACGGGGCTCTTTATAGGAACTTTGGGGAGCTATAAAATAGACAGATCCTTTCAGGATCTATTTAAAGCTATGATTTTAGCTGTCCATGCGGCGATAGCGTTTGGCTGGAAAGATGCCACAAAATGGACTATAGACCAATGGAATGGTTATTTATTTGAATGGGTACACTCAGTCCTATTAGAACATAAGAGAAGCCATGTTGGATCAGGCCAGTGGCCCATCCAGTCCAACACTCTGTGTCACACAGTGGCCAAAAAACCCAGGTCCCATCAGGAGGTCCATAAGACTAAGAGAAGCCATGCTGGATCAGGCCAATGGCCCATCCAGTCCAACCCTCTGTGTCACAAAGTGGCCAAAAAACCCAGGTGCCATCTGGAGGTCCATAAGAACATAAGAGAAGCCATGTTGGATCAGGCCAATGGCCCATCCAGTCCAACACAGTGGCCAAAAAACCCCAAGTGCCATTAGGAGGTCCATCAGTGGGGCTAGGACACTCACAGCCCTCCCACTGTGCCCCCCCCAAGCACCAAGAATACAGAGCATCACTGCCCCAGACCTTGAATAAAACTTTGCTGGTTTTAAGGGTGCCCCTGGACTCACACTTTGTTCTGCTGCTTGAGACCAACACGGCTGCCCACCTGGGCCTTTCCAGCCTCCTCCAGGAGACCCACTTACTCTGTCCCCTTCCCCACAGGCCACCCCTGAATTGGTTAAACTCCAAAAGGTGTGCTTACGGTTACAGATATGAAATAAGAATTAAAGCTGGTCATTTTGAGTGGGAGGGGGAGAGAATAAAAAGGAAAAGGAGAAAAAGAAGCATTTGATGTATTGAGGTATGTTCTATATGCTGCGTTATGTATTGTTTGAGTTCTATGAAAGCAGGATCAAATACTTCAGTGAACTACTTGTTTCATTAAAAAAAAAAAGGAGTGTAGTGCACCAATTCTTGGCAGCTGCCTGGAGGCTGAGTGCGGGGCAAGGGGCAGACAAGATACTGTGGTTTCTCCATAAATTGGTGCTTTCAAGAGTGGTCCATCGAATGGTGACATTTGTGGGATGCCTCTTTGATACAGAGCTTGTAAGAAACGGTATGACAGGCTGGTGTTTCCGTCAGATCAGCGTCGTAGTCCACCGCCTGCTGCAGGGGTGGCCAGACTTGCTTAACCAAAGAGCCGCATAGAATAAACCTGAGATGTTTGAGAGCCGCAAGACACAAATGTCAGATGTTTAGGAAGGAAGGCAGGCAGGCAGGCAGGCAAATAGATGGGGGAAAGGAGGGAGAGGTGGAAAGAAAGGAACTTTTACTTTAAATCCATTCTCCAAGCCACTGGCTGGCTTGGCTTGAGAAGCACTTTAAAGAGACAAATGTCTTCTCCAAGCCGGCCAAGAGCCACACAATGTGTGGGAAAGAGCTGCATGTAACTCCTGAGCCACAGTTCGGCCACCTGTTCTAGAGCGCTGGTTGATGCTGCAGCTGGGAGTCTGCCCAGGTGCAGCAGCGTTGGCACTTAGCCCAACAACGTTTCCATTCCCAGCTGCCCTTTTGCTAGCCCCAGAGGTGAGGGCAGGTGGCAGGGAGGGGAAGCAGGTGGAGAATGCCAGCCCAAAGCAGTGCAGCGTTAGCAGCAAGAAAGCCCAGGATCGAATCTTCATTCTTGGGTGATCTTGAGATACTTGTCATCTATCTCAGGAAGAGAAGTCTCTCATATGCATTAGCCCAGGGCATCCAAGGGCTGCCTTAGGCAAACTGAAGGGGACACTGTAACTTTTCCTCCTGTTTGAGGAAAAGTTTGGTGTAGTGATTAAGCGTGTGGACTCTTATCTGGGAGAACCAGGTTTGATTCCTCACTCCTCCACTTGCAGCTGCTGGAATGGCCTTGGGTCAGCCATAGCTCTGGCAGAGGTTGTCCTTGAAAGGGCAGCTTCTCTGAAGCCTGTTCCACTTCACAGGGTTTGATTCCCCACTCCTCCACTCACAGCTGCTGGAATGGCCTTGGGTCAGCCATAGCTATTTCAGGAGTTGTCCTTGAAAGGGCAGCTGCTGTGAGATCCCTCTCAGCCCCACTCACCTCACAGGATGTCTGTTGTGGGGGGAGAAGATATAGGAGATTGTAAGCCAGAGCGGAGAAGGGTGGGGTATAAATCTGCAGTTCTTCTTCTCCTATGTGGAACAGGCTTGCATGCAGTTATACACCATGCTTTTGAAAGCCTCCTGCCTTTCCACTGTGAGATGGTGTGGCGAGCAGTCGTCTGACGCTGCGCAGTTTGCACCGGCCGCCAATCGAGTACCGGATCCGCTTCAAGGTTTTTGTACCGATGTTTAAAGCCTTATGTGGCCTGGGACCGACGTACCTGCGAGACCGTCTCTCCCCATACGAGCCCCTGAGCTCATTAAAATCAACATCTTTTGACCGTTCCTGGCCCAAGGGATGTCCGGCTTGCCTCGACCAGCCGGGTCGACCCAGCCTGGTGGAACCAGCTCCCTTTAGACGTTCAGGCCCTGCCGGATCTGTTGCTATTGCGGAGGGCCTGTGAGACAGAGCTGTTTCACTAGGCCTATGGCTGAGGCAGGCAGACGTCCTTGCTTTATTATACCATCAAATCGACCTCCCTGCACTGTTCCTTAAGTCGGGCCAATACAGTTGACGTCCTTGACACCAAAGCTGTGTTTAACGGATGTGTCTGCAGCGTTCCATGCCGCGCTGAAATCAACGTGGAGTTAAATGGCTTAACCTGTTGAAATCTTAGTTGAAATCTTAATCTATTTTAATGATTTGATTCTGTTTTATCGTTGGCTTGATTGTTTTATTGCGTTGGGACCTGCCTCGAGCCCGTCACGGGACAGGGCGGGCTATAAATCGACAGAAATAAATAAATAAGCTAAAGAGCCCCAAGCATTTTAACTAGGGTTGCCAAGTCCAATTCAAGAGATATCTGGGGACTTTGGGGATGGAGCCAGGAGACTTTGGGGGTGGAGCCAGGAGCGAGGTTGTGACAAGCCTAATTGAGCTCCAAAGGGAGTTCTGGCCATCACATCATAGGGGACTGCGCACCTTCTAAATGCCTGCCTTCCATAGGGAATAATGGATAGGGGCACCTTCTTTTGGGGCTCACAGAATTGCACTCCCTGGTCCAATCTTTTTGAAACTTGGGGGGTATTTTGGGAAGCGGCACTGGATCCTATACTGAAAATTTGGTGCCTCTACCTCAAAAAACAACCCCCCCAGATATGCATGGATCAATTCTCCATTATCCCCTAAGGGAATGGGTCTCCCTAGGGAATAATGGAGTTCCCAGCAGACATTTCCCTCCCACCCACCACCCTGCATGGGGGGGAGGGTCTCCAAACCAGGGGATCCCCTGCCCCCACCTGGGGATTGGGAACCCTAGTTTTAACCTTTCTTCGTAGGGAAAAGGTTCCAACCCTTGAAGCATTCTGGTCGCTCTTTACATGAGGCTCACTTGTTTTTAGCCCACTGGCAATGGATTCAAAGGAAGAGGCAGAGCTCTTTGAAAGGTCCGCAGAGACCGTGGCTCCTCCTGGCATCTCTCTCTTGCTTCCCTGCAGGTACATGCATCCCCGGAGTGAGCCACTGGAGCTGGACACCCACTTCTGGGAGCTGAGGGACAGCATCGTCCAGTGTGAGCTGCTCATGCTACGGGTGCTCTGCTTCCGGGTCTCCTTCCAGCACCCTCATAAGGTCCAGAGTGCACGGCCCGGGTGGGAATGGGGAAGCATGCCTTGTGCGGGAGGCAGGGGGCCGAGCCTTCACTCCTCTCCCTTTCGCTGAGTCTAGAAATGGGGACTGGCCTTGGCAGTCAAGACCTCTGGGCCCTGCCTCCACTGAATGGCTGGAGCTTAGAACATAAGGGAAGCCATGTTGGATCAGGCCAATGGCCCAACCGGTCTAATGCTTCGTGTCGCACAGTGACCAAAACCCAGGGGCCCTCAGAAGGTCCACCAGCAGGGCCAGAACTCCAGAAGCCCTCCCACTGTTTCACCCCAAGCACCCAGAGCATCCCTGCCCCAGACATAAGAACATAAGAGAAGCCATGTTGGATCAGGGCAGTGGCCCATCCAGTCCAACACTCTGTGTCACACAGGGGCCAAAACTCAGGGGCCATGCAAAGGTTCACCAGCAGGGCCAGAGCTCTAGAAGCCCTCCTGCTGTTGCCCCCCCCCCAAGCCCCAAGAAGACAGAGCATCCCTGCCCCAGACATAAGAGCATAAGGAAAGCCATGCTGGATCAGGCCAATAGCCGATCCAGTACAACACACTGTTGGCTTTATTCTCTGTCAGCACTTTTTCCCAGTATATTTTTAAAAATTACTCCCGTCGTCCCCTACTCTTGGGCTTCCTGTCTGTGTCTGGCAGCCATTTTGTAGTTCCTCCACCTCCTGTGGTGGCCATTTTACGGCTGTGCCCAGCTCCCTGTGTCAGAATACCGCAGGCTCAAAATGAATGGGGATCCCTGATCTGGAGACTGGGTTGTGGCCCAGGCACCCTCTAAGGTGTGGAGTTTTCTTGTGAGCGAAAATTCTGCTTCGTGAGCGACTGGCATTACAACGGTGAGCTGCTGCATCAATGAGTTTGGTCCGGGGCCATTTTTTCTGAGCTAAGACAAAAACGTATGAGCTGGAGGCTAGAAAAACCCTGTGAGCTGGCTCAGACTAACCTCAGAGGGAACACCGGTTGTGGCCAACGTTCCCTCGCAGCTGAGTTAGTGTCAGCTAGCTCACAGGTGTTTCATCTCTGCCCACACATTTTTGTCTTCGGGAAGCATGGCCCCAGAGCCAAACTCATTGATGCAGTAGCTCAGGGGTGGCCAAGGGTAGCTCTCCAGATGGTTTTTTTTTTTGCCTACAACTCCCATCAGCCCCAGCCAGCATGGCCAATACCCTTGGCCACCCCTGCAGTAGCTCACAACGTTTAACGCCAGTAACTCATGAAATAGAATTTTTGCTCACAAGCCTCCCCAGCTTAGAGCAGGGGTGTCAAACTCATTTGTTATGTGGGCCGGATCTGTCATAAATGAGACCTTGCTGGGCGAGGCCACTTGTGTCATAAAATGCAACGCCAGGTGGCGGAGATATAAACTTAGCACTCGTTAGCATTCAAGGTGCTTTCTTTGCATCTCTCCTGTGCGATCCAGGGAACTGGGCAAAGGAAGCTCTGGCTGTTTCCTTCCTTCTCCAGGGGACTAGGAGGGGGAGGAGCCTCAGCCAGTAGAAAGGAGAGAGGATTGGTTTTGTAGCTGTGCTGTGCAATTGAGAAATACTATCCCTCCCCCCCGCCCCTCCTCCCCAAAGGAGGAGTTTCATCCACTGGAGAATCTTTTCTCCATTTCCCTCTCTCTTGCTTCCTTCTGCATCACAGCTTGCTTTGCCAGGCTTGCTCAATCGCACAAGAGCTACAGAGCAAAAACTCTATTTTTGCTCTGCAGCTCCTGTGCGATTGAGCAAGCCTGGCAAAACAAGCTGTGATGCAGAAGGAAGCAAGAGAGAGGGAGAAGGAAGCAGATGACAGCCAGTTGATCAGGGGTCTGATTCGGCTCTCGGGCTGCATGTTTGACACGCCTGGCTTAGAGGCAGCATGGGTTGTGCCCCCCCCCCCCCCGTCTTTTGCCCCTCCCTGACAAACTACCCTTTTCTCCTTGCAGTACCTGCTCCATTACCTGCTCTCTCTGAAGCACTGGATGAACCGGCACAGCTGGGACCGGACCCCCGTGGCGGTGGCGGCCTGGGCCCTCCTGCGGGATAGCTACCACAGGCCGCTGTGCCTGCAGCACGCCCCGCAGCATATTGCCGTGTCCGTCCTCTACCTCGCCCTGCAGTGCTACGGGGTGGAAGTACCTGCCGATGCCGAAGCCGAGCGGCCGTGGTGGCAGGTGAGGGAGACAGGTGGGTCTTCTTGAGTCAAGGCTAGATCAGAGAAGTCATCTCAGAGCACATCTGCTTGGAAAAGGGTAGGTGACTAGGGAAGGCAATGGCAAAACCACCCCGTAAAAAGTCCGCCGTGAAAACGTCGTAATGCGACGTCATTTCGTTTTCATTTCATTTTATTTAGTTTATATCCCGCCCTTCCCACCAAAGCGGCTCAGGGCGGCTCACAACACAAAAGTTCTAACATAAGAATAAGTTTTAAAATACATCAATTTACAACATTTAAACAATAAACCAGTAAAAACAGTAAAACAAAGCCATTTACCAAAGTACCATACTACAGCTTTCTATTCAAAATTTTTTCAAGTACCGCTCAGTTGTATGCCAACCGGAAGAGGACTGTCTTACAGGCCCTGCGGAACTGCCCAAGGTCCCGCAGGGCCCTCACCTCTTCCGGTAGCTGGTTCCACCAGCAAGGGGCTGTGATTGAAAAGGCCCTGTCTCTGGTCGACTTAAGTTGGGCCTCCTTTGGCCCGGGGAGTGCAAGCAGGTTTTGAGAACTCAATCTCAGCACTCTCTGGGGAACATGTGGGGAGAGACGGTCCCTAAGGTAGGCAGGTCTTAGGCCATATAGGGTCATCCCAGCTGTCATCCCAGAGTCGGAAACGACTGGTCCTTTATCTTTTAAAACATGGAATGGCAAAATCGTCCGTGGTTAAAATAGAATAATAATAATTTTTAATTTCTATCCTGCCCTCCCCGCCGAAGCAGCCTCAGGGCGGCTCACATAACATAAAAACAGCATTACAATAGTAAAATAATAAAACAGATAAAAAAATCCCAATTTGCAATTATTACTCAGTTAAGCATTGAAACATCAATAAAACAAAATTTAAAACCACAGATTAATTTGGTGCTACGAATATAACATAGCTTTGCATAGTGATGGTATAATAATTCCACATTAAAAGGCCAGCTGCAAGAGGACGGTTTTACAGGCCCGGCAGAACTGGTTAAGGTCCCACAAGGCCCACACCTCTTCTGGAAGCTGGTTCCACCAGCGGGGAGCTGTAGCCGAGAAGGCCCTCTCCCTTGTCATTTTCAATTTGACCTCCTTCGGCCCAGGGATTGTCAGCAGGTTTTGCGAGCTAGATCGAAGCACTCTCTGGGGAACATGTGGGGAGAGACGGTCCCTAAGGTAGGCATGTCCTCGGCCATATAGGGCTTTAAAGGCAGTAACCAGCACCTTGTAACGAATCCGGTACACAATTGGCAGCCAGTGCAGTTCCCGCAGCCTAGGCTGTACGTGCTCCCACTTAGGGAGCCCCGTTAACAGTCTGGCTGCCGCGTTCTGAATAGTAAAATGAATAAAAGCATCAATGAAATAAAGAGGCGTATGCATTTCTAACACAAAGACAAGCATTACAGAACTTAGCTACCTGTTTTGTGATATTCTGATCTGAGAGGAGACAGACTACCTGAGCAGACTCTTTTAGCCCTGGCTTAGCCTTAACCCGAGGGAGAATATATTTAGCATGGGCTAAACTATACCAAGGGCATCTTAGAAGCGCAGGTTCGCTTGTTTCTGTTTCTCGCAACTCACACCGGCAAAGTCTCTGAGCCAATGGAATTTTCTTGTGCCTTCCTTCAGGAACAGCAGAAGGAAGGGTTGAACATCTCGCCAGGGAGAAAGGTTCCCTCACCTTGTGATCCTCTTAAGTTAGTAAGATAGGCGAGAGGAGTGAGAGGATACCTAATTGTATCAGGCACCATAAAATCAGGGCATCTTGAGACGAGAGATCAAGGCGTCTTCCCGCGCCCTTTATCTATGCTGAACGAGAGCGATTGGAAGTGCCGCATCCCTGCGACCGAGTGGCAGGCGTGGTGTCACTCTGCGCTAGTCCTGCCTGCCACGTGGGGCCAGGTGAGGGAAGCAGTGCCGGGTGGCTGGACAGGCGCGCCCCAGGTGTTTTTCTCGACTCTCTTTCTGTCCTTCCAGGTGTTCAGCGAGGACCTCTCCAAGAACGTCATTGACCAGATTGTCTTGGACTTGATACAGATTTACACGCTGGACACGGAAATCTCCTAAGGAGAAGGCTGCCGCGGCCTCGTTCTGCAAGCCCTCCGGCTGCTTCGAGCGCCCCAAGCAGAAGGGAGAGGCACTGCGGACTGTTGTGGCCGCCTCCCCTCTGTTTCTTTTCAGCCTGTGGCTTGACCAGCACTGAACTGGCACAAGCAGCCAGACAATGGCGTGGACCACACACATCCTGCCCTGTGACGTTTCTGACCTGCCGGGTCCTCCCCACCTGCGACCCTTTGTCTCCTTCTGTCCCTTGAACTCGGAGCTTGACCGGGGCCGCCGAGGAAAGGCACCGCTCCCTGTCTGTGTCTCCTGTTCCAGCTGAAATCTGCATCCTGAATCGCCTCCGTTGTCACCCCTGATTCTGGGAAGGCTCCTAATGCTCCAACGTGACCACTGCTCGGCTGTGGGTCAGACCAGAACCAGATGGGCGTCGAGGAACCAGAGGAACGTTTGGTCTTGGGCGCAATGCTGTATACCCACGGGGCTTCCAATGCACAGTGTGACCCTGCGCACTCGATTTCGTTAATTCTAGATTAAAAAATGGAACTGTGAGCCAGCCTCTTCGCATGCTTCACTCAGGTGTGGTTTTCCTGTCTTAGAGAGCCAGTTTGGTGTAGTGGTGAAGTGCGCCGACTCTTAACTAGGAGAACCGGGTTTGATTCCCCACTCCTCCACTTGGCAGCTGCTGGAATGGCCTTGGGTTAGCCAGAGCTCTCGCAAAGTTGTCCTCAAAAGGGCAGCTGCTATGAGAGCCCTCTCAGTCTCGCCTACCTCACAGGGTTGTTGTGGGGGAAGAAGATAAAGGAAATTGTGAGCCGCTCTCTGGTTCAGAGAGAAGGGCAAGATATAAATCTACAGTCTTCTTCTAAGACCATCACTTCCAAACCAGTGCTGGGGAGCTCTCCTGAGATCTTATTTCCAGCCAGCCCCGTTGTGCTGTAGCCTGGGAATTGAACATGCCCTAGAGAAAGGAAGAAGCCTGGCTAACACTTCGCAGCCATTCTTACGTTCATATTGAAGGCCTCAGCCTTTATGACCCTGTTGTTGGCCCTCCAGAGAAACTGGTTGCCCACTGTGTGAGGCAGGATGCTGGACTAGATAAGTCTGATCCGCTTGGACTCCTATGTTGCAATGAAGGCCTCAGCTTCTATGTCCTGTTGTTGGCCCTATGAAGGTTGGCCACTGTGTGAGACAGGAGGCTAGACTAGATGGACCACAGGTCTGATCCAGCTCTTCTGATGTTCTCATGAAGGTCTCTGCCTCTATGCCCTGTTGTTGGCCTTATGAAGGTTGGCCACTGTGTGAGACAGGAGGCTAGACTAGATGGACCACAGATCTGATCCAGCTCTTCTGATGTTCTCATGAAGGTCTCTGCCTCTATGCCCTGTTGTTGGCCTTATGAAGGTTGGCCACTGTGTGAGACAGGAGGCTAGACTAGATGGACCACAGGTCTGATCCAGCTCTTCTGATGTTCTCATGAAGGTCTCTGCCTCTATGCCCTGTTGTTGGCCTTATGAAGGTTGGCCACTGTGTGAGACAGGAGGCTAGACTAGATGGACCACAGGTCTGATCCAGCTCTTCTGATGTTCTCATGAAGGTCTCTGCCTCTATGCCCTGTTGTTGGCCTTATGAAGGTTGGCCACTGTGTGAGACAGGAGGCTAGACTAGATGGACCACAGGTCTGATCCAGCTCTTCTGATGTTCTCATGAAGGTCTCTGCCTCTATGCCCTGTTGTTGGCCTTATGAAGGTTGGCCACTGTGTGAGACAGGAGGCTAGACTAGATGGACCACAGGTCTGATCCAGCTCTTCTGATGTTCTCATGAAGGTCTCTGCCTCTATGCCCTGTTGTTGGCCTTATGAAGGTTGGCCACTGTGTGAGACAGGAGGCTAGACTAGATCGACCACAGGTCTGATCCAGCTCTTCTGATGTTCTCATGAAGGTCTCTGCCTCTATGCCCTGTTGTTGGCCTTATGAAGGTTGGCCACTGTGTGAGACAGGAGGCTAGACTAGATGGACCACAGGTCTGATCCAGCTCTTCTGATGTTCTCATGAAGGTCTCAGCCTCTATGCCCTGTTGTTGGCCCTCTAGAGGACCAGATGGACTATTGGTCTGATTGAACAAGGCTCTTTTGATGTTCTCATGACCTAGATAAGTTCCTCTATTAGTTGGAAATCATGCTGAGACTCTTAATATGATTTCCAGGGACATCTTCACACATTACTTGTCATTGTTGAGACCTGCTAAAACTATAATGTATGAATGCAAGAAGATTAATACAGGAACGTTCATGAGAGCACCAGGACTGGTTGCTACATTCATTTTGGGTGAATGCTCTTATGACGTGTAGTGTTCCCATGCTATATTTTGCTTTCCCTCCTTCAGACATACACCCAGCAGTGATTCTATCCCACCCTTTTGTAGATCTGCTAACTTCTAAGAGTGGGCAATACCAGATGATTTGGTTACTGGTCACAGCGCTGAAGGCGGAAGGTAGGGGCAGGCCTCAGGTTCAGCAGCAGCTCCTGAACCTTTCTGAGGGTTCCCCCTCTTCCTCCCCACCTACCTTGTCCATTGAACAGTAGGTGCAGCTGCATAACAATCCCTGGATTAGGAGAGCGGGCAGCCAGCCAGCCACCAGGGGCTTTGCCACTCCCCCAGCAGCCCTCATTAACCCCTGGAGAAGGGCCCCCCCCCTTTCTCCACTTGTTATGTGATTTTGGGTGGCAGGTGGCTTGCTGGCCTTTCTCTAGGCAGCCCAAGCAGGCCTCGCTCGCCTGGGGCTCTCCTTTCTTGCATCAGGTTGCTTTTGACTGCAGGGCGGGGGGCGGGATATGCTAATAAGTTATGCTAATGAGCTCTGCTAGTTGTTTTTCTACAAAACGACCCCTGGGTAGGGGTATATTGACCCACCCTGGCAAGAGGGCTGGGCTTAGCCCCTTCCCCACCTCCGGCTTGTCTCCAAAAGGTCCTGTAGGGCTGGAGTCCCCAGCCTTGTTGAGCTGGCTGCAAGTTCGTGGAGTTTGGGTACAGGTGGAGTCTGCCGCGACAGAAATGGCTGCCATTGAGACCAAACATGTCAAACAATGCGGGGACCGTGGAGGTTCAGCCATTAGGAAATGATAGAAAGAATACTCTCAGTGTTACAAAACAATATCAAAATATAATTGCTATACTTTCCATTGCAGCATTGTGTTACAATATAAATTCCAGTGACAAATACCATCCGAAGCACACAGCTCCACTACTGTCCATAAGATGATATCAAATTCTTTCACAGAATCATAGAGTTGGAAGGGACCTCTAGGGTCATCTAGTCCAACCCCTGCACAATGCAGGAAACTCACAAACGCCTCCCCTAAATTCACAGGATCCTCATTGCTGTCAGAGAGCCATCTAGCCTCTGTTTCAAAACCTCCAAGGAAGGAGAGCCCACCACCTCCTGAGAAAGCCTGTTCCACTGAGGAGCCGCTCTAACGGTCAGGAAGTTCTTCCTAATGTTGAGCTGGAAACTTTTGATTTAATTTCAACCCATTGGTTCTGGCCCGACCTTCCTGGGCCACAAAATACAGTCCGACGATGATGCAAAACCAGTCCGTTCTCGTTTCGGATCCTTACGATCCTTCCTCTGGTACCGTCTTATTGATTTTGAATGCAGTAATCTGATGGTGCCTTATTCCTTTACTATTCACTGTTTTCCAGGCTTTCTCTAATTAATTTCATTGCTAGAACGCTACTGTTCTTCCTCCATCTCTTAGTTCACTGAACGCAATGAAACGCTGAGAGATGGAGAAAGGACAGTAGCGTGAAAAACAGTGAATAGTGAAGAAATAAGGCACCATCAGACTACTGCATTCAAAATCAATAAGACGGTCCCAGAGGGAAGGATCGTAAGGATCCGAAACAAGAACAGACCGGTTTTGCATCATCGTTGGACTGTATTGTTTGGAAAGAATTTGATATCATCTTATGGACAGTAGAGGAGCTGTGTGCTTCGGATGGTATTTGTCACTGGGATTTATATCGTAACGCAATGTCGTGAATGGAAAGCATTGCAATTGTATTTTGATATCATTTTGTAACACGGAGAGTAATTTTTCCCTATCGTTTCCTGATTGAGACCAAACACAACATGGCCGCCGTGAGTCCCAGCTCCAATCACAAAATCTTCGAGGAGAATGCAGTTTTGAGTCCAGTGGCACTCTGAAGACTGACAAACCTATTGTTCCGGCTATAAGTTTTCGTGTGCACTAAAGAAGCGTCTTCGGAAGTGGATGTGCACACGGAAGCTTGTCCCCAAAACAAAATTATGTTGGTCTTAAAAGTGCCACCGGACTCAAACTTAGTTCTGTTGCTTCAGACGAATACGGCGTTGGTTATCCACCGGAATCTTATCTGAAGAAGTGTGCATACCGGGGCCTTTTTTTTGTAGCAGGAGTTCCTTTGCATATCAGGCCACACACCCCTGATGTAGCCATTCCTCCAAGAGCTTACAACGCTCTTTTTCGTAAGCTCTTGGAGGATTGGCTATGTCAGGGGGGTGGAGCCTAATATGCAAAGGAGCTCCTGCTAGAATTCCACCCCTGATGTAGCCAATCCTCCAGGAGCTTACAGTATGCCCTGTACTGAGAGCCCTGTAAGCTCCTGGAGGATTGGCTACATCAGAGATGTGCGGCGTGATATGCAAAGGAGTTCCGGCTACAAAAAACCCCCAACCCTGGTGCATACGCATAAAAGCTTATACCCAGAGTTAAACTTCGTTGGCCTTAAAGGCCTGTGGCAGTGAAGGTGGTAGCGGCTGCAAGCATAGACAGCTTCAAGAGGGGATTGGATAAGCATATGGATCAAAGGTCCATCAGTGGCTATTAGCCACAGCTCATTGTTGGAACTTTCTGTCTGGGGCAGTGATGCTCTGTATTCTTGATGCTTGGGGGGGGCACAGTGGGAGGACTTCTAGCCCCACTGGTGGACCTCCTGATGGCGCCTGGGTTTTTTGGCCACTGTGTGACACAGAGTGTTGGACGGGTTGGGCCATTGGCCTGATCCAACATGACTTCTCTTATGTTCTCTTAAGGCGTCACTGGACTCATTCTCCTGCTTCAGACCAACACAATTCGTCAGTCTAAAAGACAATCTACAGTGTCACACATGAAAACAGAATGTTTTTTGCTTGTTTTGTGTGCCATCAAGTCACAGCTGACTCATGGTGACTCCACGGCGTTTCCAAGGCAAGAGACGTTCAGGGGTGGTTTCCAAGTGCCAGCTTCCGCATCACAGCCCTTGGTATTTGAAGATGTGAGCCGTGACTCACAAAAGCTGCTTCCCTGCTACGAATTTTGTTAGTCTTTAAGACAGGGGTGTCAAACATGCGGTCTGGGGGCCAGATCAGGCCCCCAAGCAACTGGCTGTCATCTGCTTCCTTCTCCCTCTTTCTTGCTTCCTTCTTGCTTTGCAAGGCTTGCTCAGTCATACAGGAGCTGCAGAGCAAAACCTCTATTTGCTCCATTGATTGAGGCTTCTCCCTTGGGGGTGGGGTGGGGAGGGAGAGCTTGCTTTGCCAGGCTCTCTCAATCGCACAGCAGAGCTACTGAGCCAAACCTCTTCCTTCTGTTGGCTGAGGCTCCTTGCCCCCACCCCCAGTCCCTTGGGGAAGGTAGGAAAGAGCCTGAGCTTCCTTTGCCCAGTTCCCTGGTTCCCATGGGAGAAATACAAAGAAAGCACCTTTAAGGCCCACGAGTGCTAACGTTTTAAGCATGTTTTAAGTTTTTAAAATATATATATTTAATTGTGTTTGTGTCCTTTATAAAGTTTATATCACTGCTACCTAATCTTAAATAGGTATACACATGGCCCGGCCCAACAAGACCTCATTTATGTGAGATCCAGCCCTCATAACAAATGAGTTCGACACGGCTGCTTTAAGATGTGTCTCTCTTAAAGGTGTCTTTAAGATGTGGCCAAAAAGCAGACCCACGGTTCAGAGTGGTAAAGCTGCAGTACTGCAGTCGAAGCTCTCTGCTCACTGCCTGTGTTCGATCCCTGGCGGAAGCTGGGTTCAGGTCGCCGGCTCGAGGTTGACTCATCCTTCCATCCTTCCAAGGTCGGTAAAACGAGTACCCAGCTTGCTGGAGGGTGGGGGGGAAGAAGTGTAGATGACTGGGGAAGCAGAACAAAGTAAGAGTCAAGTGGCATCTTTGAGACCAACAAAGTTTTATTCAGAATGTCAGCTTGCATGTGCTCCAAGCACACTCCATCAGATGAATCAGGCACAGTGAGCAGAGTCACACAGAGCTGTGGCCCAGAATGCAAAATGGTACAAACTTAAGATCCAATGACAGAAGAGTTGCTTCAAACCAACACAGCGGGCATTTCTTTTTGACCCAGGCTTATAACAATAGGAGCGTTCAACAGACGTTCTCACATTTTGACCTATTACTGTTTTATTGCTTTCTCACGCTCATGCGACCCAGATCAAAGGTTTGCTCTGGTGGAGAGCCAGTTTGGTGTAGTGGTTAAGTGTGTGGACTCTTATGTGGGAGAACTGGGTTTGATTCCCCACTCCTCCACTTGCACCTGCTGGAATGGCCTTGGGTCAGCCATAGCTCTGGCAGAAGTTGTCCTTGAAAGGGCAGCTGCTGGGAGAGCCCTCTCCAGCCCCACCCACCTCACAGGGTGTTTGTTGTGGGGGAGGAAGGGAAAGGAGATTGTGAGCCGCTCTGAGACTCTTCGGAGTGGAGGGCGGGATATAAATCCAATATCTTCTTCTTCAATTTATTAATTTTACTCTTCTGTCATTGGATCTTACGTTTGTACCATTTTGCATTCTGGGCCACGGCCTACCAACTCTGTATGGCTCTGCTCGCTGTGCCCGATTCCTCGTCTGATGAAGTGTGCTTGGAGCACACGAGAGCTTCCGTCCTGAATAAAATTTTGTCGGTCTCAAAGGTGAAACTTGACTCCTACTTTGTTCTGCTGCCTCAGACCAACACGGCTGCCCGCTTGGCTCTGTGACTGGGGGAGGGGACGGCAAACCACCCCGCAAAAAGTCTGTCGTGAAAACATTGTGACGTGACGTCACCCCAGGGTCAGGAACGAATGGTGCTTGCGCAGGGGACGACCTCGACCTTTTTAAGATGGAGCTGGACTACTTGCTCTTTGGTATCTGAAGAAGTGAGCCGTGACTCACAAAAGGCTCTCCTCTGCCACCAATTTTGTTAGTCTTTAAGGAGCTACCGGATTCTTCCTCTTTTCTTCTGTGAGAGGCAGACTAACATGGCTACCTATCTTGATCTATCACAACCTTGGAAGTCTCTCATGCAAATTAGCCGACCTGAGATCTGATGAGAGATTCAGAGGGTTGGTCACAGGGTTCCCCCCCCCCCTTGTAGCAGGAGCTCCTTTGCATATTAGGCCACACCCAATGTTCCCTCTAAGCTGCAGTCTTGTGAGCCAAAATTCTACTTTGTGAGCTGCTGGCATTGAGGTTGTGAGCGACTGCACAAATCAGTGTGCTCTGGGACCATTTTTCCTGAGCTAAGACAAAAAGGTGTGAGCTGGAGGCTAAAACTCTTGTGAGCTAACTCATGCTAACTCAGCTTAGAGGGAACACTGGGCCACACCCCCTGATGTAGCCAATCCTCCAAGAGCTTGTTGTTGTTCAGTCGCACAGTCGAGTCCGACTCTTTGCGACCCCCTGGACCAAGTCACGCCAGGCCCTCCTGTCTTCCACCATCCTCCGAAGTCTGCTCAAATTCGTGTTAGTCATATCAGTAATGCTGCCCAGCCATTTCATCTTTTGCCATCCCCTTCTTCTTTTGCCTTCCGTCTTTCCCAGCATCGGGGTCTTCTCCATCGAGTGCTCCCTTCTCATTGGGCGGCCAACGTCTTTTGAGCTTCAGCTTTTGACCTTCCAGGGAACAGTCTGGGTTGATTTCCCTTAGGACTGACTGATTTGATTTCCAAGGGACTCTCGAGAGTCTTCTCCAGCACAGCAGCTCGAAAACATCTATTCTTCTGCGCTTCAGAGCTCTACCAAGAGCTTGCAGGGCTCTTCATACAGGGACTACTATAAGCTCCAGGAGGATTGGCTACATCAGGGGCACGTGGCCTGATATGCAAAGGAGTTCCTGTTAGGAAACAAAAAGCCATGGTTGTTTATAAAAGAAATGCAGTCCATTTTACAGATTGTCACCAACAGGAACTGAGTTTGGTTTATAACCTTTTTAGCTCCCACCAAATACCGCTTTGATGGTATCCTGCGTTTTAAAAAAATTACCCAGTTCCATTTAAAACCAGTTTGCTGATGAAAGGAACTGATAGAACTGATAAAAGGAAATCCTTCACTCAAACACATGGGATTCACTGCCACAGGAGGTGGTGGCAGCTACAAGCATAGCCAGCTTCAAGAGCGGATTGGATAAACATCTGGAGCAGAGGTCCATCAGTGGCTCTTAGCCACAGGGTATTGTTGGAAATCTCTGTCTGGGGGGCAATGAGGCTCTGTATTCTTGGTGTTTTGGGGGCGACAGTGGGAGGGCTTCAAGTGTTCAACTGGCCCCACTGATGGACCTCCCTATGGCACCTGGGGGTTTTTTGGACCTGTGTGACACAGAGTGTTGGACTGGGTGGGCCATTGGCCTGATCCAACATGGCTTCTTGTATGTTCTTCTGTCTGAGGCAGTGATGCTCTGCATTCTTGGTGCTTGGGAGGGGAAACAGTGGGAGGGCTTCTAGTATCCTGGCCCCATTGATGGACCTCCCTATGGCACCTGGGTTTTTTTGGCCACTGTGTGACACAGAGTGTTGGATTGGATGGGCCATTGGCCTGGTCCAACATGGCTTCTCTTATGTTCTTATGTCTGAGGCAGTGATGCTCTGTCTTCTTGATGCTTGTGGGGGACAACGGTGTGAGGGCTTTTATTGCCCTGGTCCCACTGGTGGACCTCCTGATGGCACTTGGTTTTTTTTGGCCACTGTGTGACACAGAGTGGTGGACTGGGTGGGCCATTGGCCTGATCCAACATGGTTTCTCTTATGAGACACAGAGTGTTGGACTGGAGGGGCCACTGGCCTGATCCAACATGGCGTTTCTTATGAGACACAGAGTGTTGGACTGGAGGGGCAATTGGCCTGATCCAACATGGCTTTTTTTTTGGCCACTGTGTGACACAGAGTGTTGGATTGGATGGGCCACTGGCCTGATCCAACATGGCTTCTCTTATGTTCTTACCCGATGCGGACGCATTTCTGGTTTCAGGGGTGGTGGTTTCTTCCATTTGGACAAATGTACAAGCGCTTTTCAAACTGATTTATTATTTTTTTTTTAAAAAAGCCTTCATCCTCTACCTTTATTTTTTTTAAATATGGTTTAGAAAAAAATATTCCCCACCAAGAAGAGACTTCCCCCTGCCCTTCACAGGTATGTCCTCTCGCTCCCCGAATCGTCGTGTGAAATAGCAGAACTCACTGGTAAACGGCTGGCGGATTTGTACAGCAGCGAAGTGACCTGTCTTTCTTTTTTGAATGTTTTTTTTTAAATATATATATAATATTCTGTTTCTATCAATAATTATCTACAATATTGAATGAAAATAAGCCCAGGCAGAGACGGAAGGGGGTTTCCTTTGCCCCGTTTCCCTTTCCTCGAAAATGAAACACTGAAGATTTTGGATTTTATTATTTTTTTTCTTCTTCTTTCGACACTCGGGTGAGGAAAAAAAGAATTCGTCGTCGTCCCCCTCCCCTCCCTGTTTTGTTGTCGTCGTTGTGTGTGTGTGTGTGTTTTTCTCGGAAAGAAAAGATGGCGACAAAGGGATTTACAGATGGGTTTGGCGTTTGCCCTTCCGGGGAAGGGATGGCTTTTCTGATGGTGCTGCAGCTGGTACTTTCGAGCAGGTTTGCCCACGGAAAACCCAGAGCGTGCCCCATGGCTGTGAAATACGGGGGCCCCTTAGCCTTGGTTTGATATGTGGGGGATGCTGAGGCTGCAGGTGTGTGTGTGTGGTGGGGGGGTTCATGGAGGATTCCCCTGCGCTGCCTGGGGACAAAAATCCTGGCCTAAGATGGCGCCCCGCTTTCCTGCCCCCCAACTAGGGGTGCCAAGTCCAATTCGAGAAATACCTGGGGACCTTTGGGGGTGGAGCCAGGAGACTTTGGGGGTGGGGCCAGGAGCAAGGGTGTGACAAGCATAATCGAACTCCAAAGGGCGTTCTGGCCATCACATTTCAAGGGACTGCGCACCTTTTAAATGCCTTCCCTCCACCGGAAATAATGAAGGATAGGGGCACCTTCTTTTGGGGCTCATAGACTTGGACTCCTCGGTCTAAAAGGCTCTCTCTGAGGTGGCTGCTCTGTTTTGCCTCATGGGAAAGCTATACGGTTGCCAAACATAGGTCTTGGTGGCTGGGGAGGGCGAAATTTGAGGGGGAGGGAGACCTTAGCGTTATAGGGTTATAATATATATGAAGAAAGGCTGAAGGAGCTGGGCATGTTTAGCCTGGAGAGGAGGCGGCTGAGAGGTGATAGGATCACCATCTTCAAGTACATGAAGGGCTGTCCTCTAGAGGATGGTGTGGAATTGTTTTCTGTGGCCCCTGAAGGTCAGACCAGAACCAAATGTTGAAATTAAATCAAAAGAGTTTCCGGTTCAACATTAGGAAGACCTTCCTGGCCATTAGAGGGGTTCCTCAGTGGAACAGGCTTCCTTGGGAGGTGGTGGGCTCTTCTACCTTGGAGGTTTTTCAACAGAGATTAGATGGCCATCCGGAAGCAATAAGGATCCTGTAAATTTAGGGGGAGGTATTTGTGAGTTTCCTGCATTGTGCAGGGGGTTGGACTAGATGACCCTGGAGGTCCCTTCCAACTCTATGATTCTATAATGCCATAGAGAACACCTTCCAAGACAGTCATGTCCCCTCTGGGAGTGGGGACTGGAGAAAAGTTGTAGCCTGGAGAAAAGTTTAATTCCAGGTCTCCAAGCCCCACCTGGAAATTTGCAACCGAAGCAAAGCCACCAAGGGGCATCCTGCCTCTTCCCCGATGGTGGACATTTCTTAGGCTGAATGGTTTTAAGCTATTGGCTGGTATATTAATGTGGATTGCGGGGAGTGGGGAGGGGAATTGAGCAGAAGGTACTGAGTGACGAAGAGACACTGGGACAAATCGCTCTGAAAAGGTGACGGGTGCTCCCTGTGCCCGGCCAGGAGTTTGCGTGCTCCTTCGGTAGCTGGCTTGCAGTCCTCTCCAACAGTGTAAAAGAAACGGGTTAGGAGATGTGGGGAAAATAAATTTTAGGATGTGGCTAGAGTTGCCGGGAAATATCTGGGAACTTTGGGGGAGGAGCCAGGAGATTTTAGGGTGGAGCCAAGAGCAAGGGTGTGACATGCACGACGGAACTCCAAAGGGAGTTCTGGCCATCACATTTAAAGGGACCACGCTCCTTTTAAATGCCTTCCCTCCGTTGGAGACAATGAAGGACAGGGGCACCTTTTTGGGGGGCTCATGGAACTGGACCCCCCGGTCCAATCTTTTTGAAACTTGGAGGGTCTTTTGAGGAGAGGCACCGGATGCTATGCTGAAAATTTGATGCCTCCACCTCAAAAAACAACCCCCCTCAGCCCCAGATACCCACGGATCAATTCTCCATTATATCCTATGGGAGTAAGTCTCCATAGGGTCTAATGGATTGCCCAGCAGACATTTCCCTCCCCCCTCCTGCTTTTTGATGACCCTGAAGTGGACGGGAGGGCCTCCAAACAGGGGGATCCCCTGCCCCGAACTGGAGATTGGCAACCCTAGATGTGGCTGAATAGAAGTCTACCTTTATCCAATTGAGTTGATGGCACGAGGGGATATTTCTAACGACTGGATGTCAGCCTGGGGAAAGCATCGCCTTATGCAGAAACCGCCTTCGTGTTTCACTGCATTTCCCCATAAACTTGAGGGCTGGAAACCTACTGCTAGGTATTGGAAACGAATGGCAGCTTTTCATCCAGGCACTGCAGGGCCGTGGATGGACTGGATGGCTTCTCAGCTATTGCAGGAAGCTGATTTTTGGATGATTTCGGAATGCTGTCGCTTACTTTTCCCTTAGGCGTAAACAAAAAGCGCCAACTTTATCTCCTCACCACCCCAGCATCCTCCCTTGCTCAGTGATTTCTAGGAAGCTGGTTAAAATGACCCAAGTCTAGGAAGCGTTTGGATTGTGAGCTCTTCGGGGGGGCCTTGGGGGTCAGTGCCCCACTCAAGCACCCCCCCCCCCCATTTCTGCTCACCGTTTCTGGACAATTGCCTGAAAAGGCCACTGCAGCCGTACCCTAGCATCAGTCACTCGGTATCTGTGGGGGGCGTGCAGGGCTTTAATCTCTCAATTGCTCGGCGATTAGTCCATTCTCTCTCCCAATTTGGAACTCCTCCTTTTCCTGGCAAACCTCGGTATAAATACAAGCTACAGCAAGCAATGTTTTTTTTTTTTTTGTTAAAAAAAACAACCCAAAATTCCCCCCAAAACTAAAATTCCATCAGGGGAGGTGGGGTAAGGAGAAAAGGGGAGTTTGATAACAGGCATGCTTATGGTCAGAAGGTCCGTTAATACATCTGTCAGTTGGTATCATATATATATATTTAGGATAATAGATGTCTAGATTATTCCTCTTTTTTTCTTTTTTTTTTCTCTTTTTTTTTTCCTGGTGCAAATATAGTTCCTTTTTTAAACTCTGGAAAGAAAAAAAAACCCAACACCCCCCCCCCCCCCAAGAAACCCCCAAATGAAAAGAAGTCCCCAGAAATAAATCGAAGCAACCCCTCAAATGGGGGAAATCCTGGTGGGTTCAGTGGCTGTGTTTCGTGTCCAAAGAGAAACAAAGAACAGACTAGAGAAAATGGGTGGTTTTTCCTGTACACCCTCCAGGGCTCAGCCCACCCCGTCACGGGTGACTCTGAAGACACTTTTATCTTGCCCCCTCAGTAGTACGCTCTCGCTCGCTCTCTTTCTCTCGCTCGCTTTTCATTGCATCTTCTCGGTTCGCCTGAGCCAACCTGGTCCATTTCCACCCCGCCGAGGGTGGGTGGGAACCAAATCTCCAGTGGCAAGAGGAGAAACTTCCCGTCCCCTGCTTGCTTTCCTTCCCGACTCGTCGCTCAGCTAGTCCTGAACTCCAAGGAAGGCCCTTGGACGCCCCCTGATGTGGTGCACAAAGTCGTTTCGAACCGGTCGCGTGGCCGGGATAGTGTTAAAGGGATGTTTCCATGCTGTGGAGTGGGCTAACCGGACTGGACGAGGAGGTAGGTGTCTTGCTGGCATCGGTGCTCAGGTAGATGCCGCTGTCGATGGCGTTGTTGTTCTTGTTGGGGGAATGCGGGGGGCTGGCCCGGAAGCGCCGTCTCGGGGGGGCCTCGCTCTCCTCCACGTCCGTATCGTCGATGAGGGGGATGTTATGGATGTAGTCGTTGATCAAGAACTCGGGCGTCGTCATGAAGTTATGGATGGAGGTCTTCGTGTCCGGCTTCTCCAGCCCTTCGTAGAGGGAGCTACGGAACGCTTTCACTACGCGGATCTGCAGGGGAGGCCGAGAAGAAGGAGAAGAGATAGGATGAGAGCTGGCTCGTGGTGGTCAAAGCAGTTGCCGAGCCAGAGATGGAGGGCCTGCTAGCTCTGCCATCCGGGGGTCACTCAAGACTGAGGAGTTGGGAGAGGACTCAGAGGGCTGACCACCCAAACTTCCCCTCGCTGTAGCCCGCTAGATGTAAGGCACCGCAGGCCGAAGGTTGGAAATGGCTCTCTGGGGATCTTATCTCTCCCATGCACAAAACCCTAATTAAAGGTACGTCTAGATTTTATTCTTAATTGGCTTTATGCCACGTTAACTATCATGGCTCCCCCCCACCAAGGAATCCTGGGAAACACAGCTCAGTAGGATTGCTCAATATTTTGTCAGAGCCATCTACGTCCCCTTTTCAAGTACTACAGTTCCCAGAATCCCTCGGGCAGAATAACTATTAAATCAATATAAAACTGAGCTTTTATGGAGTCAGTAGGGATAGTTCCTGGATTTTGTCTCTACAAATCTGGCGTGCTACTTCTAAGCGATATTCCTGTCCACTTTTCAAGACTATCACTGTTCAAATTCAGGCTGGTGAAATCTCTAAGCAGGCTCGCCATACTTCCCCTGTCCTGTTTGGAGTTTCTAATACTGGCAGCCCAGCTTCTCTCTCCATCGTAGGGTTCCCTGCTCTGGGTAGGGAAGTATTTGGAGATTTTGAGGGTGGAGGCTGGGGGAGGTGAAGTCTGAGGTCGAGTGGGACCTCACCAGGGTCTAATGCCTTAGGACCCACCCTCTGAACAGCTGTTTCCTCCGGGGCAACTGATCTTGGTCACCTGGAAATCGATTGCAATAGCAGAAAATTGCAGTGCTACCTGGAGGATGGCCATCTTACCCCATTGGCTATGGCATTCTAAATACAAAGGTTCAAACCAACTAGGGTTGCCAACTCAGGGCTGGAAAATTCCTATAGATAATGGTTTAGGGCAAGGTTTGGAGAGGGAAAAGTACATCAGCAGGTGAATTCACGGCCACAGGAAGTGGTGATGGTTAGAAGCATAGACAGCTTCAAGAGGGAACTGGATAAACATATGGAGCAGAATGTCCATCAGGCTATTAGCCACAGGGTATTGATGAAAATCTCTGTCTGGGGCTGTGCGGCGTCAACAGTGGGAGGGCTTCTAGTGTCCTGGCCCCACTGGTGGACCTCCTGATGGCACCTGGGTTTTGGGCCACTGTGTGACAGAGTGTTGGACTGGATGGGCCATTGGCCTGATCCAACATGGCTTCTCTCATGTTCTTATGGGCCATTGGCCTGATCCAACATGGCTTCTCTTATGTTCTTATGGGCCATTGGTCTGAACCAATATGGCTGCTCTTATGTTCTTATGATAATACCACAGAGTCCACTCTCTAAAGCAGCCATTTTCGCCAGGGGAACTGTAGCCTGGAGAGCAGCTGCAGTTCTGGGAGATTGTCAAGGCAAGCCATCAACCTCACTGCTTTGTATTGCCTCTGCTTTAGTCCCCCCACCCCTCTTTTCCAGTGGTCTGACTCTAATGGGAATGCTCTGAACAATTCCTGTTGGACATGGTCCCCCATGCACTGTCCACTCTAGGCATTTCCAGGAAAACTCTATGGTTTTCTCAGACGCTCTATGGTACCTATTGTACCATCAATTTTTCCCTCCCGAAATGCTAGAGCGTCCGGAAAAACCATAGAGTTTCCCTGGAAATGTCGAGAGCGGCCAGCGTGCCCTGGCACAATGATGTCACTTGCGGGTGACGTCATCATGCCAGTGACGTCGAGGGAAGTTCCCCCTGCCAGCCCAATGTGGGCCGGCGGGTTGGGAACCTCCCAGGTGGCAGAACCCCCACCCAGCCTGGGGGCTTGGCAGCCCTATTTGCATATCAGACCACTCCCCCCTGATGTAGCCAATCCTCCTGGAGCTTACAGTAGCCCCTGTATGAAGAGCCCTGTAAGCACTTGGAGGATTGGCTACTTCAGGGGTGGGTGGCCTAATATGCAAAGGAGTTCCTGCTACAAAAAAAGCCCTGCTGTTGGTGTGTATGTGGGGGGGGGACTAAAGCAGCCCTCCTCAGCCATGAAGAAGGAAACAAGAAAGAGGAATGGCAGTCCATGGGCAGGGTGAAAGGAGTGCAAAGGGAGATGAGAGTGGTGGTGAGGGTAGGGGTTCCACGTGGTAGAAAACTCTGGTTTCCGCAGAGTGGGCAGGCTGTGGGCGGAAATGAGTTTAATCCAGGGCTTTTGTTTTTTTGCAGCAGGAACTCCTTTACATATTAGGCCACACCCTCTCGGTGTAGCCAATCCTCATGGAGCTTCCAGTAGGCCCTGTACGAAGAGCCCTGTAAGCTCTTGGAGGATCGGAACCATAAAGGGGGTGTGGCCTAATATGCAAAGGAGTTCCTGCTACAAAAAACCAAAAGCCCTGGTTTATTCTAAAGAAAAGGAGAGAATGGCAAAGGGGTGGGATTCCCCCCATTTGTATGCTTATGTCTTCTGTAACAACAATCCTGAGTTTTGGGAGGTTTTTAAAAACAGAATTCTGAGGAACATTTTTTTTAAAAAAATGTATACCCTTCAAAGCTTTTTCTGTAGCAGGAACTCCTTTGCCTATTAGGTCACACCCAGGGTCGGCCCTCCCACTAGGCAATCTAGGCGGTTGCCTAGGGCGCTGAGAGGTGGGGGGGCGGCAAATTGGGCTCTCACACCCCCCCCCTCCGGTGCCCCAGGCAAGCGCTTAGCTTGCCTCCCTCCCCGCCGCGAGCCCCCTCCGGGCTGCTGCCTGCCCACCCCCCTTGGCGAGGGGTCCTGCCCGCCCCCCCAGCGCTCTGCTTGCCTGCCTGCTGCTGCTAAAACCGGCGGCACTCCGCTCACTCCCTTCTCCTCCTCCTGGGTCTCGCCGGGTAAAAGTAAGCTTAGCCGGCGAGCAGCTTGCGCCTGCGCGTTTTGTCTCTTAACAAAATGCGCAGGCGCAAGCTGCTCGCCGAGGTGGGGAGAGGGTGCGGAGCCGTGGGGGGGGGGGGGGTGTCAGGCAGCAAGTCTGCCTAGGGCGCCCCAGGATGTCAGCCTGGCCCTGGCCACACCCCTCTTATGTAGCCAATCCTTCAAGAGCTTGCAGGGCTCTTCTTACAGGGCCTATTGAAAGCTCCAGGAGGACTGGCTACATCAGGGATGTGTGGCCTAATATGCAAAGGAGCTCCTGCTAGAATTCTATCCCTGGGCCACCCCCCACCCCCGATGTAGCCAATCCTTTAAGAAGAAGAAGAAGATATTGGATTTATATCCCGCCCTCCACTCCGAAGAGTCTCAGAGCGGCTCACAATCTCCTCTACCTTCCTCCCCCACAACAGACACCCTGTGAGGTGGGTGGGGCTGGAGAGGACTCTCACAGCAGCTGCCCTTTCAAGGACAGCCTCTGCCAGAGCTATGGCTGTCTCAAGGCCATGCTAGCAGGTGCAAGTGGAGGAGTGGGGAATCAAACCCGGTTCTTCCAGATAAGAGTCCGCACACTTAACCACTACACCAAACTGGCTCTCCAGTTTAAGAGCTTACAGGGCTTATTACAGGGCCTGCTGTAAGCTCCAGGAGGATTGGCTGCATCAGGGAGGTGTGGCCTAATATGCAAAGGAGTTCCTGCTACAAAAAACGCCCTTATACCCTTCATGCTTTCCTACTGCTTTCTCTCCCCCTCCACCTTGCTGAGCCTTTGGGCTTGGGGCTCTAAGTCGGAATTTACACAGGCGTTTTAAATTCAGCTGGGTTTCTCCCAATCAGGGTTGCCAGTGGGGGCCCCCAACCTGCTGACATGGAGCAGGCCACCGGGGGATCCCCGCCCCCAAAGAACCCTGTCATCATGCAGCATGCCCTGTGCAGGGGACACTGCGGAAAACTCTATGGTACCACAGAATTATTACCCCGTATCCTAGAGTGTCCCACCCGGGACACTCTAGGATTCACAATAAAACTCTACAGCACTATCGAGTTTTTACCATGAATCCTAGAGGGTCTCCGGGCCAGCTTCCCCCTCACAGTCCCCCCCCCCCCACTTACAGCCCTCTCAGCCTGCACACACAGCCAGCAACGGAGCCGCTCTTTGCCCGACTTGCCTGCTGTGGCTGATGCTGGCGTCGTTGCCAAGTTTGCCTCTCTCTGCCTCTCCCCCGCAGCTTTGTCGAAGGGGCTTTTAAGAAGGCGCCTGCAGGCTATAGCAGGGGCCATGAGCAGTGGGGTGGGCACTATGGGATAATTTACGAAGGGCCCCCTGAGATTTTGACTGCCTAGCGGCCTTCACAGCGTTCAATCCAGCATTGGTCCCCAGTGTGACAAAGTCCTTTCATTGCGCCGTGTGCACTTAATGCATGCGAGAGGAGTCCCTCACCATAGCAGCAGAGGGACTTGTCAACCCTGGCCACCAGTTAGGTATGCAGGGGTAGGGGCTGCCAGATCCAAGTTGGGAAACTCTTGAAGGTTTGGGGCTGGAGCCAGGGGAGGGCAGGGACCTCAGTGGGGCACAAGGCCACAGAGTTCACCCTCCCAGACATGCATTTTCTCCAGGGGAACAGATCTCTGTAGTCTGGAGAGGAGCTGTGATTCAGGGGATCCCCAGGCCTCACCTGGAGGCTAATGCACAAAAGCCGCAGAGGTGCACAGCCCAACCAATGGTGCAAAAAGAACAAACAAACTTATGAGCAAACAATTACACGTTTATTTCCACATGCTGACCCACTCGAAAAGAAAGAGCAAGCGCCTGACGAAGCAAACAGGGAAACGGATATTTACCGGTGTGCCGTTGCGCCGGTACAATCCACGAGGATTTCTGTTGGGCTCTTGAAACTGTATGGTGTCTTTGGAATTTATACTGGATTGTATTTAAGAGAGCAACACAAAACGGAGTTGCAGCTCCCTATGCATTGTTTATTGGTTGCTCTTTCTTTTCGAGTGGGTCAGCCCGTGGAAATAAATGTGTAATTGTTTGCTTATAAGTTTGTTTATTCTAATTGCAGCATTGGTTGGGCTGTGTGCCTCTGCGGCTTTTGCGCTTTTCCTTCCAGACACACTCCTCTTTTTTTGCTTTGCCTACCTGGAGGTTAGCATCCCTATGACCAATCAACTCACGGCTTAGAACATGGGAGGAGTTCACTCCCTGCACGGTGACTAGAGAAGCAGCCAGCTATTTTGCCGCCTTCAAGGCTTTGGAAATGTCATTCAAGGAAGATTTGGGGGAATTAGCTCAAAGAAGACGTGCCCTCAAAGTATACATGTCACACTACGGCTGCCACTCAAGTCTCAACTTCCTGCTGCAATGTTTTCTGGGTAGAAATCCCAGGATGCCTTGCTCCTAGCATAGCTCTCAGAAGCTAACCCTTTCTGGTGGATTTTGACATGGAAGAAGAGGGGATTTCAGCCACACCTCTTCTCTCAGAGTAGCTCCGCTTGGCCAGTGCCTGGAAAGTTGGCGATGGAGAGGAGAGTAAATGTGGGTGGCAAGATGGCATGCTCAGGCCACGACAGGGGTTGAGGAACAAGCTCCAAAGCAGTTGCATGCATTCGAAGCCCTTGTGCCTTCATGCCGTCTCATGCTTTTGGGGCAGGGAGAAAGGAACTTGAGAGGAAGGCTTGAGTGCGAGCAAAGAAAACCCAGAAACATTGAGGGAGATAGACTGGTCGCCTCTCTCCATATGACCCCACCCCCGGGCTCTGAGGTCTGCTGCTCAACATCTCCTCACAGGCCCTGGTCCTAAGGATGCCTGGCTGGCTTCAACGAGGGCCAGGGCCTTTTCGGTCCGGGCCCCTTACCTGGTGGAATGAGCTCCCGCTGGAGATCTGGGCCCTGCGGAACTTATCAAGGTTTCGCAGGGCCTGTAAAACGGAGCTCTCCCACCAGGCTTTTGATTAATCCAGCGGGTGTCCCCTGAAACTCATCACTTCCCCCAGCATTTCACCATTATGTTGTTACGTTACGCGACGTGCCATCAGCCTAGGGTTGCCAAGTCCAATGCAAGACCTATCTGGGGACTTTGGGGGTGGAGCCAGGAGCAAGGGTGTGACAAGCAGCACTGAGACCAACAGGAGTTGTGGCCCTCACATTTCCAGGGACCACGCTCCTTTTAAGTGCCTCCCTTCCATAGGAAATAGTGAAGGATAGGGGCACCTTCTTTCGGGGCTCATAGGATTGGACCTCTTGGTCCAATCCTTTTGAAACTTGGAGGGTGTTTTGAGGAGAGGCACCGGATGCAACGCTAAAAATTGGGTGACTCTGCCTCAAAGAGCAGCCCCCCCCCAGAACCCCAGATAACTATGGATCAATTCTCCATTATTCCCTGTGCCAGCCCAGCAGACATTTCTCTCCCCCTGCTTTTTGACTGCGAATCCTAGAGTGCTCTCACTGCCAGAGGATGTAGTGATGGCCACAGGGATAAACAGCTTGAAAAGGGGATTAGATAGATTTGGGGAGGATGTCTATCAATGGCTCCTAGCTGTGGGAACTGAGGGGAACCTCCGCCTTCAGAGGCACTGATCCTCTTAATCCCAGAGCCAGGAGACAACATCAGGGGAAAGACTTGGACCCTCCGCCCTGTTGTAGGGCCAGAAACCCCACTTTCCCCAATGCTCACCCCCCCCCCCCAAATCTCCAGGAATTTCCCAACCTGGCGTTGGCAACCTATACAACTTGTGATCCCTAAGTCATCTGGAGATCAGTTGTTATAGTAGGAGATCTCCAGGTGCCACCTGGAGGTTGGCAACTTTACACACAGCCTACCTACTTCTTGCAACACCAAGGGACCGGGGGGGGCGGGGGGGGGAGCAGAAAAGGCAGAGGCAGCAGCTGGCTTCGCAGGCCCCGCTAGCTGCCTCAGCTCGTTTCCCTTATGAATTGACAACTCGGGTGACGTCTGGTGAGACTGAAAGGAACCATCTCATGCAGCCGCCCAAATCACTGCTATCATGAGGGAAACCAGTCAGTTATCAGGAACTAAACACTATCCAACTTTCTCCCATTCCCTCTTTAAATTGGGTCACCACAGGGAGTGTTGGAGGCTACAAGCAGCTTCAAGAATTCACTGGAATTCACTGCCCCAGGAGATGGCGGCGGCTACAACCTAGATAGCTTCAAGAGGGGATTGGATCAGCATTTGGAGCAGAGGTCCATCAGTGGCTATTAGCCACAGGATATGGATGGAACTCTCTGTCTGGGGCAGGGATGCTCTGTATTCTTGGTGCTTGGGGGGGGGGGGGTAACAGTGGGAGGGCTTCTAGTGTCCTGGCCGCACTGATGGGCCTCCTGATGACACCTGTTTTTTTTTTGGCCAGTGTGACACAGAGCGCTGGACTGGGTGGGCCATTGGCCTGATCCAACATGGCTTCTCTTATGTTCTTAAGAACTCAGTAAACATACGGAGTAGAGGTCTATCAGTGGCTATTAGCCACAAGGTACAGATGGAACACTCTGTCTGGGGCAGTGATGCTTTGTCTTCTTGATGCTTGGGGGACAACAATGAGAGGGCTTCTGGAGTTCTGGCCCCACGGGTGGACCTTCCAATGACCCTGGATTTTGGTCATTGTGACAGTGTGTTGGACTGGATGGGCCATTGACCTGATCCTACATGGTTACTGTTATGTTCTTCTGTCTGGGGGCAGTGAAGCTCTGCCTTCTTTGTGCTTGGGGGGGCAAGAGAGGGAGGACTTCTGGAGTTCTGGCCCCACTGGTGGACCTCCTGATGGCACCTGAGTTTTGACCACTGTGTGACACAGAGAGCTGGACTGGATGGGCCATTGGCCTGATCCAACATGGCTTCTCTTATGTTCTTATGTGACACAGTGTTGGACTGGATGGGCCACTGGCCTGATCCAACATGGCTTCTCTATGTTCTTATGTGACACAGTGTTGGACTGATGGGCCACTGGCCTGATCCAACATGGCTTCTCTTATGTTCTTATGCCATCTCCAGGTTGGGAAATTCCTGGAAATTTGGGAGTGAAGCTGTTGAGGGTGGGTTTTAGGAAAGTGCGGGACCTCAGTAAGTTATGGCACAGAGTTTGCCCTCCAAAGCAGCTATTTTCTCCCGGGTTACTGATTTGGGTAGCCTGGAGATCAGTTATAATTCTAGGAGATCTACAGCCCTCATCTGAAGGTTGTAACCTTGGGAGGGGGGGGGGGTAGGAAACACCCACATCAGGCAGCCAGGCGGTGTGAAGAAAACAGTCACATTCATTAGAGTCCTAGAAGTTGTGCCAGCCCGAGTGACATGGGTTTCTGTTTTTTTACATTACAGAAATGGAAATATTAAAGGCATTTTTTCCTGAATCATGAAAACAAACCCCACGTTTTAAAAAAAGTCCAAGACCGATTTCCCACTAGCTTTATGCCGCTCTCCCGCTTCTCTTTTTTGCGGGGCTTCTGTCAGATTTCACACTGTCTGCCCCGGGGCTGCAATGAGTTTCGCCTCTTTCGTGCGGCAAAGAGAAACTGGGTTTTAGAGGATCTTGTTTGCTGCGCGAAAGAGGCGGAGCGGGTTGCAGCCTTGGGGTAGCTTGTGCGAAATCCGATGGAAGCCCTGCGGAGAAGAGAAGAAGAATTGCAGATTTATACCCCACTCTTCTCTCTGAATCAGAGTCTCAGAGCGGCTCACAATCTCCTATATCTCCTTCCCCCACAACAGTCACCCTGCGAGGTGGGTGGGGCTGGGAGGACTCTCACAGCAGCTGTCCTTTCAAGGTCAACCACTGCCAGAGCTATTGCTGACCCAAGGCCATTCCAGCAGGTGCAAGTGGAGGAGTGGGGAATCAAACCCTGTAAGGTGGGTGGAGCTGAGAGAGCTCTGACAGAAGCTGCCCTTTCAAGGACAACCTCTGCCCGAGCTATGCCTGACCCAAGGCCATTCCAGCAGCTGCAAGGGGAGGAGTGGGGAATCAAACCCTGTAAGGTGGGTGGGGCTGAGAGAGCTCTGCCAGAAGCTGCCCTTTCAAGGACAACCTCTGCCAGAGCTATGCCTGACCCAAGGCCATTCCAGCAGCTGCAAGGGGAGGAGTGGGGAATCAAACCCTGTAAGGTGGGTGGGACAGCAGCTGCCCTTTCAAGGACAACCTCTGCCAGAGCTATGGCTGACCCAAGGCCATTCCAGCAGCTGCAAGTGGAGGAGTGGGGAATCAAACCCGGTTCTCCCAGATAAGAGTCCACGCACTTAATCACTACACCAAACTGGCTCTCAGAGGAGAGTGAGAGCGAGGTAAGGGTAGTGGGAAGTCGGTCCAAGTGCACACATTTTACTTATATATAACATTTTCTTCATTCTCTCCCACCTATCCCCCTAGGTACCATCCAACTTTAATTTCCAACCAAGCAATGGAACCGATGCAAAAAGCTCTGCAGGGTTTGAAGAAGCATGCATCGCTGTGCATGTGGGAAAGCAAGCATCTGATGCAGCCGCGGGCCCACGTCGCCAAGAGCCCCACACAGAGTATGTAAGCGGCACGTGGAGGAAGCGCAGATGCGGGGGTGGGGTGCGCAGAGAAGTTGCATTCATGCTGCAAGAGAGTTGGGTTGGGGAGACCGCAACGGTCAACTTCAGGCTGGGGGGGGTGGGAAGCCACAAAACGCCACAAACAGAGAGAGCGGAAGACGCTTCCAGGCGCAGCCTCGGGAGATAGAGAAAGAAAGACACGTGCGTTCGTTGCAACAGTACAGTAAACTTTCGAGTATTGAGGCCCATCCTTGCTCTTTGGGGGGAGGAGAAGGAGACGAGGGGAGGGGAGGGAGGATGGGTTCATGCGGCGCCAATGATGCCACCGTCCATGCCTGACCAAAAGCGGGTGAGAAGACACAGAAAAGAAAGAAGATGAGCCAGCCGGTGGGGGAAGCGTTGATTATTGGGAGGGGACCTTGTGGTCTATCGGCAGCACTTCTCAGGTAACGGTTCCTCTGTACCATTCTGTAGTCACCCGCAATGTTCTCTCTAAGCTGCAGTTTTGTGAGTAGGGTTACCAAGTCCCCTGCGGCCGCTGGTCTATTGCACCAGAGTTTTACCTCCCAAAATTGTACCATAGAGCTGTACCTCCCAAAATGCTAGCGTGTCCGGGAGGGGGGAACCATAGAGTTCCTCCAGAAATGCCTAGAGCGGCTGGCACGCAACGTCGCTGGCACGATGACGTCACTGCCGATGTCGGGGGAGGTTCTGGGTGGGAGAAATCCCGCCCGGCCCGGGGGCTTGGCAACCCTGTGAGCCAAAATTCTTTGTGAGCGACTGGCATGAAAGTCGTGAGATACTGCATAAATTAGTGTGCTCTGGGCTCATCCTTCTTGAGCTAAGAGGAAAAATGTGTGAGCTGCAGGCTAAAAATCTGTGAGCTAGCTCACGCCAACTCAGCCTAGAGGGGACACTGGTCACCTATGCTGACACTGACAGTTTAGGAAAGATGGCCGAACCAGGAAGGGAGTGGCTGATTTTTCTCCTGCGCTACAGATTTAAACTAGTTTCATCACTGTTTGTTCTCTGCAGAGGACGGCAGAATTCTCTGCGCTCTTGCCGCACAGCAGTTCTCGGGATAACTTTGGGAGGAAACCCACAGCGTGGGAACTGTTTTAGAACCAGCAGGAATTTGCAAAGCAGACAGATGTCTTACCCCCAGCCCTCGAATAGGTCCCCTGTGTAAGCACCAGTCGTTCCCGACTCTGGGGTGACTCTGCTTTCATGGCAGATCTTTTTACGGGGTGGTTTGCCATTGCCTTCCCCAGTCGTTATACTTTCCTCCCAGCAAGCTGGGGACTCATTTGACCGACCTTGGAAGGATGGAAGGCTGAGTCAACCTCGAGCCGGCTAACCTGAACCCAGCTTCCGCCAGGATCAAACTCAGGTCGTGAGCAGAGGGCTCCGACTGCAGTACGGCACAGAGTGGTAAAGCGCTAATAGGTTCGGGATGTTATTTCCAGTTTAAGACACATCTCTATTTCTGATTCTTTAGGAAAGACTTAGGGCCGTGGTCTGAGTTCAGATTAGGGTTGCCGAGTCTAATTCAAGGAATATCTGGGGATTTGGGGGGTGGAGCCAAGAGACACTGGGGGCGGAGCCAGGAGCAAGGTTGTGACAAGCAGGATTGAACTCCAAAGGGAGTTCTGGCCATCACATTTAATGAGACTGCACACCTTTTAAATGCCTTCTCTCCATTGGAAATATTGAAGGATAGGGGCACCTTCTTTCTGGGCTCATAGAATTGGACCCCCTGGGTCCATCTTTTTGAAACTTGGAGGGTATTTTTGGGAGAGGCATTGGATGCTGTGCTGAAATTTGTAATCTCGACCTCAAAAAACACCCCTCCAGAGCTCCAGATACCCATTGATCAACTCTCCATTATATCCTATGAGAATCGGTCTCCATAGGGAATAATGAGTGCCCAGCAGATATTCCCCACCCCTTGCTTTCTGATGACCCTGAAGCAGGGGGAGGGTCTCCAAACCAGGAGATCCCCTGCCCTCATCTGGGGACTGACTGCCCTAGTTCAGATCCCTATGGGACTCTACCACTGAACTATAGTCCCCTTCCCTCTTCTCTGCTGGTGGCAAAACTATTGTTTCGGTCTCGCTTTGCTACCCATTCAACAGCCTTGAGCCAAGGAGTGCATACGCACGACACTAGCATACACACGACACTAAATAACGCATTTTGCAACTGGATTTTTGCTATTCTCCCACAGTAAAAATCCAGTTGCAAAACGCATTATTGAGTGTCGTGTGAACGCACCCAGGGTCTTGTCTCACTAAGACTTCGTTCTGAAATGTGAGGAGGAACAGAGTGCTTTTGAGCATGTGGACAAGTGTATTTTAATCACTGTAGTTCTCACAAAATTGCAATGAGGAAGAACGGCCAACAGACCTGAGGGTACATCTTTGGGTATAAGTCCTCCTGGGGTACGCCCCATTTTAGAAATGAATCAGAGGAAGTTACGGCTGAAAACTGGACAGCTTTTAAGTTGCAGAGGGGAATTAAAAGCTGTCAGCGGACAAAGTCTGAGTCCAGTGGCAGCTTTAAGGCAACGAAGATTAATCCTGGGTATAAGTTTTCCTTTGCATGAAGAACTGAAGAAGCCAGACACTACCCAATATATTTCTCTTTAGCTGTACTGACACACTCAAACAGTGATATTGGTTGTTTATCCCGTTACATATCTTGAACCCATCGCCCACTTTATTTTAATGTATTTTTCTCCATAATACAAACTATATGTATGTTATCAAAGATTTCAGGTTTTCACGGCTGGTAACATCATTAGGGTTTGTAGAATCTTTCGGGCTCAAGTGCCGTCTTCTACTGGAGAAAGTTTTCCTTCCAGACGTTTCGTTCTCTGCAGCTGAGAACGAAACGTCAGGAAGGAAAACTTTCTCCAGTAGAACACGGCACTTGAGCCCGAAAGAGTCTACAAACCCTAATATATGTATATTGCATGTTAAAAGGTAAATTAGTTGGATGGGAAAATTTGAGATAGGAATTCCTTCCTTTTGGCCCAGGTTTATGACAATAGTGTCATTAACGGACACGCTCACATTTTGACATACGACTGTTTTGTTGTTTTCGCGTGCTCATGCTACTCAGATCAAATGTTTGCTCAATTTGTGAACTTTACTATTCTGTCATTGGATCTTATATTTTGTACCATTTTACATTCTAAACCACTGCCTGCCAGATGATTTTACTATTCTGTCATTGGATATTAAATCAGTACCATTTTATATTCTGAGTCATTGCCGACCAGAAGTGTGGCTCGGCTCACTGCGGCGGATTCCTCGTCTGATGAAGTGTGCTTGGAGAGCACACGAAAGCTGACGTTCTGAATAAAACTAAGCTGGTCTTAAAGGTGCAATCGACTCCTATTTTTGTTCTACTACTCCAGACCAACACGGCTGCCTACTTGGATCCATCTGAAGAAGCGTGCAGGCACAGGAAAGCTTATACCCAGAATTAAACCTTGTCAGCCTTAAAGCTGCCACTGAATTTGAACTTTGTTCTGTTTGTTGTTTCAGTCCAATGTGACAACTCGCCTGAATCTATCAACAGGACAGACAACAAAGTTCTCAGGGTACTTTCCTGAAAGCTGAGCTTCCGGAATAACCTGAGGCTTATTTTTAAGCAGACCAACTTCGGACCGCTCCTTGTATCTCTTATCTGGGACTCGAGGTTGTATCTTCACTCTCAAGTGAACGACAAACCATCCCAGGCACGATTATACGGGTGAAGGAGCAAGGCTGTTCCAGTCTGGGGCTGTCTCCGTTTCCCTCGGCTTCTGCTACGTTTGAAATGATTTGTGATTTAGGATACTACTGGGGTTGATCGATGCCCTTAAACTGGACATTGTGGGGCGGGAACACATGTGAAATCCGTGTTTCCATACACGTGTCCAACCACTCACGTCTAACGTGGGGCGGGGGGGGAAGGTCACTAGAGTGACCCTCGAAGTAGCAGCCACTACGGAATGTCTCGGCCTTCGCCTGGAGGGATGGATTCTGGGAGATGGCTTTGCTAAACCTGGCACCTGCCTTTTCATCCGCTGTTCAGCTCAGTTAGTTTTGGGACGAGAGCTTCCAGCTGCCTCCCACGAATGGTGTGTGATGTCAAAGTCCCCCCATGATTAAGCAGAAAGTGGCCATGATGGGGTGAGGGGTGAACAGAAGATAAGGAAGGAAGGCTCAGGAGGGGAGGGGAGCTCTTGGGGCTGGCTTGTTATTATTCTGTCGGTTTTTAGAAAGGAAACACTACGAGAAATCCCCGGCTGACAACTGAGGCGCTTCCATCCATGAGATCTTGGCAGCTGCAAAGGGAAGAGAATAGGGAGGGAAAGTCTGTGGAGAACAGAGGCATGGGGCAAAGAGCTAAGACAGGATTCATTTCAGGCTCCAGCGGGAAAAAAGGTTCTCAAATGAGTCTGGTGAGCTGGGCGGTTGCCAACTGTGCCCTTTTGAAAACCTATCTCTGCAGTTTGTGCCTATAGCAATGGCTTGTCTTAAAGAGGAGAGTTTTCCAGGGGCCCTGGAAACTTGCCCTGCTCGGGCACCTGCAAGAGACCATCCCTGGATATACTCCATAATAAACGAATTAGCTACTGTTGTCGACTTCGAGGGGCACTATTCTAATTCCCAACCCCCTCCCCCTAATATTCGGATGTGGAAAGGGTAGGAAGAAGTCCGCGCCAGAATGGCTTTTAAATTACGTCAGCAATTACCGGGACCACAGAGGTGCGGTAACTGGAAAAATAGCAAACTCTCTCCCTTTATAAAGGAATATAATATTATTAAACAGGCTTCACCAAATCACCTTCAATTTCCAATGGGATTAAAGATACAATACAACAATGCAGTTGAAAAACCATCCGGTGCACAACGTAGCTACTGTCCACAAATCGTAATAATTTTCTAATGAAGTCCAATGATAAAAGAACCAGTCCAATTTTGCATCGGATATGCTACCAGGATGGTTTTTCAACTGCATTACTGTATTGTATCTTTAAACCCATAGGAAATTGAAGGCAATTTGGTGAAGACGTTAAAAAGGATAAAAGGAAGTACTTCTTCACCCAAAGGGTGATTAACATGTGGAATTCACTGCCACAGGAGGTGGTGGTGGTCACAAGCATAGCCAGCTTCAAGAGGGGTTTAGATAAAAATATGGAGCAGAAGTCCATCAGTGGCTATTAGCCACAGTGTGTGTGTATTTATAAAAAATTTTTGCCACTGTGTGACACAGAGTGTTGGACTGGATGGGCCATTGGCCTGATCTAACATGGCTTCTCTTATGTTCTTATGACTGTTTAATTATATTATATTACTTTATAAAAGAGCCCCGTGGCACAGAGTGGTAAAGCTGCAGTACCGCAGTCCTAAGCTCTGCTCACGACCTGAGTTCGATCCTGGTGGAAGCTGGGTTCAGGTAGCTGGCTCAAGGATGCCTCAGCCTTCCATCCTTTTGAGGTCGGTCAAATGAGTCCCCAGCTTGCTGGGGGGAAAGTGTAGATGACTGGGGAAGGCAATGGCAAACCACCGTCAAAAGTCTGCAGTGAAAACATTGTGAAAGCAACGTCACCCCAGAGTCGGAAACGACTTGTGCTTGCACAGGGGACTACCTTTTTAAAATTACTTTACAAATGGAGAGAGTTTGCTATTTTTCCTGGCTTTTTAATCCTAGCAGAGTGGCGAGATTTGCCCTGGCAGGGACTGACTGGCCACTGAACTTCACGAGGAAATTTCCTGTCTGGCCACTGCCTTAGTAGCCCACAGAGAGCTAGAAGCCAAGCCCTGGCAACTCTGGCAGTGGCTGGGGGAATGTCACGTAGCTTAGACCCTTCACAGGGAATGGTGGTGCCTCAGAGGCCGCTCAGTGTAGCTTCTTCTAGGGACATTTCCACTTCATCTGTGCCATGATATCACTTCTGGAAGAACTTGGAAGGAAGGGTAGGTATCTCTAGGAATCACCAGAAACTCTATGGTTTTACTAATGAGTTCTAAGCAGTTCTTAGAGCTACCCAATGTCACTTCTGGTTTTTACCTGAACGTGATGTTGCAGCACAGATAGGGTTGCCAGGTTGCATCAATGTTCCCTCTAAGCTGGGTTAGCATGAGCTAGCTCACAGATTTTTAAACCTCAAGCTCACAGATTTTTGTCTTAGCTCAGGAAGGATGATCCCAGAGCACAAAAATTTATGCCGTAGCCCACAACTATAATGCCAGTAGCTCACAAAGTAGAATTTTTGCTCACAAGACTCTGCAGCTTAGAGGGAACATTGTCCAGCAGGTGCATTCTGGGCCTATCCTGTGATATCCATACACACACACTTTGCGCACGCAGTGCAATAATGTCACCAGGTAGTGACATCATTGCGCCAGTCACATCACGTGCTGACACTCTAGCATTTTGACCAAGAAACTCTATGGTAACCATAGAGTTTTGGCCAAAGTGCCAAAGCATCAATATGTGACATTCTTGGTAGGATGATGTCGATATAGGAGGGGGCTGCTTGGGCGATGGGTTTTCCCCCACCAGCCAGCTTCCTGGCAGCAGATCGGAGCCCCCAAAATCGGGGGAAACCCTGCCGCAACCAGAGGTTTGGCAACCCTAAGTGCAGACGATGCTGATGGCAGCAATGAGGCCACTGGCAGGAACGGCCCTTGCCCAGATTGGCAGTAGCTCTCCAGGGTCTCAGGCTGAGGTCTTTCACATCACCTACATCATGCTCCTTTAACTGGAGATGGCGGGGATTGAACTTGGGACCTTCTGCATGCCAAGCAGATGCTCTACCACTGAGCCAAGTCTCAGGTCAAGGTCTTTCCCATCACCCCCTGCCTGGTCCTTCTAACTGGAGATGTCGGGGATTGAACTTGGGACCTTCTGCATGCCAAGCAGAGGCTCTACCACTGAGCCAAGTCTCAGGTCAAGCTCTTTCTCATCACCTCCTGCCTGGTCCTTCTAACTGGAGATGCTGGGGATTGAACTTGGGACCTTCTGCATGCCAAGCAAAAGCTCTTCCACTGAGCCAAGTCTCAGGTCAAGGTCTTTCTCATCCCCTCCTGCCTGGTCCTTCTAACTGGAGATGCTGGGGATTGAACCTGGTGCCTTCTGCATGCCAAGCAGAGGCTCTGCCACTGAGCCAAGTCTCAGGTCAAGCTCTTTCTCATCACCTCCTGCCTGGTCCTTCTAACTGGAGATGCCGGGGATTGAACTTGGGACCTTCTGCATGCCAAGCAGAGGCTCTACCACTGAGCCATGGTCCCACCCATTCATCACCATGGGTTAATGGAGCGGGCAGGGGATATTATTTGCCATTTTCTGTCTTGCATCCCAAAATGTTTTGGGTTGTTCCTATTTATTCTGTGAGCCTGAAATGACAGCCCTCCCTCCGGTAAAAATTTAGGGCGAAGAAACCCATTTGACATCCACAATATAGTTCCTAAAGAAAAAAAAAAAGGAAATATAATTGTCATCAAAACAAAGGAAACAAACCAACCAACAAAAGACACAGTGTTTCCGAGAGGGGAAAGATCAAAAGCTATTAATGGATTTCAATTTCTCAAGGGGCGACAGCAGCTCACTAGAAAGGAGGAAAAGGTTTAATATCAAGGCAGCATTTAAAAGAGAAAGAAAGAAAAAGAGAGAGAGAGAGAGAGAGAGAGAAACAACTGCTAAAACTGTAGCAAAGATTCCAGGCCATACTCGAAGGTTTACATTGTAGGGTGCGCCCCCATTGAAAGCGAGTATAGTGCACATCATACCAAAAGGAACCATGAATCTACCACACCACATCACACGCCGGCTTGACTACCAGCATGGCTTCAGTTTTAAAAACTCACACACACACAAAAAAACCCTTCTGAAATATTCTAAACAATCCAGGTGAACTGGAATACCTGGGAACTAGCTGAGTGGCCGGAGAGGGGGTGAAGGGACGTCTTACCTTTGGATCTTTCACTGTCGTGCCAAAAAAAATGGACAATAAAGAGGGTTTGGGTGGGGATCTTGCTCGTTTGTTTCCAAGAGAGCATTGCCATGGTTTCTGAAGAGGGTGGGGGGGGTGGGGGGGAGGCACAGGAAGAGGCTGAGGTGGATAAAAGGCACAGGGCGGGGGGGGACCACTTCATTTTCAGTGATCATGGAGAGGCCCGGTTCGTGACCTCACTGTGGGTACTTTTGAGAGGCTTTCTCTTGTCTCTCGTTTCCGAGACAGGCGTTCCCGTCCCCCCGCTACGCTAAAGTCCCTTCCTCCTCTTGGCTCTGCTGTCCCAATCCTTTCCCGCACACATCCTTTTAACGCTTTGCAATGATGTGATCAGCAGGATCCCTTCTGCCATCTCCTTCCCCTCTCCTTATCTGCTGCCCATGCTGCAAATTTAAACCAGTTTTCAGCCCTATTTCATGATCGTCCTGGGCCAACCAAGGAACGATAGTGGGACATTTCTCTGCACGACAGACTAATATCTGTTTTATGCGCTAAGCCTGGCGTCTCCCAAAGTATTCTTGGAACTGTCGTTTGGGGAAGAGGCTGGGAATTGTTCTGCTGGAGGTCGCCAGCTCCCTCCGCCACCTCTCACCCAGCGCTGCAGTTCCCGGGGGGTCCCTGAGAAAAAGGACTGGCCATTAAAACCATTTTCGTTTGTACCGTAGATATGTCCAGAGTCTCCGCTTTATGACGGCTGCCTGGCAGAGGCCTTCACAAAACTTCAGCTGGGGGTTCTTTCAGGACACTCAAGAGCGTAAACCTGTCTCCACACTGGTTTAAATGTGAAATTCAGATAGCGGATGACACCCAAAGATAGCGAGTTCTACCGGCAGAAAGCCGCTCGATTACTGCTGCTGAGCAACTTCCGTTCATTTCCATAAGGGCTGCGCAGAAACTACGCCCACTGGCTTGAATCAGTCTTAACTAGTTATTGGAGGTGCTGGGAATGAATCTGTCCACCAGGAAGTCATGCTTGGCAGCTCTGAATCCCCATGTTGTCAGTCGATGGACCATGGAAATAGTGGCCCTCTCTTTCCTAGCTCTCTCTGAATTTAATTTCTCTGAATTTAATCCAGACCAAACACACCTTGACCCTTATCATGAGTCAGCAGTGGATGATTCCGGATTTAGCTCAGAAATATTGGATTTGGTCCTACTGGGCAACTTTCCGGCCTGTTCCGGGAACTCCATTCTTCCTCTGAGCCCTCCCCGCTCCCACCAATCGCTGACATGCAACAATGAACGACACACACCAAACACCACAAGAAACACCAGCCACCATCAAGATGTGCAGCTAGGCTGTAGAAACGAGGCTGGATCCCCAGCTGGTTATGGCGCCCGGTTGCTTCAGTGCCTTGGACTGAACCGCATGTGCCCCTTTCCCCTCCCCACCAGCTGGGGATCGGACTCTAGTCCATTCAGAACCAGCAGCCATTGACAGAGAAGGTGAAAGAGGCGAGCAAACCAAGGAGAGAAGAGGTGCGAGTGGCTAAAAAAGGAGGTAGGGGCAAAGCGCAGAAATTTGTATGGCTTTATAGAAGTTGTACATCCGGTGTGACTGAGACCAAAAAAATAAAAACTGAAATAAATTATATTGCAACAGTGACTGTGGCAACAAGGAACCAAGGGGGAAGAGAGGTGTGAGGTTGGGGTGGACAGAAGAGAAGGGAGAGGGGATTGGAGGAGGGCAAAAATAGGATGGGATATTTTTTCTCTCTTTTGTTTTGTTTCGTTTTGTTTTAAATCACAAGCAGTAAGAGGAAATCAAGACTCACTCCCGGCACCAGCGCTGGCATTTGCGGCGGAGAGAATTACGTGAGTGGGGGTGGAAATATTGGTTACATCGTGCAGTTGGCTGAGGACGGAAGAGCGGCGTCGGACAGCCCCCTGAAAGGAGCCGCTTCTCTTGAAGGTGCTAACTACCTCCATCTGCAGGAGAGAAAATGAGATAGAAAATTTGGATGGCAGCGGGCACTGGCTGCAGCGAATCAGCACGTGCCAGCCAGGATTGGCCATGCTGGGGTTCTGGACTTTTGCCACAGATCATAAAGCGTTACGTGCCAGAGGTTAGCTGGGGCGGCGGGCACGGGCACCACACTGACGTTCTCGGATGGAAAGAGCAAGTTGCACCAGCAGAAGATCGAGGCGACTGGTCACACCTGAAGGCTCCGTTTCGAAATGGTTTACGGGGTTCAAAACCAGTGGCACGCTAGACCCAAAATTGTCGGGGAGAAATCCAGCAGGATGAAATGAGCGAATTGTGAACCATCCTTTTCGGAGTGCAAGGCAAGGAACGACTGACATTGCTATGATATGTCACAAAGATTCACAGGATAACTCCGGGGAGGGGATAATAAAATAAAAACAAAATTTCAGGGGCAATTGTTCATCAGCAGCTTTTACCTGGTGCAAAGAGGACCTTAGATGAGAGGGTGGAGAACATTTTTGACATGCTTCGCTATATATACTTTGACAGCAATATACATCTATGCAAAAAGCCAACTCGGATTCCGATTTGCAAAAAGCCAACTCGGATTCTATGCAAAAAGCTAACTCGGATTCTGATTTGGGTCACATGTGACTGTTGTGACAGAAAGCTGGGAAGTAAGTCACAATAGTCAAGGATGACCCAAATCAGAATCTGAGTTAGATGAGGAAATGGGGCTTGTGCAGAAGGTAATTTTGGGACTGACCAGGCTGACTGAGCCCACCCCAACGGTATTCCCAACTATAGGGTTAAAAAAAAAAAGCACAAAGAAACAGGTAGGGGGGAAATAAATTTTTTCATGTATATAGTCCATCATACTACTTTTTGCTGTCTCTTTGCACTCTCAATGTTTTCTTAGTTTACCCTGTCTTTTCTTCAGTTGCAGCAGAAACAAGCAAGAATCTGGGAGCACCTTAAAAGCTAACAAAATTGGCAGCAGGGTATGAGTTTTGTTAGCCTGCCACCAGTTTTGATAGCCTTTACGTGCTCCTGGACGTTTGCTCTTTTCTGCTGCTACAAACACGGTTACCAATTTTTTTTTTATTGGGATTTCCCCCTTTTTTGGCAATGTTGTATCCCCAAAAGTAACTTTTTTCTTGGCCTTTTAGAAGTCAATACCTTCCATAAATTCTAGGGTTCCCAGCCTCCTGCTGGGGTTGATGATGATGATAATGATGATGATATTGGATTTATATCCCGCCCTCCACTCCGAAGAGTCTCAGAGCGGCTCACAGTCTCCTTTCCCTTCCTCCCTCACAACAGACACCCTGGGAGGTAGATGAAGATATTGGATTTATATCCCGCCCTCCACTCCAAAGAGTCTCAGAGCGGCTCACAATCTCCTTTCCCTTCCTCCCCCATGACAGACGCCCTGTGAGGTAGATGAAGATATTGGATTTATATCCCGCCCTCCACTCCGAAGAGTCTCAGAGCGGCTCACAGTCTCCTTTCCCTTCCTCCCTCACAACAGACACCCTGGGAGGTAGATGAAGATATTGGATTTATATCCCGCCCTCCACTCCGAAGAGTCTCAGAGCAGCTCACAATCTCCTTTCCCTTCCTCCCCCACAACAGACACCCTGTGAGGTAGATGAAGATACTGGATTTATATCCCACCCTCCACTCCAAAGAGTCTCAGAGCGGCTCACAGTCTCCTTTCCCTTCCTCCCCCACAACAGACACCCTGGGAGGTAGATGAAGATATTGGATTTATATCCCGCCCTCCACTCCGAAGAGTCTCAGAGCGGCTCACAATCTCCTTTCCCTTCCTCCCCTGCAACAGATGCCCTGTGAGGTAGATGAAGATATTGGATTTATATCCTGCCCTCCACTCCAAAGAGTCTCAGAGCGGCTCACAGTCTCCTTTCCCTTCCTCCCCCACAACAGACACCCTGGGAGGTAGATGAAGATATTGGATTTATATCCCGCCCTCCACTCCGAAGAGTCTCAGAGCGGCTCACAATCTCCTTTAACTTCCTCCCCCACAACAGACACCCTGTGAGGTGGGTGGGGCTGAGAGGGCTCTCACAGCAGCTGCCCTTTCAAGGACAACCTCTGCCAAAGCTATGGCTGACCCAAGGCCATGCTAGCAGGTGCAAGTGGAGGAGTGGGGAATCAAACCCGGTTCTCCCAGATAAGAGTCCACTACACCAAACTGGCTCTACACCAAACTGGGATGGGATTTCTCGTGATTTTGGAGCCTCCAACCTGCTGCCACAGAACTGGCTGGCAGGAGAGCCCCACCTCTGCTGCGTTTCCCCCACCAATCAGCTGATTGGCGCGGGGGGCGGGGTCGGCCTAGGAGGCACTTCACAGCCCCTTCCCTGGCCTTAAAATGGTGAAAACAGTGTGTGGGGGGGGAGGCACTGTGGTGGGGTGGGGCAGTGAGGCTGCGAGAGGGGTGGCAAGGCTGTGCAGGAGGGACAGCAAGGCCGCACGGGGGACGGCAAGGCTGCACGGTCCTTTGGAAACAGGCTGCGGCCTGGTACCCGGCCCGGGGGTTGGGGACCCCAGGTTAGAGCATAACCTGGAAATGATGTCACGTTCTTCCAAAGCTCCATCCTCCCCATGGACCACCCTTTAGAATCTTCCAGCATTTGCTGTCTCAGGACTGGAAAGCCTACACACACACACACACAAATGTGCACATAGGCGCATAAGAACGAGGGCTTTGCATTTAACAGTTCCTCCGTTCATGGACTCTACTTAACACCATGACGACCATTTTCTTTGAACATTTTGTACAAGGCTACCCCCAGGATATATATACGAATCTACCTGGCTTCCTGACACTTTCACCATCTGAGGCAGGCTTTGAAAACTGAGGGCTAATTCACATATGTATATGTACCACTTTGTGACTCAGCATTTCGGGGGTGGGGGGAAGTAACATCTGTTGTGTGTTTTAGGTGCAACCAAAATCAGCACTTGATGACTATCCATCAAACATGTAAACTGTTTCCAGCAAAAAAAAGATTGGTTCCTTAAACTGACATCGGATGATATCGAGATTTTATCTAGATTGATCAATTTTTGTTGGCTGATCTGCAAAGACACCACTCAGCCGTACCATGTGGAACTCAGTGGGGTGGGGAGGGGAAGAGACAATAGGTAAGTTTGGTGCATAATAATGCCTGGATAACCTGTGACCTTCTATGCTTCAATGGAATGTTTACATTTTTTTTGTCACAACCTATGACACTTCAACAGACAAATCAGTGATCCATGAACATATCTGGATTGGCTGGGGGTTTTTTATGTTATTGTGATGTCAGAACAGATCAGTTTAACCAGGGGTGGAGTTCTAGCAGGAGCTCCTTTGCATATTAGGCCATACCCCCCTGATGTAGCCAACCTTCCAAGAGCTTACAAAGCTCTTTTTTGTAAGCTCCAGGAGGATTGGCTACATCAGGGGGTGTGTGGCCTAATATGCAAAGGAGCTCCTGCTAGAATTCCACCCTTGAGTTTAACCTCAAGAAGGCACAGGAAGTGAGTCTTAGAGACTGGGTCCAAGATGTCCCTGTGGCAGCTGGGAGTAGACAGTGGCAAGGAGGAATCCGTAGAAAAGAGCAAGAGTCTGAAGACTCTTAAAGACTAGCAAAATTTGTGGCAGGGGAGGAGCTTTTGTGACAGCTGAAAAAGTGAGCAGTCACTCACAAAAGCTCCTCCCCTGCAGCCACAAATTCTGTTAGTCTTTACAGTGCTCCTGGACTCTTGTTCTTTTCTACTGCTACAGACAGACTAACATGGCTCCCCATCCTGATTTCTCTCAGGGGGTGGGGGGTGGAATCAGACATTTAAGATGCAATATATGACCCTGCCTTGGTGGGGAGGGCAGGGTATAAACTGAAATAAATAGGATGATAGAAGATGGATGGATAGAAGATAGATGATAGAAGATGGATGGATGGATGGAAGATAGATGATAGAAGATGAAGATAGATGGATGGATGGATAGAAGATAGAAGATGGATGGATGGATGGATAGATGGATAGATGGATGGATAGAAGATGGATGGATGGATGGATGGAAGATAGATGATAGAAGATGAAGATAGATAGATGGATGGATGGATGGAAGATAGATGATAGAAGATGAAGATAGATGGATGGATGGATGGATGGATGGATAGAAGATAGATGATAGAAGATGGATGGATGGATGGATGGATAGAAGATAGATGATAGAAGATGGATGGATGGATGGATGGAAGATAGATGATAGAAGATGAAGATAGATGGATGGATGGATGGATGGATGGGAGGACCACCAGGTTGGATGGGAGGACCCCCAGGAAAATCCAGGGTGGTTATGTAGAGCCAGGCGATGGCAAACCACCTCTGAACATCTCACAGGTTGCCATAAGTTGGCTACAACAACAGCACTTCCCACTACATCTCAGTTCTCTAAAGTTTACACTTTTGGAGTATTTTGTTCACAATCCATACTTGCCATCTAGTTTCCCATATGCATGACCCCCGACGGGCAGTGACCAGTGGGGGCACCTGCGAAACAGAGGCCATCTCCACACTAGACCTTGAACCCTGGTTCAACCCTCTCTCCAAACGGACATTCAACACTTGAATCATGGAATCATAGAATTTATGAATCTATGATTCTAGTGTAGAAAATCAGTTCGGGGCCAGGGCAGAACCAGGATGAACAATCTAGTACGGAATTTTTGAGAAATCCGAGTTGTGAAAATCCCAACTCTGACGCAGACTTGCTGAAATGGCCTTTGATAAGGCAATTGGATAATGGAGAACTGAACCTTACTGGGGCACCGTGAAGACTGCAGGTGAGATTAAGGGTCAAGGGGACTGGAGGAAGATTATCAAGGCAGCTGAAATGGAAGGGGAAAGGGCAGATTTGCTAGGCCACGATCCAGTTTATACTCTTGATCTCCTGCTGGTGCAAATGGGATGAGCAGCTGGAAGCAGAACATTCTCCAGTTGGGAGGCCAGCACCACGGACGAGGTGCTCTGGATCTCAGGAAGCCCCCTGCTCCCCTTCCCCTCCCCACCCCCAGCTATTAAGATTTTTGAAAGACGCTTCCACTCGGCCAGGAGTTGCAGAGTGCGGTTAGTCAGACGGCTGCTGCATTCCGCCCACCTCGAAAGAGCAAAATGGGTTTAGTGGGCAGGCAATGACGGGGCGTGGTTGAAATACAAACAGCGGAGGGTTACGCTTGCACGGGAGGCCCTGCCTGCCCCCTTCCCATCGTGGAATCCCTTTTCTTCCCCGATATGTGGGGATGCAGGAAGTCGGGTGGTGGTGGTGGTGGGGAGTTAGCCGATATGCAGGGGAGCCAGGATCTGTGGATTCTCTCTGTCTCTCTGACACAGGAACGGTGCTGTGCGTGTCGTTATTGGGTTCGAAAAAGAAAGCGGAGGGTTGGGGCCTCTAGAGAATCTACCTTCTGGGTGGACCAGGAGGGAGGGCTGGGTGCTGGAGTGGGAGAGGGGATGGGAGGGGGCAGAGGGTCTCGGGTTGCCTTCCCAGCTGCCCTTGGGCAACCAAAAGAGCTTGTTCATCCACGAAGCCAGCGAATGACGGGCGGCATGCCGTTGGACATCTCCCATCATGCTCCACCAGGCCTGGGTACATTTGGGATCAAAGAACGTTAACTCTTAAGGCAAGATCCTCCCCCCCCCCTCCCCGATTTGAGAGGCTAAAGGGGGGGGGAAACAAAAAGACTTGCAAGGCCTACATCCCTCCCCCTTCTGTAAGGCAGTTTTTTGAGGTATGAGGGGGAGGAGGGGCGGGGAAGGGAAGGGAAGGGCTGCAACCAGAAAGCATGTTAGAAGAACACAGAAAGCCGGACATGGGAGTCTCCGAATCGTGTCTCTGGCACAGACCCAGTTCAAGGTGTTTTGCGCAGAAACCCCGTCAGGGCTTGAGGTGGAACAACCTGCCCCGGAAAGAACCCCTCCCCCTCCTCCTTCTTGTATCCCAGCCATAATCAGGGACCTTCACCTGATTTCAGGGGTGTTATTTTGCCTGCATCCCCAGTCGTCCGTTAATCCTGAGAATCTGGGCTTGGTTTTGTTTCGTTCCGCCCAGGGCCGGTCCTGCCGCTAGGCGAACCAGTCGTCGCTTCCCCCAGCATTTCACCAGGACGGCGTTACGCTATGCCGTTAGCCATCAGCCGCACGCTGTTCACCGCATGCTGTGTTCCCTCGAAGCTGAGTTAGCGTGAGCCAGCTCACACGTTTTTGTCTCAGCTCAGGAAAAATGGCCCCGGAGCACAACAATGTGGATGCAGTCGCTCACCGCTTTCATGCCAGGAGCTCACAAAGTAGAATTTTCGCTCACAAGACTCTGCAGCTTAGAGGGAACGTTAGGGGAGGGACAGTGGCTCAGTGGTAGAGCATCTGCTTGGGAAGCAGAAGGTCCCAGGTTCAATCCCTGGCATCTCCAAAAAAGGGTCCAGGCAAATAGGTGTGAAAAACCTCAGCTTGAGACCCTGGAGAGCCGCTGCCAGTCTGAGAAGACAATACTGACTTTGATGGACCAAGGGTCTGATTCAGTATAAGGCAGCTTCATATGTTCAAATTACCGCCTATGTCGGCGGGATTGTTTACTGTGCTGCTCCTGTTTTGTAATGTCTGTTGTCTATATTATTTGAACTCTTGTCGTTTTATTGCTGTGAGCCGCCCTGAGCCCGCTTGCGGGATAGGGCGGGATATCAATCTAAATTAATTATTAACTAGGTGATCGCCTAGGGCGCAGGCCTTCTAGGGGTACCAAACTGGGTCCTCCCCGTGTGATCTGGTGACATTATCAGTGCAGGGGGAGGGGGAGAAGTTAGACTTGCCTAGGGTGCCAGGCAGTCGAGTGTCGGCCCCAGTTCGGTAAACGAACATGTTTCTGGCCCTCATGGTTGCAGAGAGAAGCCTCATAAGATTACAGGGCTTTATCAGCTCAGGACTGCGCCCAGAAGAGGGCTTTTCACATTTCTTTTCATTTCATATCTGCTGCAGTGCTACAGCAGAGGTCGGTAAGACAAAGGGACAGAAGCCCTTTAAAGGGACTTCAGGGGAATGTGAGGCAGGGGCCAGCCCTATGGAATATTCAGCCATGGCAGGGTATAAGACGAAGGAGAAAGAGATTGGATCTATACCCTACCTTTTTGACAATCTCCTTCCCTTCCTGTCCCCACAACAGACACCCTGTGAGGTAGGCGGGGCTGAGAGAGCACTGAGAGAACTGGGACTGACCCAAGGTCACCCAGCCGGCTGCCTGTGGAGGAGGGATGGGGACAGGAGCGGCCCTAGGCACCAGAGCCATCGCACACCCCCACCCATGGCACCACGCTCCCTGCTCCTTCCTCCCTCCCCCACCATGTCTATTTCAGCACCAGGGAACCGCGGCTGCTCTCCCCAGCTATCTAAAGGCGTGCCCTCCACCAATCGGCTGATCAACGGGTAAAACCACGGTGCGCTCACCGTCAGTGCTCGGGGCAGGCCAGCAGCAGCAGGAAGGAGCGTGAAGCCTGAAAGCGTGCTGCCGCCGCTTGTCATGAGCCCTGATGAGGAGGAGCCGGAAGGGTTAACAAACCTGGAAGAGTTGCCAGCCAGTTCCTCAGCTGAATAAATAGCAGCTGGCCCATCAATCACTCTCCAGGCACCAGTGTCAGCTGTTGACGATCAATTTCCTCCAAGCTCTCCTCCTCCCATCTCAAGAGTTCGAAGCAGGCTCCGGAAAGAACTTTCAGGGCGAAGACATGAGGCACGCCGATACTTCAGATCTCTCAGTCCTGAGTTCTAGCAGAGTTACTGCCACTCAGAGGCTGCAGGCTGATTGAGACTCCCACATAGCTCCCACCCAGGACCTGGTAACCACGTGGAAGCAACAAGTCTATTCTCTTGCTTGCATCCACGCTTCTTCCTGATCCTGGCCTGCTTGATTGCCTTGGCACCCTGACCTTTTGGCTTTTGGACACTGACTTCTGATTCCTGTTTGTGATTCTGCATTGGTGACCTGGCTCCTGTTTGACTTCCTGGACTATGACCTTGGACTGGCTTTGGACTCCTGCCTGCCTGCCTGCACCCTGAGAACGTGACACTGCCTCCTCTCCTGGATGGGAAGGGAGCAGGGAGGAGGCAGGCAGTGGTGCGCTTTCAGGCTTTGCATTCCTTCCCACTGCTGCTGGCCTGCCCTGGGCACTGACTGTGAGCGCACAGTGGTTTTACCCGCCAATCAGCTGATCGGCGGAGGAGTGGACGCACTTTTAGATAGCCGGAGAGAGCAGCGTTCAACCGCGGTTTCCTGGCATTGACATAGACATGGTGGGGGAGGGAGGAGGACCCGGGGAGCAGGCAAACTAGGTGTTTGCCTAGGGGGGAGGAGGGAAGGCCGAATTCAGTGCACCCGCCCTGCTGGCGCCCTAGGCAACCGCCTAGTTTGACTAGTGGGTGAGCTGGCCCCAGAGGGGGAATCAAACCCAGTTCTCCAGATTAGAGTCCGCTGCTCCTAACCACTACATCAAACTGGCTCGCCAGCGAAATGCCTCCTCCCATTCAGTCTAGTTTATGCCTTGCCACCCCATGTACACAAATATATATCAGACGCCTACGAAGCCTCAGGCTTGAATCCAGACCGAAATGTCAATCGGCAGAATGGACGTTTTGTGCCTTTGCCATTTCATGGTAGGATCACCAGGTTTCCCTCTAGGGCGGGTGATATCCCATCGGCACCCGCTGTTTCCTGCCACTGCTCTATCGGCCGGTAGGAGAAAAAAATAATAATTTCAAAATTGCTGTTGGTATGTCTCCGCTTCCAGGAAAAACCCAGAAGTGACATTACTCCACTCTGTGGTTTTTACCATAGAGCTTCCAGCAATTGATAGAGCGGTGTGACTTCACTCTCAGGTTTTCCTGGGAGTGACACAGCACCATTACACACGGGGCTCTTTTTCTAGCAGAAGCTCCTCTGCATATTAGGCCACGTCCCCCTGATGTAGCCCATCCTCCTGGAGTTTACAGTAGGCCCTGTACTGAGCCCTCTAAGCTCTTGGAGGATTGGCTACACCGGGAGGGCGTGGCCTAATATGCAGAGGAGCTCCTGCTAGAAAAAGAGCCCTGATGACACAGCCTCAGGGCTTCTTTTTTTTTTGAGCAGGAACGCAGTTCCGGCTGGCTTGGCATCAGGGGGTGTGGCCTAATATACCAATGAGCCCCTGCTGGGCTTTTCCTACATAGCCCACATGCCCACCCACCAGCTCCAACTGCAGCCCACTAATCTGGGAAACAGAGGGAGACCTAGAGGGAAATGGAGGACCGGGGGTGCGGGGTGGGCCTGCAGTGGGAGTGGGTGGAAACTGCAAGTTTAGTTGGGATCTAATCCATAATTTTTCATTCATCCCAAATCTGTTTTTCTCAACCGTTCCCCAAACGCATCCTGATGCTCACCACTCACTGCTTATATGTCACTTCTGAGCACATACCCCAGACAGGGATCATCCTGAAAGGACGGAGGGCAAAGAGGGATTTGAAACTGGACCGACCACCAGCACCTTTCTCTGGGTTCTGTTTTTTGGAGTGAGCGACTCAACATGTCTGAACATTGGAAGGCACTACCTCACTCTAAGTGTGTATGGGTGCGATCTCCTTGAATGGGATGCCTCTCTTTGGCTTACCCTGGGAGCTGCCAGGAAGTAGGCAGGGTAGGTGGCTGCCTAGGGCGCCCCTCCCACCTGGCGCCCCCTTACTCCCCTACACTCTTTGGAGGCTCCCAAGGAAGCTTCTGTAGAGTGCGGTGTTTTAGTGGCGCTTGGCCACTTTCAACCCAAAAGTGGCCGGGCGGCGCTAAAACACGGTGCTCTCCGAAGAGCACCATGTTTTAGTGGCGCCCCACCGCTTCCAGGACAAAAGCGGCCGAGCGGCGCCTTCATGCAAAGGCGCTGCTCAGCCGCTTTCAACCCGAAAGCGGCTCAGTGCTGCTAAACCCGAGCCCTTCGGAAGCTTCTAACGAAGCCTCTGAAGAGCCAGGTGGCCCTGCACGATGACATCACTTTGTGATGACATCATGCTGTGTGCAACAAGAGCTGGGTGGGGGGAGGCACGGCACAGGGGCTGCCTGGGGGCTGCCCTCCGACCCCTCCTCTCTCTGTCTCTCATTGTCCTCTCTGTCTCTACATGACACCGTGTCAGGGGTGGAATTCTAGCAGGAGCTGCTTTGCCTATTAGACCACACACCCTTGATGTAGCCAATCCTCCAAGAGCTTACAAAAAAGAGCCCTGTAAACTCTTGGAGGATTGGCTACATCAGGGGTGTGTGGCCTAATAGACAAAGGACCTCCTGCTAGAATTCCACCCCTGGGCCACACACCCCTGATGTAGCCAATCCTCCAGCAGCTTACAAAAAAGAGCCCTGTAAACTCTTGGAGGATTGGCTACATCAGGGGTGTGTGGCCTAATAGGCAAAGGAGCTCCTGCTAGAATTCCATTCCCTGCAGTGTGCGATGAATAAGGACAGTTGCTATATAAATCTGTGGATTAGGCCGATCAAGAGAACGAGGACAGGAAGTGTTGCATCACGGCTGAGTTCTTGTGTCCCTTTCTGACACCCCCGAGAACTGCGGACAGACACTTTTGATGTCAGTCAGCAATTTTTCTCCAGACCTGTTTGGCAAGGGATCCTTGAGAGGCCGACTTCTCAGCACGGAGCAGGAGTCGCTGGGGATGTTTGCGTGCGGGGAAGATATCTGTGAAATTCCTCCATTGGGCAGGGGGGTTGGACTAGATGACCCTGGGAGGTGTCTTCCCACTCTATGATTCTATGAAATGCTGGCCACTGTTAGCCACTAATTTACAGCCCCTTCTCTGGGGATTCCCAAGACTGCTCCATCTCTTTTCTGGTTTGTAGGGCTGCCGGCTCTAGGTTGTGAAATACCTGGAGATTTTGGGGGTGGGGCTTGGGGAGGGCAGGGTTTGGGGAGGGGAGGGACATCACGAGAGTATAATGCACTAAAGCTCACCCTCCAAGCAGCCATTTTCTCCAGAAGGACTGATCTTGGTTGTCTAAAAGGTATAGGTAGTCCCCTGTGCAAGCGCCAGTCGTTTCCGACTCTGGGGTGCCGTTGCTTTCACAACCTTTTTCCCGGCAAACTTTTTACAGGGTGGTTTGCCATTGCCTTCCCCAGAATTCTACACTTCCCCCCCAGCAAGCTGGGGACTCCTTTGACCGACCTCGGAAGAATGGAAGGCTGAATCAACCTTGAGCCAGCTACCTGAACTCAGCTTCCGCCGGGATCTAACTCAGGTCGTGAGCAGAGCTTCGGACTGCAGTACTGCAGCTTTACCACTCTGCGTCACGGGGCTCTTCTTGGTTGTCTACAGGGGTGGGATTCTAGCAGGAGCTGCTTTGCCTATTAGGCCACACACCCCTGATGCAGCCAATCCTCCAAGAGCTTACAAAAGAGAGCCTTGTAAGCTCTTAGAGGATTGACTGCATCAGGGGCGTGTGGCCTAAAACGCAAAGCAGCTCCTGCTAGAATTCCAACCCTGGTCGTCTACAGATCAAGTCTAATAGGGGGAGATCTCCAGGTGCCACCTGGAGCCTGGCAAGCCTAGGCTCATGTGTTCAAGCACTGCATTCACTGGCTTTTTGAAGAAGATGAAGAAGATATTGGATTTATATTCTGCCCTCCACTCCAAATTTCAGAGTCTCAGAGCGGCTCACGATCTCCTTTATCTTCGCCCCCCCCCCCACAACAGACACCCTGTGAGGAGGGTGGGGCTGAGAGAGCTCTGACAGAAGCTCCCCTTTCAAGGACAACTCCTACGAGAGTTATGGCTGACCCAAGGCCATTCCAGCAGGTGCAAGCAGAGGAGTGGGGAATCAAACCCGGCTCTCCCAGATAAGAGTCCGCACACTTCACCACTACACCAAACTGGCTCTCCTGGGTCTTTTCTGCCTTGAGAGTACAGTGAGGGGAATGACACTCATAGGTTGGCATTAGGGTCTCTCTCTCTCTCTCTCTTTCTCTCTCCCTCCCGCTGGGATGAAACCACCATGTCCTGGGACGGGGTAAGAGATAGATGAGGCATCTACTCCTGGAGCTGCTGCTAAAGCAAAGGAAAGGTTGGGTTGGGGGGGACAGGAACACTCTTAGGAGGAATCAGATGCTAACAGGCTCTTCCCCTTGGCCTCATACCTGGGTCTGGATGCGATTAAGGCCCCGGAACCAAAGAATCTGGCCACGGCGCAACTCCCGCTCGGCATGGTCAATTTCCTCCTCATCCTCCGCCATCTCTTCGTCAGTGATTTCGTCCTTGCCGGGACCATGGCCTGCCTCCTTCAAGCACTTGAGCTGACTAGTAGGGATGCTGGCGATGACCTGTAGGAAACAGCAGATTTCTAGCTCTGTCATGACCATGGGCCTAGCGAGGCCTACAGGCCTCAGGGAAGCCTGCTTAGGAGTTACTGGGGAAAGTAGATAACTCACTGAAAATGTCAAGACAGTGTGCGTTTGCAATAAAAAAGGCCAACGCCATGCTGGGAATTATTAGGAAGGGAATTGAAAACAAATCAGCCAGTATCATAATGCCCCTGTATAAATCGATGGTGCGGTCTCATTTGGAGTACTGTGTGCAGTTCTTGTCGCCGCACCTCAAAAAGGATATTATAGCATTGGAGAAAGTCCAGAGAAGGGCAACTAGAATGATTAAAGGGCTGGAGCACTTTCCCTATGAAGAAAGGTTGAAACGCTTGGGACTCTTTAGCTTGGAGAAATGTCGACTGCGGGGTGACATGATAGAGGTTTACAAGATAATGCATGGGATGGAGAAAGTAGAGAAAGAAGTACTTTTCTCCCTTTCTCACAATACAAGAACTCGTGGGCATTCGATGAAATTGCTGAGCAGACAGGTTAAAACGGATAAAAGGAAGTACTTCTTCACCCAAAGGGTGATTAACATGTGGAATTCACTGCCACAGGAGGTGGTGGCGGCCACAAGTATAGCCACCTTCAAGAAGGGTTTAGATAAAAATATGGAGCACAGGTCCATCAGTGGCTATTAGCCACAATGCATGTGTGTATATAAAATTTTTTGCCACTGTGTGACACAGAGTGTTGGACTTGATGGGCCGTTGGTCTGATCCAACATGGCTTCTCTTATGTTCTTATGTTAAGCCTACATCTCCCAGGATCCCCTCTGATTGGGTTAGGGTTCCCAAATCCCCCGCTAGGCCTGGAGACTCCAGATTTGGAGCCTCCTCCCCCCGCTGGCCATAAAAGGGAAAGCGGGGGGGAGGGGAGGGAGGAGAACGGCAGCCAGAGCTCTTCCGTTTTCTCAGGCTGCTTCCCGCCCCCAGTCAGCTGGCCGGTGAAGGGAGGGGAGCCCAGCCACGCCCCCAAAGGACCATGTGCCTTTGCACCTCCGGAGGTGAGTGAGTTCTGTCCCCTGCATCAGATTTCCCAGAAACGGGGGGTGGGGGTGGAGGGGGGGTGGAGAGGGAAACGTCTTCTCATAGGGTATAATGGGGAATTGATCTGGAGGTTTCGGGGGCTCTGGGGGAGCTGTTTTTTGAGGTAGAGGCACCAAATTTTCAATATAGTATCTAGTGCCTCTCCCCAAAGTATCCCCCAAATTTCAAAACGATTGGACCAGGGGGTCCAATTCTATGAGCCCCAAAAGAAGGTGCCCTTATCCTTCATTATTTCCTATGGAAGGAAGACATTTAAAAAGGTGTGCTGTCCCTTTAAATGTGATGGCCAGAACTCTCTTGGAGTTCAGTTATGCTTGTCACACTCTTGTTCCTGGCTCTGCCCCAATGTCTCCTGGTCCACCCCCAAAGTCTCCTGGCTCCACCCCCAAAGTCCCCAGATATTTCTTGAATTGGACTTGGCAACCCTAGATTGGGTTGCGAGGGTTTTGGAGGGAAACAGGCCCAGAGAGGGGTGGGGGCCTGGGGAAGAGAATATATAAAGGCCAAGCCCAGGAAGGGAGTGGTCTTTTCCTAGGAGGCAGAGCTGAGGAAGAGCTGCTGCCAGGAAGAGACCCTTGCCCTGTGAGGTAGGGTGAGTAGGCCCAGGTCTGACTGAGACAGTTAGGGACAGCAAGTTCAGACGGGTTAGGGCATTTGGTTATTTTTCCCTTCCTCCCTTTTACTGTTCTATGCACCTTGCTTGTTTATATTGCACTGACCTTAAAATAAACCTTTTTGTTGTTCACTCTGCCCGGTCCTCATGCCTATTATTTGGCCTAAGCTGCAAAAGGCCTGAAGGACTTGGAAGGGAACTCTGGGCCTTGTCAAGGGGAACCCTTAACCTAGAGTGGTGGCAGCAATTGATAATACCCCTAGGGTTGCCAAGTCCAATTCAAGAAATATCTGGGGACTTTGGAGGCGGAGCCAGGAGCAAGGGTGTGACAAGCATAACTGAACTCCAAAGGGAGTTCAGGCCATCACATATCAAGGGACCATACACCTTTTCAATGCCTTCCTTCCGTAGGAAATAATGACGGATAGGGTCACCTTTTTTGGGGGGGGCTCATAGAATTAGACCCCCTGGTCCAATCTTTTTGAAACTTAGGGAGTATTTTGGGGAGAGCCACTGGATGCTATGCCGAAAATTTGGTGCCTCTACCTCAAATAACGGCCCAGAGAGCCCCAGATACCCATGGATCAATTCTCCATTATTTCCTATGGGAATGAGTCTCCTCAGGGAATAATGGAGTTTCCACAGACATTCCCCCCCCAAACCGCTTTCTGATGACCCTGAAGCAGGGGGAGGGCCTCCAAACCGGGGGATCCCCTGCCCCCACCTGGGGATGGGCAACCCTAAATCCCCCCCTGAGTTGTGACAAGCTCTATCAGAAGACTTTCATAGAATCATGGAAGGGACCTCCAGGGTCATCTAGTCCAACCCCCTGCACAATGCAGGAACTTCATAAATACCTCCCCGCCACTCCCTTCCTGCCCTTCTTAAGAACACAAGAGAAGCCATGTTGGATCAGGCCAATGGCCCATCCAGTCCAACACTCTCTGCCACACAGTGGCCAAAAAAACAGGGGCCATCAGGAGGTCCACCAGTGGGGCAAGGGCACTAGAAGTCCTACCACTGTTGCCCCCCCTGCCAAGCACCAAGAATACAGAGCATCACTGCCTCAGACATATGAACACAAGAGAAGCCATGTTGGATCAGGCCAATGGCCCATCCCGTCCAACACTCTGTGTCACACAGTGGCCAAAAAAAAAAAATAATTTACATCTCCAATTTAAATTGACTTGAAAGAACTGATTCCCCGCACTGTGTTGTCACTCTGGGGACATAAGCTGCCTTTACTAAATTCCATAGGAGTTGCAGAAAGAGACTGTGACCGATCTCACACTAGGGCTTGTTCCAGGTGCAGAGCCCTTCTGCCCCTGGGCGCTTCTCTCCGTTTTCGCACAAGCTGATGCGGAGCTCTGAGTTGGCGTGTCGCTTTTCTGTGGCAAGCGGAAATTGCTTGTAAGAGGATCTTGCTTACCACAGGAAAGCGGCGTGCCAACTCACAGCTCCGTGGCAGCTTGTGCAAAAACTGAGAGAAGCACGGGGAGCAAAAGGGCCCTTTGCCCAGAACGAGTCTAGTGTGAAATCAGTCTGTGTCTCTACTTGAAAGAATTTACTCTCGCTGTGGTGTTTGCGAAGTCAGTGTGTATTGGAACTCTCTCTTCGAGAGAACTTTCCCCCAGCGGTGCGGGGAAATCAATTCCTTCAAGTCAATGGCCATTGTAGATTTTCATTGTGTGCGTATTTGTACCGGCGATGTAAATTTTTGTATTAGTAATCACAGTCAAGAGCTGGGCTTGAATTCAGCAAGAGCTCACAGGAGCACAGCTCCTGAACCTCCAGCCAGGTGTCTGCATGCAGTGGGGAGTTCTCTCTCCACTGCACACAGATCCCGGGGCACAGGGCTTCTTTTGAGCAGGTACACACAAGAACACAGTTCCGGCTGACTTGGTGTCAGGGGGTGTGGCCTGCTATGCAAATGAGGCCCTGGTGAGCTCTCCCTACAAAAAAGCCCTACGTGAAACAATGGTGATGTTGGGTAGTGTGGCCTAATATGCAAATGAGTTCCTGCTGGGGCATATGCAAATGAGATACGCTACTGAGCCCTCCTGCACCTTTTTTTTCTACAAAAGGAGCCCTGGTCAAGAGAAAACATACAGCAGTATTTTTGAATCATCCATAGACTGCATTTATTCTTTAGTAATTCTAGTCATGAGCTATCACAGCTTCTGTTGTGGGCAGGGGTCGTTTTGTAGAAACATAGGTGGCGGAGCTCATTAGCATCACTCATTAGCATAAAGCAACCCCCCCAGCTAAAAACAACCCCGTTCAAGAAAGGAGAACCCTGGGCAAGTGAGGCCTGCTTGGGCTGGCTAGAGATCCAGCCACAGCCTGAGCAGGCCTCGCTTGCCTGGGGCTCTCCTTGCCCACCCCGGTCAAAAGGCCAGCAAGCCACCCACCACCCAAAATCACATAAGAAGTGGAGAAAGGGTGGTGTGGGCTTCTCCAGGGGTTAATGAGGGCTGTCGGTGGTGTGGTAAAGCCCCTGGGGGTTGGCTGACTGCCCATTCTCCTAATCCAGGGATTGTTATGCAGCTGCACCTTTTATTCAGTGGACAAGATAGGTGAGGAGGAAGAGGGGGAACCCTCAGAAAGGTTCAAGGGCTGTGCTCCTGTGAATTCCTGCTGAGCATAACTCATTAGCATATGCCACCCCCCCCCCCAACCAAAAGCAACCTGATGCAAGAAAGGAGAGCCCCGGGCGAGCGAGGCCTGCTTGGGCTGGCTAGACATCCGGCCACCCCAAGCAGGCCTCGCTCGCCTGGGGCTCTTCTGGGCTGCCCCTCCTCCTAGTCAAAAGGCCAGCAAGCCACCCACCACCCAAAATCACAAAAGAAGTGGAGAAAGGGTGGCGTGGGCTTCTCCGGGGATGAATGAGGGCTGCTGGGGGTGTGGCAAAGCCCCTGGTGGCTGGCTGGCTGGCTGCCCACTCTCCTAATCCAGGGATTGTTCTGCAGCTGCACCTACTATTCAATGGACAAGGTAGGTAGGTGGGGAGGAAGAGGGGGAACCCTCAGAAAGGTTCAGGAGCTGCGCTCCGGTGAGCTCTTGCTGAATCTGAGGCCTGGTTGTAGGTCGTATTTAGGGCCATCAACCTTCGGGTGGTAAGCAGGAGATCACTGATGTTACAATTGATTTCCAAGTGGCAGAGATCGGAACCCCTGGGTGCTTTGAAAGGTATGGCATTATGAAGCCCCTCCCCTCCCCAAGCCTCACCCTCTTTAGGCTCCAAATCTCCAGGTATTTCTGAACCTGGAACTGGCAACTCTATTCATATTTCAGAGGGCAAAGGATTGGAATTGGAAAATGAATTCTTTGGATGGGTTCAGGGGAGCTGAACCTGCCAAATTTAATCCCATGTTTGAGCAGACAAACAAGCCGGAAGGAAGGTCTTCTTACCTGTCCCCAGACGAGTTCCCCGACGCCCACAAAGAGACACCAGAGCCATTGTTCTGCATTCAGTGGGGAACAGCTGAATGGCTTCCCTCCAAATTGCACAATGACTATCTGTGTAGAAAGGAAAATAGAGATGGTGAGAAAAACTCATGTTCTTATGAGTTAAGAACATAAAAGCATCAGAAGAGCCCTGCTGGATCACAGTGGCCAGCCAGTTCCTCTGGAGGGCTAACAACAGGGCTGAGTGGCCTAATATGCAAAGGAGCTCTCCTAGAATTCCACCCCTGCATATTAGGCCACACACCCCTGATGTAGCCAATCCTCCAAGAGCTTACAGGGCTCTTTGTACAGGGCCTACTGTAAGCTCCAGGAGGACTGGCTACATCAGGGGGTGTGGCCTAATATGCAAAGAAGCTCTCCTAGAATTCCACCCCTGCATATTAGGCCACACACCCTGATGTAGCCAATCCTCCAAGAGCTTACAGGGCTCTTTGTACAGGGCCTACTGTAAGCTCCAGGAGGACTGGCTACATCAGGGGGTGTGGCCTAATATGCAAAGAAACTCTCCTAAAATTCCACCCCTGCATATTAGGCCACACACCCCTGATGTAGCCAATCCTCCAAGAGCTTACAGGGCTCTTCGCACAGGGCTTACTGTAAGCTCCAGGAGGATTGGCTGCATCAGGGGGTGTGCCCTAATATGCAAAGGAGCTCTCCTAGAATTCCACCCCTGCATATTAGGCCACACACCCCTGATGTAGCCAATCCTCCAAGAGCTTACAGGGCTCTTTGTACAGGGCCTACTGTAAGCTCCAGGAGGACTGGCTACATCAGGGGGTGTGGCCTAATATGCAAAGAAGCTCTCCTAAAATTCCACCCCTGCATATTAGGCCACACACCCCTGATGTAGCCAGTCCTCCAAGAGCTTACAGGGCCTACTCGTAAACTCTTGGAAGACTGGCTACATCAGGGGCGTGTGGCCTAATATGCAAAGGAGTTCCTGCTACAAAAAAAGCCCTGGAAATAATAATAAAATAGATGCACTAAGTTCAAGGAAAGAGTGGCAGAAGTCTCAGGACAAGAAGAACTGCAGTTCCTCCAGCAGCTCTTCTCTGCAAGGGTCGGTGCGGAAATGGGACTAGAAGAATCACAGCTTCCCAAAGCTGTGCCTTATCCCTTTCCCACAACCGAAAGAAATCTTAATCATCCGCCGCTATAGGGCTTTTTTTTTGTAGCAGGAACTCCTTTGCAAATGAGGCCACGCACCCCTGATGTAGCCAATCTCCATGACAAGCATCACTGAACTCCAAAGGGTGTTCTGGTGTTCACATTTAAAGGGACCGCACACCTTTTTAAATGCCTTCCTTCCATCGGAAATAATGGATAAGAGCACATTCTTTTGAGACTCATAGAATTGGCACCCCAGTCCAATCGTTTGGAAACTTGGGAGGTATTTTGAGGAGAGGCACTGGGTGCTGTGCTGAAAATTTGGTGCCTCTACCTCAAAAAACAACCCTCCCCCAGAGCCCCAAATACCGGCAGATCAATTCTCCATTATTTCCTATGGGAATAAGTCTCCATAGGGAATAATGAGTTCCCAGAAGACATTTCCCTCCCCTCCACTTTCTGATGACCCTGAAGCGGGGGGAGGGCCTCCAAACCGGGGGATCCCCTGCCCCCACCTGGGGATTGGCAGCCCTAATCCACTCATCTGTTCAACTTCTTGCACCAAGGGTCCCCAGACTGCAGGCTCATCTGGAATTCTGACATGGCATGGTATATGAACATATGAAGCTGCCTTATACTGAATCAGACCCTCAGTCCATCAAAGTCAGTATTGTCTACTCAGACTGGCAGCGGCTCTCCAGGGTCTCAAGCTGAGGTTTTTCACACTGTTTTGCCTAAACCCTTATTTGGAGATGCCAGGGATTGAACCTGGGACCTTCTGCTTACCAAGCAGATGCTCTACCACTGAGCCACCGTCCCTCCCCATGAACATATGAAGCTGTCTTCTACTGAATCAGACCCTTGGTCCATCGAAGTCAGTATTGTCTACTCAGACTGGCAGCAGCTCTCCAGGGTCTCAAGCTGAGGTTTTTCACACCTCTTTGCCTGAACCCTTGAGTTGGAGATGCCGGGGATTGAACCTGGGACCTTCTGCTTACCAAGCAGATGCTGTACCACTGAGCCGCCGTCCCTCCCTATGGTAGGCACGGCAACAAAAATGGCTGCCCAAAATGGCTGCCCCAGGAGGTGGCGCCAGCCACAAAACGATTGCCACAGCTTGACTTCAGTAACATAATGTAGACCAGAGGTGTCAAACCTATTCGTTATGAGGGCCGGATCTGACATAAATGAGACCTTGTTGGACTGGGCCATGTTGAGCTGGGCCATGTGTGTACCTATTTATGACTAGGTGGCAGAGATATAAACTTTATAAAGGATGCAGACAAACACTCGGTCTTAAAGGTGCTTTCTTTGTATTTCTCCCTGGAACTGGGCAAAGGAAGCTCTGGCCCTTTCCTTCCTTCCTCAAGGGACCAGGAGGGAGAGGATCCTCAGTTTATAAAGGAAGAGAGGCTTGGCTCAGTCGCTCTGCTGTGTGATTGAGAGAACCTGGCAAAGCTCTGCCTCCCCCCCCCCTTTTCTCTCCAAGGGAGAAGCCTCATCCAATGGAGAAATAGAGGATTACTCTGTAGCTCCACTGTGTGATTGAGCAAGCCTGGCAAAGCAAGCTGTGATGCAGAAGGAAGCAAGAGAGAGGGAGAAGGAAGCAGATGACAGCCAGTTGCTCGGGGGCCTGCTAGGAGCCCTCCGGGGGCCTCATTCGACCCCTGGGCTGCATGTTTACATCCCTGGTGTAGACCCTTGTGCTGTGGGGGCAGCTGCTGCCAAAATAACATTTCTTTAAAAAAATAAATAAATCTGCAGTCAGTCAAATCTCCAACAGTCGATCAGAATCTTTGCTGGGCAAAAGTCCCACCTGACTCCACCCGCTTCCTAAAAACATTTGGCACCAAGAAAGGTGTTTGGGGACCCCTGCCCTTAGACAGTACACTTCTTGGGGCACAGGCCTGTAGTTCTGTGAAGTGCTGCATATATTGCAGGCAGGGCTTTTTTTGGCAGAAAAAGCCCAGCAGGAACTCATTTGCATGTTAGGCTACACCCCCTGGCATGACCATTGTTCCACGCAGGGTATTTTTTGTAGGAAAAGCCCAGCAGGAACTCATTTGCATATTAGGCCACGCCTCCTGACACCAAACAGCCAGAACTGCATCCCTGTGCGTTCCTGCTAAAAAAAAAGCCCTGATTGCAGGGAGAGTGTACATACACATGTGCGCGCACACACACACACACACCATCTACACCAGGGTGGCCAACGGTAGCTCTCCGGATGTTTTTTGCCTACAACTCCCATCAGCCCCAGCCAGCATGGCCAATGGCTGGGGCTGATGGGTGTTGTAGGCAAAAAAACACCTGGAGAGCTACCATTGGCCACCCCTGATCTACACCATTTGCCATTTAGTGTCCGCACCTCCCTCCTCTATCCCGGTTCACACGCCTGTTTGCTCTAGCCTGTACCTGTATGCCAAAGGTGCCCAGCACAATGCTGCAAAAGATGGGTTGCCAAAAATGCCATCGAAGACGTTGCGCTCGCCATGGATCTTGCGGGCGTTGATCTCGTTGAAGAGCTGCATCATGACGAAGGTGTTGAAGATGATGGTGTAGTGCTCCGAGGATGGGGAGTGAAGGGGGGCGTTGCGGCCACTGTCGATGTCGAAAAAAACCTCGCCTGCAAAGTGGGGGGGGGGGGGAGGCAGGAAAGCAGCACATCATGGGACAGATACCAGACTCAGTCAACCAGAGGTCTCTCTCTGTCTATCTCCTTCTGTCCTTCAAGCAATCAATCATTTTATTTATATCCCGCCCTCCCTGCCGAAGCAGGCTCAGGGCGGCTAACAACATTAAATCAATACATTAAGTTTATTTATTTATTTATTCCGTAACTTATATCCCGCCCTTCCCACAAGTGGCTCAGGGCGGCTTACAAGTTATACAGTAATGTTTAAAAACAATAACTAGTTTAACAATTCAATTAAAATTCTAAAATTAATAAAATCAACATCCTGGTGCTATTCCGGCAGATGGTAACTTTACTTAGCAGTCTCTCTCTTTAATCGGTGAAGGCCATCCCAAAGAGAATGGTCTTGCAGGCCCTGCGGAACTGTTCAAAGTCCCGCAGGGCCCGCATTTCTTCCGGGAGCTGATTCCATAGGTGTGGAGCCATAGCAGAGAAGGCCCGGGTGCGGGTACTCTGTAGTTTCACCTCTTTCGGCCCGGGGATGGTCAGCAGGTTTTTCCCTGCTGACCTCAGTGCTCTCTGGGGTTCATATGGGGAAAGACGGTCCCTCAGGTAGGCAGATCCTCGGCCATATAGGGCTTTAAAGGTAATAACCAGCACTTTGTAACGAATCCGGTATATAACTGGCAACCAGTGCAGCTCGCGCAGCCCTGGCTGTATGCGCTCCCACTTTGGGAGCCCCAATAGCAGCCTAGCAGCCGCGTTCTGCACCAGCTGCAGCTTCCGGGTTTGGCACAGAGGCAGCCCCATGTAGAGGGCATTACAGTAATCCAGTCTTGAGGTGACCGTTGCATAAATCACTGTTGCCAGGTCCTGACGCTCTAGGAAGGGGGCCAACTGCCTTGCCTGCCTCAAATGAAAAAAGGCTGACTTAGCAGTGGCTGCTATCTGGGCCTCCATTGATAATGAAGGCTCCAGTAGAACTCCCAAGCTCCTGACCCGGCGTCAAAAACCAGGAGAGGTATTTCCCTCCCCAGAGCGCCCCGACCCAGGCAAAGAACTTCTGTCTTCGCTGGATTCAGCTTCAACCCACTCAGCCTTAACCAAGTTGCCATGGCCTGCAGTGCCAGGTCCAATTTCCCTGGGATGCAGCCAGGCCGGCCATCCATTAGCAGATAGAGCTGGGTGTCATCCGCATACTGGTGACACCCAAGCCCATGCTTCCGGGCAATCTGGACAAGGGGGCGCATATAGACATTAAATAGCATCGGTGAGAGAACTGCTCCCTGAGGCACCCCACACTCTAGTGTGCACCTCTGGGACAGCTCACCCCCGATTGCCACCCTTTGTCCCCGATCCTCGAGGAAGGAGGAGAGCCATTGTAAAGCCAACCCCCTAACCCCTGTATTGGCAAGGCGGCAGGTCAGTAGCCGATGGTCAACCGTGTTGAACGCGGCCGACAGATCTAACAGCATCAGCACTGCCACACCACCTCGATCCAGATGCCTGGATCAAACCAGGCCCATAGCTATGGAAGAGACTGGGGGGCCCAGGCTGCTCTACGTAAACCCCCCTTCCCTCTGTGGGCCTCCTCCATTCCCAGGCTATTTCTCCCCCCCCCCCACACCCAGCGTGTGCAAGAGAGAGCGAGAGAGCACAAGAGAGTGACTGCGACAGAGAGAGAGAGAGAGACGGAGAGAAAGTGGGAAAGTGAAAGGAGGCATCGACAGCAAAAGTGTGAGAAAGAGCAGGAGAGAGAGAATGAGAGAGAGAGTGACTGCGAGTGAGACAGCACGAGAGTGACAGCAAGAGCGACAGAGAGAGCTAGAGAAAGCACAAGAGAGAGAGAGCTACAGCGAGTGTGAGAGAAAGGACAAGAGAGTGACAACAACTATGAGAGAGAACGCGCGAGAGGAGAGAGCGACAGCAAAAGCGAGTGAGAGCAGGAGAGAGCAGGAGTGACAGCAAATGAGAGAGAGCACAAGAGAGCGACAGCGAGTGAGAAGCACGAGAGAGAGCGACAGCAAAAGTGACAGTGACAGAGAGAGAGCATGAGAGAGAGTGACAGCAAGAGCGACAGAAAGCACAAAAGAGAGACAGCAAATGAGAGAGGAGTGACCACAAGAGAGCAACAGCAACAGTGAGAGAGAAAGCGTGAGAGGAGAGAGCGACAGCAAAAGCGAGTGAGAGCAGGAGAGAGCAGGAGTGACAGCAAATGAGAGAGAGCACAAGAGAGCGACAGCGAGTGAGAAAGCACGAGAGAGAGCGACAGCAAAAGTGACAGTGACAGAGAGAGAAAGCGACAGTGACAGAGAGAGAGCATGAGAGAGAGTGACAGCAAGAGCGACAGAAGCACAAAAGAGAGACAGCAAATGAGAGAGGAGTGACACAAGAGAGCGACAGCAACAGTGAGAGAGAAAGCGTGAGAGGATGAGAGCGACAGCAAAAGCAAATGAGAAAGAGAAAGCAGGAGAGAGAGAGCACAAGAGAGAGAGGTGGGGCTGGGTGGCTGGCTGCAAAATTTTATCCCCTGGGCCCCCCTATCCAAACATATCTGGCTACGGGGCTGGCTCAAACCTGCCCTCCAATCCCGATCAGCACCGTAAGAACCCACCGACAAAGAGAAGGGTGAAGATGATGATGAGCTGGTACACGGCATGGCCCAAAATGTTCTTCATCATGGTGCGGGAGATGAGGGGCTTGTTGCGTCCGTACGGCTTGCGCAGGAGCAGGGCCTCCGTCGGGGGTTCGGTGGCCAGAGCCAGGGAAGCGAAGGTGTCCATGATCAGGTTCACCCACAGCATCTGAACGGCTTTGAGTGGGGAATCCTGCAAGAGAAGTTGAGATGGAGAGGCATCATGACAAACATACATGTCATCAAGCTGCAATAGACTTTTGGTGAGCCAGAAAGAGGCTTTAAAGGCAAGCGAGAAGCAGAGGTGGTTTGCCATTGCCTTCCTCTGCAGAGTCATCCTTGGTGGTCTCCCATCCAAATATGGTGGCCCTAAAAAGGGACTTCCAAGATAAGTGAGAGGCAAAAGTGGTATTCCAGTGCCTGTCTCTGCAAAGAGTCTTCCTTGGTGGTCTCCCATCCAAATATGGCAATCCCAGCAAGGGGCTTTCCAGGCAAGCAAGAAAAAGACGTGGTTGGCCATTGCCTTCCTCTGCAGAGCAATCCTTGGTGGCCTCCCATCCAAGTACTGACCCTGCTTAGCTTCCTCTTATGGTGATCCCAGCAAAGGGCTTTCAAGGCAAGTGAGAAGCAGAGGCGGTTGGCCATTGCCTTCCTCTGCAGAGTCTTCCTTGGTGGTCTCCCATCCAAGTAATGACTCTGCTTAGCTTCCCTCTTATGGTGATCCCAGCAAAGGGCTTTCAAGGCAAGTGAGAAGCAGAGGTGGTCTGCCATGGCCTTCCTCTGCAGAGTCTTCTTGGTGGTCTCCCATTCAAGCACTGACTCTGCTTAGCTTTCAAGAGCTCATGAGATCAGGCTATACCCTGGTGGCTTTCTGTTCCAAGGCATCATTAGAGCAGCTATTATTATCCATCACCAGAGCAGCAAGAGCAGACATAATTAACCCGTATGGGAAAGAATGAAGAAGCAGCACTCCATTCTACCCTTCCAGGATGTGTAAAGTTAATCGCTACCACCTTGGCACTAATTTACACTTAGAGAAGAAAACCCAATGGGGTTTGGGGCATATTGAATGGGCCTTGGGCATCTTTTGATATGAATCAAGAACCAAAACCAAAGTTCAATAGCAAGAATGTCATCTTTTCATGCTTACGATTCTAGGTTTAGTTCCTTAATCTCTCTAATGAAGAACTTCTGCCTCAGGGCACAATTTACATTACTAAGGCAAATGCTAGTTAAGAACATAAGAACATCAGAAGAGCCCTGCTGGATCAGACCAGGGGTCCATCTAGTCCAGCATCCTGTCTCACACAGTGGACAACCAGTTCCTCTGGAGGGCCAACAACAGGGCAGAGAGGCTGAGGCCTTCATAAGAACATCAGAAGAGCCCTGCTGGATCAGACCAGTGGTCCATCTAGTCCAGCATCCTGTCTCACACAGTGGTCAACCAGTTCCTCTGGAGGGCCAACAACAGGGCAGAGAAGCTGAGGCCTTCATAAGAACATCACGAAAGCCCTGCTGGATCAGACCAGTGGTCCATCTAGTCCAGCATCCTGTCTCACACAGTGGTCAACCAGTTCCTCTGGAGGGCCAACAACAGGGCAGAGAAGCTGAGGCCTTCATAAGAACATCACGAAAGCCCTGCTGGAGCAGACCAGTGGTCCATCTAGTCCAGCATCCTGTCTCACACAGTGATCAACCAGTTCCTCTGGAGGGCCAACAACAGGGCAGAGAGGCTGAGGCCTTCATAAGAACATCACGAAAGCCCTGCTGGAGCAGACCAGTGGTCCATCTAGTCCAGCATCCTGTCTCACACAGTGGTCAACCAGTTCCTCTGGAGGGCCAACAACAGGGCAGAGAGGCTGAGGCCTTCATAACATCACAAAAGCCTTGCTGGAGCAGACCAGTGGTCCATCTAGTCCAGCATCCTGTCTCACACAGTGGTCAACCAGTTCCTCTGGAGGGCCAACAACAGGGCAGAGAGGCTGAGGCCTTCATAACATCACAAAAGCCTTGCTGGAGCAGACCAGTGGTCCATCTAGTCCAGCATCCTGTCTCACACAGTGGTCAACCAGTTCCTCTGGAGGGCCAACAACAGGGCAGAGAGGCTGAGACCTTCATAAGAACATAAGAAGAGCCCTGCTGGATCAGACCAGTGAGAGACCATCTAGTCATATGAACATATGAAGCTGCCTTATACTGAATCAGACCTTTGGTCCATCAAAGTCAGAGTTGTTTTCTCAGACTGGCAGCGGCTCTCCAGGGTCTCAAGCTGAGGATTTTCACACCAATTTGCCTGGACCCTTTTTTGGAGATGCCAGGGATTGAACCTGGGACCTTCTGCTTCCCAAGCAGATGCTCTACCACTGAGCCACCGTCCCTCCACCATCCGTCTAGCATCCTGTCTCACACAGTTGCCAAGGCCTTCATAAAAACATCAGAAAAGCCCTGCTGGATCAAACCTGTGGTCCATCTAGTCCAGTATCTTGTCTCACATAGTGGCCAACCAGTTCCTCTGGAGGGCCAACAGGAGGGCAGAGAAGCTGTGACTTTCATAAGAACATCAGAAGAGCCCTGCTAGATTAGACCAGTGAGGGTCCATCTGGCCCAGCATCTCATTTCACACAGTGGCCAACCAGTTCCTCTGGAGGGCGAACCACAGGGCAGAAAGGCCAAAGCCTTCATGATAACATCAGAAGGGCCCTGCTGGATCAGACCAGTGGTCCATCTAGTCCAGCATCCTGTCTCACACAGTGGTCAACCAGCTCCTCTGGAGGGCCAACAACAGGGCAGAGAGGCTGAGGCCTTCCCCTGATGTTTCCTCCTAGTTTTGGGATTCAGAGGATCAGTGTCTCTGAATGTGGAGCTTTCCCTAGACACCATGGCCAGTAGCCATTGACAGACCTATCCTCCATGAATCTACCAAATCACCTTTTAAAGCTGTTTATTGCTGTGGAGGGAAGCTGGGTTGTAGGCAAGCACTGGTGGAGGTGAAAGAGCAAGGGCCCTCACTGCATCTATAGATTCTACCCAGTGAACCCTTTGTGGCTCTTATACAACTGTCTCTCCCAGCCAAGCATATTTCCAGTCTCAATGCCTATACGGGCAGCAATGGGTCACAAACCGCAAGGGTAGCGTTGCCAGCTCCTGTAGAGGATGGGTGGTGGGTAAGGTTGCCAGCTCCAGGTTGGGAATTCTCTTCAGGGGAACTGCTCTCTGTAGCCTGGAGATAAGCTGTAATTCCAGGGGATCCCCAGGTCCCACCTGGAGGCTGGCATCCCTGGACCTCAGTGGGGCACAAGGCCACAGAGTCCCCCCTCCAAAGCAGCCCTTTCCTCCAGGGGAACTGATCTCTGCACTCTGGAGAGGAGCTGGAATTCCGGGGGATCCCCAGGTCCCCCCTGGAGGCTGGCATCCCTGAACCTCAGTGGGGCACAAGGCCACAGAGTCCCCCCTCCAAGGCAGCCCTTTCCTCCAGGGGAACTGAGCTCTGCACTCTGGAGAGGAGCTGGAATTCCGGGGGATCCCCAGGTCCCCCCTGGAGGCTGGCATCCCTGAACCTCAGTGGGGCACAAGGCCACAGAGTCCCCCCTCCAAAGCAGCCCTTTCCTCCAGGGGAACTGAGCTCTGCACTCTGGAGAGGAGCTGGAATTCCGGGGGATCCCCAGGTCCCACCTGGAGGCTGGCATCCCTGAACCTCAGTGGGGCACAAGGCCACAGAGTCCCCCCTCCAAGGCAGCCCTTTCCTCCAGGGGAGCTGATCTCTGCAGTCTGGAGAGGAGCTGGAATTCCGGGGGATCCCCAGGTCCCACCTGGAGGCTGGCATCCCTGAACCTCAGTGGGGCACAAGGCCACAGAGTCCCCCCTCCAAAGCAGCCCTTTCCTCCAGGGGAACTGAGCTCTGCAGTCTAGAGAGGAGCTGGAATTCCAGGGGATCCCCAGGTCCCCCCTGGAGGCTGGCATCCCTGAACCTCAGTGGGGCACAAGGCCACAGAGTCCCCCCTCCAAAGCAGCCCTTTCCTCCAGGGGAACTGAGCTCTGGAGTCTGGAGAGAAGCTGGAATTCCAGGGGATCTCCAGGTCCCACCTGGAGGCTGGCATCCCTGACCCTCAGTGGGGCACAAGGCCACAGAGTCCCCCCTCCAAAGCAGCCCTTTCCTCCAGGGGAACTGATCTCTGCACTCTGGAGAGGAGCTGGAATTCCGGGGGATCCCCAGGTCCCCCCTGGAGGCTGGCATCCCTGAACCTCAGTGGGGCACAAGGCCACAGAGTCCCGCCTCCAAAGCAGCCCTTTCCTCCGGGGGAACTGATCTCTGCAGTCTAGAGAGGAGCTGGAATTCCGGGGGATCCCCAGGTCCCACCTGGAGGCTGGCATCCCTGAACCTCACTGGGGCACAAGGGTCCCCCCTCCAAAGCAGCCCTTTCCTCCAGGGGAACTGAGCTCTGCACTCTGGAAAGGAGCTGGAATTTGGGGGGATCCCCAGGTCCCCCCTGGAGGCTGGCATCTCTGAACCGCAGTGGGGCACAAGGCCACAGAGTCCCCCCTCCAAAGCAGCCCTTTCCTCCAGGGGAACTGATCTCTGCAGTCTGGAGAGGAGCTGGAATTCCGGGGGATCCCCAGGTCCCACCTGGAGGCTGGCATCCCTGAACCTCAGTGGGGCCCAAGGCCACAGAGTCCCCCCTCTGAAGCAGCCCTTTCCTCCAGGGGAGCTGATCTCTGCAGTCTGGAGAGGAGCTGGAATTCCAGGGGATCCCCAGGTCCCCCCTGGAGGCTGGCATCTCTGAACCGCAGTGGGGCACAAGGCCACAGAGTCCCCCCTCCAAAGCAGCCCTTTCCTCCAGGGGAACTGAGCTCTGCACTCTGGAGAAGAGCTGGAATTTGGGGGGATCCCCAGGTCCCACCTGGAGGCTGGCATCCCTGAACCTCAGTGGGGCCCAAGGCCACAGAGTCCCCCCTCCGAAGCAGCCCTTTCCTCCAGGGCGACTGATCTCTGTAGTCTGGAGGAGAGCTCTAATTCTGGGGGATCTCCAGGTCCCACCTGGAGGCCGGCATCCCTGTGCAGCAAGGGAAGACTGGCAATGAGTAGAAAACCTTTATTCTCAGCCAAAAAGCTTGCATAAAGAGTGCTTTGAGGCAAACACTGGCTAGTCAGAATTGGGGCTACTGGGCTAGAGAGACAAGCAGTTGGATAAGGCAGGATTTCCATTCCATTTATTTTTCAAAGGCTTTTCAGGAAACATCACCTTGATGTCCGTGTATTATATTCTCTCTCCACTCCCTGCTATTCAGACCAACGAGTGGACTTCCAAAGTGGTTTGCAGCCATTAAAACATAATAGAAATGTCAATTTAAAAAAAAAACGTTAAAAGGAAGCTCTGGGAGGTTTTTTTGTTCCAGCCACAGAGGAAGGGGGTCATGATTTGGACACTCCTGTCGACTAGTGTGTCGGCAAGTCTCCTCTTCCCTTCCCTGAGTCCGCTTGCGGAGAGGGCAGGATAAAAGTCTAATGTAAGTAAGTAAATAAATAAATCTTTCATGGGAAAAGAATTAGGACGTAGAGGCCAAGGTTTTAACAACCGGCCTGTTGTCTAAATTGCGAGGCAAACGGTCTATCAAAAGGAGTCCTGGGAATCATATTATCGGGCTGTAGAAAAGAGCGGTGGGCACCTGGAAAACTAACGAAATTGGTGGCAAGGTGTGAACTTGCACGAGTCACTGTTCACTTCTTGAGATACCTGAAGAAGTGAGGAACGGCTCACGAACGTTCATACCTCAGAGGTGTCAAACTCATTCGTTATGAGGGCCTGACATAAATTTAGGCTTGCCAATCCCCAGGTTCCAGCAGGGGTTCTTCTGCTTTCCCAGGCTCCTTCCCGCCCCCAGTCAGCTGGCTGGTGGAGAGAAGCCCCGCCCTCAGAGGACCATGTGCCTTTCCACCTCTGGAGGCTTCAGTCTCTGATTGGAAAGGCTTCCTCTTGGCATGGTGTGTCTGTGTTACTTTGAAGAAGTTGGCAGCAACTCATGAGTAGAGAGGCCGATCCCTCGCTTCAGAGTTGCCAGAAACGGGGGGGGGGGGGAGAGGGAAACGTCTGCTGAGCACTTCATTATTCCCTATGCAGAGATCGATTCTCGATGGGGAATTGATCTGGATTCGATGGGGAATTGATCTGGAGGTTTCGGGGGCTCTGGGGGAGTTGTTTTTTGAGGTAGAGGCACCAAATTTTCAGTATAGTATCTAGTGCTTCTCCCCAAGGTACCCCCAAGTTTCAAAACAATTGGACCAGGGGGTCCAATTCTATGAGCCCCAAAAGAAGGTGCCCCTATCCTTCATTATTTCCTATGGAAGGAAGACATTTAAAAAGGTGTGCGGTCCCTTTAAATGTGATGGCCAGAACTCCCTTGGAGTTCAATTATGCTTGTCACACCTTGTTCCTGGCTCCACCCCAAAGTCTCCTGGCTCCACCCCCGAAGTCCCCAGATATTTCTTGAATTGGACCTGGCAACCCTACATAAATTAGACCTTGTCAGGCCGGGCCATGTTGGGCCGGGCCATGTGTGTACCCATTTATGATTAGGTAGCAGAGATATAAACTTTATAAAGGACACAGACAAACACAATCAAAGATTTTTTTAAAAAAAAATTAAAAACATTCTTAAAACATTAGCACTCCTTGGTCTTAAAGGTGCCTTCTTTGTATTTCTCCCATGGGATGCTGGGAACTGGGCAAAGGAAGCTCTGGCTCTTTTCTTTCTTCCCCAGGGGACCAGGAGGGGGAGGAGTCTCAGCCAATGGAGAAAATAGAGGTTTTGCTCTGTAGGTTTCGCTCCGTTGCTTGTTGACTTCTGAAGGAAAAATTCTTGCCTTCACGCAAACTCCGGAGTTTGCGTGAAGGCAAGAATTTTTCCTTCAGAAGTCAACAAGCAACAGAGGGACTCCTGTGGAACTTTATTATTGAGTCTTAGTACTCTGTTTGGAAAATTAAGAGACTGTGTGGGGTCCACCCTTTAATACTGTATTTGAGACTCTTGTTTGTCTTTAATTTCTACTGGATGAATCTATGCCTACTTTTGTAGGCTGTTTATTATATGATATTATGTTATTTACTTAATTTTGTATATACTAGTCAAGAGTGTGTGTTTTTGCACAATATTTTTGTATGTTATACAGAAGGAGGCAAGAGAGAGGGAGAAGGAAGCAGATGACAGCCAGTTGCTCGGGGGCCTGACAGGAGCCCTCCAAGGGCCTGATTCGACCCCCAGGCCAGATGTTTGACACCCCTGTCATACCCAGCCACAAATTTTGTCTGTCTTTCAGGTGCTACTGGAGTCTTGCTCTTTTCTGCAGCTGCTAATATGGCTACCCATCTTGATATATCAGGGCTTAGGTCACGGCAGGCCTCAGACTGGGCAGGAGCTCACAGGAGTGGAGCTCTGGAACTGCTAAGTTTTATTGTGCTCTTTCTTTCTTAGCCCCCTCCCCCCCAAATAATTGCTTCTGGGCTCCATTGGTCAAATCCCCTGTGAGAATTCTGCTGAGCTCTTAAGATTTGACAAACTAGCTAATATTTTCTCCCACAAATGTATGAACATATATATGAACATATATGAAGCTGCCTTATACTGAATCAGACCCTTGGTCCATCGAAGTCAGTCTTGTCTACTCAGACTGGCAGCAGCTCTCCAGGGTCTCAAGCTGAGGTTTTTCATGCCTAATTGCCTGGACCCTTTTTAGTTGGAGATGCTGGGGATTGAACCTGGGACATTCTGCTTACCAAGTAGATGCTCTACCACTGAGCCACCGTCCCTCCCCATGTGGGGAAATAACCTAAACATTTAAAGTAGACAGATGGAAATCTTCATCAGGCCACTGTGGCCAAATAGGAGAAGAAGAAGAAGATAATATTGGATTTATATTCCACCCATCCCTCCGAAGAGCGGCTCACAATCTCCATTCACTTCCTCCCCCACAACAGACACCTTGTGAGGTAGGTGGGGCTGAGAGAGCTCTCATAATAGCTGCCCTTTCAAGGACAACTCTGCAAGAGTTATGGCTGACCCAAGGCCATTCCAGCAGGTGCAAATGGAGGAGTGGGGAATCAAACCTGGTTCTCCCAGATAAGAGTCTGCGCACTTCACCACTACACCAAACTGACTCTCGAGGAGAAAGTCAGGGCTTTGTTTGAGCAGGTACGCATCAGAACACAGTTCTAGCTGGCTTGGTGTCAGGGGTGTGTGGCTTAATATGCAAATGAGTTCCTGCTGGGCTTTTTTCTACAAAAAGCCCTGTGTGAAACAATGGTGACACCAGCGGGTGTGGCCTAATATGCGAATGAGTTCCTGCTAGGCTTTTTCTAACAAAAAAAGCCTTGGAGAAAGTAATTTAAAAAGTATGATGGGAGTAAGGTTTTAATGATGACAATTCTAATTCAAGAAGCATTTCAAGGTAGATGCTGAGCTGATAGAATTTAGTACACCTTCCAGTGATGTCAGGGGGTGTGTGGCATAGGCAAATGAGTTGTGCTAATGAGCTCCGGCAGAGAGAGCCCCGTGGTGCAGTGTGGTAAAGCTGCAGTACTGCTTTCGGAGCCCTCTGCTCATGACCTGAGCTCGATCCCGGCGGAAGCTGGGTTCAGATAGCCGGCTCCAGGTTGACTCAGCCTTCCATCCTTCCGAGGTCGGTAAAACGAGGGCCCAGATTGCTGGAGTGGGGGGAGTGTAGATGACTGGGGAAGGCAATGGCAAACCACCCAGCAAAAAGTCTACTATGATGCAACGTCACCCCAGAGTTGGAAATGACTGGTGCTTTCACGGGGGACTACATTTACCTTTGCCTGATAAGCTCTGGCACCGCTTTTTCTGTGAAATGGCCCGCTGGTTCAAACTATTCTGTTGCCCCAACAGATCCTGGAGATCTGAGAATGGAGCCTGAAGAGGGCAGAATTTGGGGAGGAAATTCTCAACCTGAAGCTGGTAACCCATACCTATTAATACCCATTTAGTCTCTCTGCCACACAAAGACTCATTCTCCTGTCATGTAGCTACCTTTCTTTCCGTGTGTGCACATGACTGGGCCTTGAGACGCATCCTACACTACCCATAAAAGCCCCATGTGGTTTTCTAATTTCCAGGTTGTACAGAATCCTTCACAGAATCATAGAGTTGGAAGGGACCCCCAGGGTCATCTAGTCCAACCCCTGCACAATGCAGGAAACTCACAAAGACCTTCCCCGAAATTCACAGGATCTTCATTGGTGTCAGATGGCCATCTAGCCTCTGTTTCAAAACCTCCAAGGAAGGAGAGCCCACCACCTCCCGAGGAAGCCTCTTCCACTGAGGAACTGCTTTAACGTTTAGGAAGTTCTTCCTAATGTTGAGACGGAAACTCTTTTGATTTAATTTCAACCCGTTGGTTCTGGTCCTACCTTCTGGGGCCACAGAAAAATTCCACACCATCCTGTATATGGCAGCCCTTCAAGTACTTGAAGATGGTGATCCTATCACCTCTCAGCCGCCTCTTCTCCAGGCTAAACATGCCCAGCTCCTTCAACCTTTCCTCATAGGACTTGGTCTCCACAGTTCATTTCCTGTTCTGGTGTTGACCACGGCCCCCACGGTGACACAGCCCCCTACCTGTGTAATGCAGGCGCCAGTGAAGGCCACGATGACGGCCACCACGTTGACCGTGAGCTGGAATTGCAGGAATTTGGAGATGCTGTCATATACATTGCGGCCCCACATAACTGCCTTGACGATGCTGGAGAAATTGTCGTCTGTCAGGATGATGTCAGAGGCTTCCTTCGCCACGTCAGTGCCTGCTATGCCCTGTGGATAGGAAACGGGGATGGCAGACATGAGAACATCAGAAGAACCCTGCTGGATCAGACCAGTGGTCCATCTAGTCCAGCATCTTGTCTCAGAGAGCGGCCAGCCAGTTCCTCTGGAGGGCCAACAACAGGGCATAGAGGCTGAGGCCTTCATAAGAACATCGGAAGAGCCGTGCTGGATCAGACCAGTGGTCCATCTAGTCCAGCCTCCTGTCTCACAAAGTGACCAGCCAGTTCCTCTGGAGGGTCAACAAGAAGGCACAGAGGCCAAGACCTTCCCCCCCTGACAAGAACATAAGAAGAGCCCTGCTGGATCAGACCACAGTCCATCTAGACCAGCCTCCTGGTCTCACACAGTGGCCAACCAGTTCCTCTGGAGGGCCAACAACAGGGCAGAAAGGCTGAGGCCTTCACAAGAACATCAGAAGAGCCCTGCTGGATTACAGCAGTGGCCCATCTACTCCAGCATCCTGCCTCACACAGTGGCCATCCAGATCCTCTGGAGGGCCAACAACAGGGCAGAGAGGCTGAGGCCTTCACAAGAACATCAGAAGAGCCCTGCTGGATTACAGCAGTGGCCCATCTACTCCAGCATCCTGCCTCACACAGTGGCCATCCAGATCCTCTGGAGGGCCAACAACAGGGCAGAGAGGCTGAGGCCTTCATTAGAACATCAGGACAGCCCTGCTGAATCAGACCAGTGAGGGTCCATCTACTCCAGCATCCTGTCTCACACAGTGGCCAACCAGTTCCTCTGGAGGGCCAACAACAGGGCACAGAGGCTGAGGCCTTCATTAGAACATCGGAAGAGCCCTGCTGGATCAGACCAGTGGTCCATCTAGCTGTTTATTCCTGTGGCCATCACTTCCTCCTCTGGCAGCGAATCCCCCATTTTAATCACTCTCTGTGCAAAGTAGTATTTCTTTTTGTTCACCCTGAACCTTCTGCCCATTAGCTTCACTGGAGGCCCTTGAGTTCTAGCCTTTTAGGAGGGGGAGAAAAATCTCTTTTTGTCATCTCTTTCCACCCCATGCATTATTTTATAAGCCTCTAACATGGCATCCCGCCTCCCCCCTCCTTAGTTGTCTTTTTTCTAAACAGCAGATTCCCAGACTCTTCAGTGGTTTGTCCTAGGGAAGGGGCTCCAACCACCTCATCGTCTTGCTTGCCCTCCTCCTCTGTACTTTTTCCAGCTCTGCAATGTCCTTTTTGAGATATGGTGACCAGAACTGTACACTGTATTCCAAATAAGGAAGAAGAAGACATTGGATTTGGATCCCGCCCTACACACTGATTCTCAGAGCGGCTCACAATCTCCTTTTCCCTCCCCCGCAACAGACACCCTGTGAGGCGGGTGGGGCTGAGAGAGCTCTGACAGAAGGTGCCCTTTCCAAGACAACTCTGCGAGAGCTACGGCTGATCCAAGGCCATTCCAGCAGCTGCAAGTGGAGGAGCGGGGAATCAAACCCTGTGAGGTAGGCGGGGCTGAGAGAGCTCTGACAGAAGGTGCCCTTTCCAAGACAACTCTGCAAGAGCTACGGCTGATCCAAGGCCATTCCAGCAGCTGCAAGTGGAGGAGCGGGGAATCAAACCCTGTGAGGTAGGCGGGGCTGAGAGAGCTCTGACAGAAGGTGCCCTTTCCAAGACAACTCTGCGAGAGCTACGGCTGATCCAAGGCCATTCCAGCAGCTGCAAGTGGAGGAGCGGGGAATCAAACCCTGTGAGGTAGGTGGGGCTGAGAGAGCTCTGACAGAAGGTGCCCTTTCCAAGACAACTCTGCGAGAGCTACGGCTGATCCAAGGCCATTCCAGCAGCTGCAAGTGGAGGAGCGGGGAATCAAACCCTGTGAGGTAGGCGGGGCTGAGAGAGCTCTGACAGAAGGTGCCCTTTCCAAGACAACTCTGCAAGAGCTACGGCTGATCCAAGGCCATTCCAGCAGCTGCAAGTGGAGGAGCGGGGAATCAAACCCTGTGAGGTAGGCGGGGCTGAGAGAGCTCTGACAGAAGGTGCCCTTTCCAAGACAACTCTGCGAGAGCTACGGCTGATCCAAGGCCATTCCAGCAGCTGCAAGTGGAGGAGCGGGGAATCAAACCCTGTGAGGTAGGTGGGGCTGAGAGAGCTCTGACAGAAGGTGCCCTTTCCAAGACAACTCTGCGAGAGCTACGGCTGATCCAAGGCCATTCCAGCAGCTGCAAGTGGAGGAGCGGGGAATCAAACCCTGTGAGGTAGGTGGGGCTGAGAGAGCTCTGACAGAAGCCACCCTTTCAAGGACAACTCCTGCGAGAGCTACGGCTGATCCAAGGCCATTCCAGCAGCTGCAAGTGGAGGAGTGGGGAATCAAACATGGTTCTCCCAGATAAGAGTCCGTGAACTCAACCACTACACCAAACTAAGGCCACGCCATAGAGCCACACAGGAGCATTACAAACACAGTGGGCACTTTTGGATAAGACCCCAATTCCTTCTCTTTTCCACAGCTGCTGGGGCAACCACTTCATCTGGGAAGAAGCAGCTTAAATAGCATTTCAGCCCCATTTGTAGTCCTGGGCCCCAGTCAGCTGTCAAGTGCGGTGGGGACAGCTTGTGCGAAAGGAGCCACGGGGGAAAAAAAATGAAGTTTGGTTCTTCAGGTCATCTGATTCTAAATTTCATGCCTTTGCCCTCACTTCCTTCTTTGGGGATAGGGTTGCCAGATCCCCCAGTGAAGGTGGGGATCCATCGCTACCAGGCCTCCCCTCAGCTGCCGATCAGCTGACCAGAGGAAAGGACTTACAAAGAGAAAGAGAAAAGCCTAGGCCTTCTCGCCAGCATTGTAAAGGAAGTAACATCATCACTCAGTGACAGACATCTGGGTAATGCTCTGGTATTTGGGCAAAAACTCTATGGTAGAAGCCAGTTTTACCATAGAGCATTTGCTCAAATACCAAAGTGTTGTCCAGATGTTGCTGGTATAATGACATCCAGAGCTTTTTTTGTAGAAAAAGCCTAGCAGGGACTCATTTGCAAATTAGGCCACACCCCCTGATGTCACCATTGTTTTGCGCATTGTTTTTCTACCAAAAAAGCCCAGTAGGAACTCATTTTCATATTAAGTCACACCCCCTGACACCAAGCCAGCTGGAACTGCGTTCCTATGCGTTCCTGCTCAAAAAAAAAAAAGCCCTGATGACATCACTTCCTGTGCAACACCAGCAATACAACTTCTCATAAGGAGGACAATGCTGATTGGCTAGCAACCATGATGGTACGAGAGCACTTCCCAGTTCCCAAATCCTCTTAACAGTCAGCACTGAAATAGTTTCCGTTTTTGTTCAATTTATAAGATAACAAATGCAGATACAGATTGATCTATGCAGTCCTTTTTAAAACAAAAAGGGAACAGCCGTCCTGACTCATGGTGGATCAGAGGCAAGACTGACAGGTGAGCCAGTGTTCGGTTTGCTGGTATAGCCACCTGTCACTTCAAATGCAAAGCAAATAAGGAGGAAATCAAGCACATCATGGCTGAGCCCCCCCCCCCCGCCCCGTGACCTCTCTCGTTCATATTGTATCTTCCTCCAACCTAAATTCCTAGGAAGTGGATTTCTAGATCTGTCTCTTGCATTTTTATCATGTCCTTCTGTGAAGGGTGAGGTATATGATTCTCCCTTCACCATTTTATCCTCACAACAACCCTGTGAGGTAGTGAGACAGACCATGAGAGAGTCTAGCCCAAGATCACAGGCAAAGTTCCCTCTAAGCTGTGGAGTCTTTATGAGCAAAAATTCGACTTTGTGAGCTGCTGGCATTAACGTTGTGCGCCGCTACATCAATAACTTTGCTCTGGAGCTATTTTTCCTGATTTAGGAGAAAAATGTGTGAGCTGGAGGTTAGAAAACTGTGAGCTAGCTCACACTGACTCAGCTTAGAGGGAACACTGGTCACAGGAGAGCGGTGATTGAGCCCTTGGTCCCTCTGATCCACTGCACATAAGAACATAAAAGAAGCCATGTTGGATCAGGCCAATGGCCCATCCAGTCCAACACTCTGTGTCACACAGTGGCCAATATATGTGTGTGTGTACACACACACACACACACACACACATATATATACTGTGGCTAATAGCCACTGATGGAACTCTGGTCCATATTTTTCTGCCCCAGGAGCACAGCCACTCCTAATCAATCAGCAACAATCAGCCCACTCAAACCAAACAAACAGCAGTTCCCCAGCAACCACAAACTCAGAATTTTCAGCAATCACACAGTCACACAAACTCAGAAATTCTCAGCAACTTCCCCAGCTGTTTAGAAAGCCAAACCTCACCCTTATAGCACTTCTTATCTGCTCTCTCTCAGAGCTCTCTGAAATGTGCTCAGCCTCTGGTAAAAGGTGCAGCTTAATCCAGAGGGCCTCCCTCTGGGAAATAAAGGTAGGGATTTGGTCACTGTCCCCTTACCATGGCAAAGCCGACATCAGCCTTCTTGAGTGCTGGTCCATCGTTAGTCCCGTCGCCCGTGACAGCAACCACCTGGCGCTGCTCTCCAATAGTGCTGTCAATAATACCTTCGGGGACAAGAATTCAGGTTAGCCAATATGGTTTGTTTTTTTGAACTGTGTTATGGGTTCATTGGTTCCTTCAGGAGACCGATTTCCTTCTCCTTTTCCAGTGGTTTGCTCTATCATAGTTTGTCAGAAGATCTGAATCTGGGAACCTTTTTATTAATGCTTTCCTCTACCTTTCCACTGGGCCCCGTGGCGCAGAGTGGTAAGGCAGCAGTACTGTGGTCTGAGCTCTCTGCTCACGACCTGAGTTCAATTCCGGTGGAAGCTGGATTCAGGTAGCCGGCCCAAGGTTGACTCAGCCTTCCATCCTTCCGAAGTCGGTAAAATGAGTACCCAGCTTGCTGGGGGGAAAGTGTAAAAGACTGGGGAAGGCAATGGCAAACCACCTCGTAAAAAGTCTGCCGTGAAAACCCCAGAGTCGGAAACGACTGGTGTTTCCACAGGGGAATTCCTACCCTTTCCATTCATAATTCGGTGGGTTTTACAAACCAGGTGTGGTGGTGGGTCTCATTAGCACAACTCTCAGTATATAAAAAAATAAAAATAACATAAAGATGATCTTGGGAGAGAAATCTGTCACTGTGTATAGATAAGCTGCTCTTCTTATCTAGAAAAGAGCCAGAGTCTAGTAGCACCCTAAAGACTATCGAAATTTGTGGCAGGGGACGAGCTTCCATGAGCCACTGCTCACTTTTTCAGATCTGAAAAGAGCAAGAGTCCACCTTAAAGCAAGATTGCCAGGTCCAATTCAAGAAATATCTGGGGACTTTGGGGGTGGAGCCAGGAGACTTGGGGGGTGGAGTCAGGAGACTTTGGGGGTGGAGCCAGGAGACTTGGGGTGGAGTCAGGAGACTTTGGGGGTGGAGCCAGGAGACTTGGGGGTGGAGCCAGGAGATTTGGGGGTGGAGTCAGGAGATTTTGGGGGTGGAGCCAGGAGACTTGGGGGTGGAGCCAGGAGATTTGGGGGTGGAGTCAGGAGACTTTGGGGGTGGAGCCAGGAGCAAGGGAGTGGCAAGCATGATTGAACTCCAAAGGGAGTTTCTGGCTATCACGTTTAAAGCGACCGCACACCTTTCCAATGCCTTCCCTCCATTAGAAAAAACGAAGGGTAGGGGCACCTTCTTTTGGAGCTCACAAAATTGGACCCCCTTGACTTCCGGGGAGGAAAATGGCGAGCTGAGTTGTCTCTCACATCGGGAGCAAGCTGAAGGTCTTGTTCGGGGTAGTGGAGGGCAAATCAAAGCCCACTGCCTACCTTTCTCAGTGAGAGAAAGGTCCAAGACTTGCACTAAAAACTTTGGAAGAGATTTACCTTGGCTGAAAAGGAGCCCTGTAGAGGGTTCCTTTGAGGCTTTGAGGGGTCTCAGAAGTTTGCATAGTTATCGTCTGCAAGATCTTTCAGAGTCATTGATTTGGCATAAGCTCGTCAGGATCCTAACCTTCTGGGACAATTCTAAGCAACTAAAGTTTTGGAAGACCAGTGGAACTTGGATAAGTGAAGAAAAAAAGGTACAAAAGCTCTTTTTTCACTCCGGAGCTATTTACAGATTAAAGGGACATATTAAAGGTGGGAAGAAGGGGAAAATATAAAGCTTGCAATTAGAAGAAAGAAATGGAGAAGTTTGGACTGTTTTAATACAAAAGACAGTGTTAAAAACTGCTAAAATTTGAAAAGAGAACATAGTTTTGTCTACTTGCGGTTTGCGGTTTGTGAAAAGTAAAACAGCCACGTTGCATTGGAATATACTGGAACAGTTCTACAAAATTGGACCCCCTGGTCCAATCGTTTTGAAACTTGGAGGGTTGTTTGAGGAGAGGCATCAGATGCAATGCTGCAATTTGGTGCCTCTACCTCAAAAAACAGCTCCCCCAGAGTCCCAGATACCCACGGATGAATTCTCCATTTTACCCTATGAGAATCGGTCTCCATAGGAAATCATGGAGTGCCCAGTAGACATTTCCCTCTCTCCCTTTCTGATGACCCTGAAGCAGGGGGAGGGGCCTTCAAACCACTGCTTTACAGTCTACAAGTGCTACCTGAGCATCACCCATCAGAGAAGAAAAGCTGGCCACTGGATTTTGTGGTAGGTGTGTAAATCGTAGAGTGATGACTGCAGGACACACTCATTGCAAGTGCACGGGACTGTCGCTTTAAGAACTTTGATAAGAGTTTATCAATGCAATGATATGAATGCAATGCTATGAATGCTGTATGTAATATACGAGAAGCATAATATGCTCTTTTGATGCGTTCACAGCTTTCGAGCTGTGGTGCCGGAGAAGACTCTTGAGAGTCCCTTGGACTGCAAGAAGATCCAATCAATCAGTCCTAAGGGAAATCAACCCAGACTGTTCCCTGGAAGGTCAGATGCTGAAACTGAAGCTCAGATCCTTTGGCCACCCAATGAGAAGGGAGCACTCACTGGAGAAGACCCTGATGCTGGGAAAGACAGAAGGCAAAAGAAGGGGACGGTAAAAGAGGAGATGGCTGGACAGCGTTACTGATGTAACAAACACAAATTTGAGCAGACTTCGGAGGATGGTGGAAGACAGGAGGGCCTGGCGTGACTTGGTCCATGGGGTCGCAAAGAGTCTGTCTCGACTGTGTGACTGAACAACAACAAATGAATATAATAGATAGGCCTCAGATTCAGTGGGAGCTCACAGGAGTTCAGCTCCTGAACCTTTCAGAGAGTTCCACCTCCTCCTTCTGAGAGTTCCACCTCCTTGTCCATTGAATAGTAGTGCATCTGCATAACAATCCCTGGATGAGCTCCACCACCTATTTGTCTACAAAACGACCCCTGATAATGGAATTTGGTTTGCAAAAGATTTAAGTGGTCTTTAAGACTTTTTCACCAGCAATCTGTGTTGTTCAACCCACCTGAGGATTGGCAACTCATAGCAGGGGATGAACTTTTGTGAGTCTCTGCTTACAAAGCGAAAGCTCCTTCACTGCCACCAATGTTGTTAGCCTTTAAGGGGCTACCGGACTCTTCTCTTTTCTGCTGCTACAGACAGACCGACACGGCTCCTCGTCTTGATCTATTTTCCTATCTAGAAATCATTTTCTGGGAATTACATCCAGAGAAACTGAGAATCCTGGCTGTCTCCCCTCTCCCAGACCTCTGCTTTCTCCTGCATTTCCTTCTGGGCAAAAAGCTGGCCATCTCTTACCTTTCACCAAGGTGTGTTTGTCAGTGGGTGAAGACCGAGCCAAAACCCGCAGCTTGGGCCAGATTTTGTCGAGGCGTTCCTGTTCAATCTGCAGTGTAGGAAGACAGAGAGAAAGGGGGAAAAATTACTACGTGGGGAAAGGTCATGGAATTTATCTATGCAGTTTCCCTCCAAACTGGGAGAAAGAGGGGATGGCGCTGGTTAAAACACACATGCTTTGATGGCTGCATGACTCGTTATCTCTCTCGGAACTTTTGTCTCTGCTTCGGTGCAATACTTCCCGATAGAGGCAGTTCACATGTTCAGATGCCACGTGGCAAGAAATCAAAAGATGTATTTGCATGCCGCTTTCATCTGATGGCCCAAAGGCTAGCCCGGTCTTGTCAGATCTGGGAAGTGAAGCAGGTGGGGTTGCCAATCCCCAGGTGGGGCAGGGAATAAAGGTAAACACCTCCATGAAAACCAGCCTCTAAATTAAATACATAAATATCGCAGTATAAACAGATTTTTAGAAAAATATTCAAAGTGTATTCAAAATTATTCAACATTGATGCAAATAAAGAACATGTACCCTCATCCCAAAGTCATTCCGAGACAAATCAATGTCAAAACTTTCATTGGAAAGTTGGAAAAAGTGCAGAAAAGGGCAACTAGAATGATTAAAGGTTTGGAACACTTTCCCTATGAAGAAAGGTTAAAACGCTTGGGGCTCTTTAGCTTGGAGAAACGTCAACTGCGGGGTGACATGATAGAGGTTTACAAGACTATGCATGGGATGGAGAAAGTAGAGAAAGAAGTCCTTTTCTCCCTTTCTCACAATGCAAGAACCCGTGGGCATTCAATGAAATTGCTGAGCAAGCAGGTTAAAACAAATAAAAGGAAGTACTTCTTCACCCAAAGGGTGACTAACATGTGGAATTCACTGCCACAGGAGGTGGTGGTGGCTGCAAGCATAGCCAGCTTCAAGAGGGGATTGCATAAAAATATGGAGCGGAGGTCCATCAGTGGCTATTAGCCACAGTGTGTGTGTATGTGTGTGTGTGTGTGTGTATTTTGGCCACTGTGTAATGCAGAGTGTTGGACTGCATGGGCCATTGGCCTGATCCAACATGGCTTCTCTTATGTTCTTATGTTCAATCACTGGATGAAGGTAGAAGTTCAAGTGATAAAGTCTTATATGAAAAACGATGCTTCCAAATTTGCAGTGAGAAGCATAATTTCAGAGAACTCTTTTTCTGCAGGGTATAAATTGTAAAACACACGACGTGGCAGTACTCAGATCCCACGTTTCGCACTCTTGCTTCGACAAGCTTTCTTCAAACCTTGACATTCATAACAATGCTGCTGCTTACAATATGCTTTACCAGGTATGGTCAGGTGGGGGCAGGGGATTCCCCGGTTTGGAGGCCCTCCCCCTGCTTCAGGGTCATCAGAAAGTGGGGGTGGGGAGGGAAATGTCTGCTCGGCACTCAATTGTTCCCTATGGAGACCGATTCCAATAGAGTATAATGGAGAATTGATCCGTGGGTATCTGAGGCTCGGGGGAGGCTGTTTTTTGAGATAGAGGCATCAAATTTTCAGCATAAAATCCAGTGCCTCTCCTCAAAATACCCTCCGGGTTTCAAAGAGATTGGACCAGGGCATCCAATTCTATGAGCCCCCAAAGAAGGTGCCCCTATCCTTCATTATTTCCAATGAAGGGACGGCATTTAAAAGGTGTGCCGTCCCTTTAAATGTGACGGCCAGAACTCCCTTTGGATTTCAATGATGCTTGTCACAACCTTGCTCCTGGCTCCGCCCCCAATGTCTCCTGGCTCCACTCCCACAGTCTCCTGGCTCCACCCCCAATGTCTACTGAGTCCATCCCCAAAGTCCCCAGATATTTCTTGAACTGGACTTGGCAATGCTAGAAGCAGGACTGGGCCTGGTTAGTACTTGGATGGGAGGCCACCAAGGAAGTCTAGAGTTGCTACACAGTGGCAGGCAATGGCAAACTGCCTCTGTTAGGCCAACATGCCCCTGAAGTAGCCAATCCTCTTGGAGTTGACAGTAGGCCCTATAAGAAGAGCCTTGTAAGCTCTTGGGGGATTGGCTACATCAGGGAGGTGTGGCCTAATATGCAAAGAGGTTTCTGCTGGAATTCCACCTCTGGGCCGCACACCCCTGAGGTAGCCACTCCTCCTGGAGCTTCCAGTAGGCCCTGTGCGAAGAGCCCTGTAAGCCCTGGGAGGATTGGCTACAGCAGGGAGGTGTGGCCTAATATGCAAAGGAGCTTCTGCTAGAATTCCACCCCTGGGCCACACACCCCTGATGCAGCCAATCCTCCTGGAGCTTCCAGCAGGCCCTGTAAGAAGAGCCCTGTAAGCTCTGGGAGGATTGGCTACAGCAGGGAGGTGTGGCCTAATATGCAAAGGAGCTTCTGCTAGAATTCCACCCCTGGGCTACACACCCCTGATGCAGCCAATCCTCCTGGAGCTTCCAGCAGGCCCTGTAAGAAGAGCCCTGTAAGCTCTGGGAGGATTGGCTACAGCAGGGAGGTGTGGCCTAATATGCAAAGGAGCTTCTGCTAGAATTCTACCCCTGGGCCACACACCCCTGATGCAGCCAATCCTCTTGGAGTTTACAGTAGGCCCTCTACTAAGAGCCCTGTAAGCTCTTGGAGGATTGGCTGCATCAGTGGGGTGTGGCCTAATAGGCAAAGGAGTTCCTGCTACAAAAAAAGCCCTGTCTAGGAACATAGACTACTCAGGTCTTGTTTTAGATGGTAGCATAGTACAAGGAGTTAGGGAAAGAGTCCAGGCTCCCGAAAGGAGCAAGGGAGGGAGATTTAAGTCCCTAGATCTGTGACTCGAGTGGCATCGCACCTGTTGGAGGGAAGCAGGTCGAACCGGGGGACTGAAAGCCAACTCCTCTGTAGGTGGGGGTGAATGCCATCTCCTCCCATTTATGCCCAAGAGGTCGTTATGTTCGGCCTCCCAACATCTGTGGGCCATCCCCAGCCCAAAAGACGCCCGCCTTGCCTCAACTAGGGCCAGGGCTTTTTCAGTCCTGGCCCCGACCTGGGGGAATCAGCTCCCTACAGAGATCCGGGGTCTACCTGGCTTATTAGCTTTCCGTAGGGCCTGTAAAACGGAGCTGTTCCGCCAGGCTTTTAGTTGAGACCGCGGGCGTCTATTTCTTGATCTGGTTGGCCTCCCCTGCCAGCACTGTCACCTGTGCTATAAAACGGAATAATATCTGCCGTCTCTACGGGTTGACATCTTATCATGATGTGAGACGGCCGGGCTGGGCAACAGGTGATGATATGGAAAACTTTTCTGAGTGCTGTTGAGTTGTTTGTTTATAATAGGGTTGCCAATCCCCAGGTGGGGGCAGGGGATCCCCCGGTTTGGAGACCCTCCCCCCGCTTCAGGGTCGTCTGAAAGCAGGGGGAGGGGAGGGAAATGTCTGCTGGGAACTCTATTATTCCCTATGGAGATATATTCTCATAGAAAATAATGGAGAATTGATCTGCGGGTATCCAGCGCTCTGGGGGGGGGGCTGTTTTTTGGGGTAGAGGCACCAAATTTTCAGTATAGCATCTAGTGCCTCTCCCCAAAATACCCACCAAGTTTCAAAAAGATTGGACCAGGGGGTCCAATTCTATGAGCCCCAAAAGGAGGTGCCCCTATTCTTCATTATTTCCTATGGAAGGAAGGCATTGAAAAGGTGTGCTGTCCCTTTAAATATGATGGCCAGAACTCCCTTTGGAGTTCAATTACGCTTGCCACAGCCTTGATCTTGGCTCCACCCCTAATGTCTCCTGGGTCCACTCCCAAAGTCCCTAGATATTTCTTGAATTGGATTTGGCAACCCTAGTTTATAAAATGTTTTTTATTGTATTTTATTGTTTTATTGTATGTTGTGCTCCGCCCTGAGCCCTACGGGGATTGGGCAGAATAGAAATATGCCAAAATAAATAAATAGGTGGCACCCTAAGGGTGAAAGAAGGGAATAAAAGCACTGCAAACAAGACTGTGGGATCTGAGTCATTCGTCCATCACAGATAGCATTTGAAAGGCCCTGTGGCATGTTCTAGTTTGGAAATGTATCCATTTGCAAACCGCTCCAAATCGCTTGAAAATTCATGCCGGTTGACCCGCTACAAATGTCAGTTCGCAAACCACGAACCGCCCAAAATCCATCACAGAATTTAGTTCACGAGCCAGGTTGTGCCCCTCTGTAAGTTGGAGTATTAAGCGTATGAAGTCGGTGATCAGTTTTATTATCTTTCTGTACCCGTCGACTTCAATGGACTTAGAAGCGCGGAACTCTATTTAGGACTGTATTTTAATTACTTAACATGTGTGGCTAGGGGTGCCTTGGGCACCGGTGGGAGGAACTGAGGGGAAAGAAAGGCCTGTTGCACTGGTACCATGCTGGCACGCTGATGTCACTTCCGGTTTAAATCAGAAGTGACATGCTTTCTGCAAAAACTCTATAGTAAACCTGAAGGCGATAGTGATGTCTCAGCAGGGTGTGGTGATGGCAAGTTGAGCCCTGTCCCACAGCTGCTCCCAGGGACTGCAGCCTGGAAACCCTCTGCATGGTTGGTTCTTATAGGGAACATGGGACATCGCCAAGGGAGGAGGGAATTGCTCTTTCGTAACTCTGGAAGACTCTTGAGAGTCCCTTGGACTGCAAGAAGATCCGATCAGTCAGCCCTAAGGGAAATCAACCCAGACTATTCCCTGGAGGGTCAGATGCTGAAGCTGAAGCTCAAATACTTTGGCCGCCCAATGAGAAGGGAGCACTCCCTGGAGAAGACCCTGATGCTGGGAAAGACAGAAGGCAAAAGAAGAAGGAGACAGCAAAAGATGAGCGCAGAAGAATAGATGCTTTTGAGATGTGCTGGGGAAGACTCTCGAGAATCCCTTGGACTGCAAGAAGATCCAATCAGTCAGTCCTCAGGGAAATCAACCCAGAGTATTCCCTGGAAGGTCAGATGCTGAAGCTGAAGCTCAAATCCTTTGGCCGCCCAATGAGAAGGGAGCACTCCCTGGAGAAGACCCTGATGCTGGGAAAGACAGAAGGCAACAGAAGAAGGAGGCGGCAAAAGAGGAGATGGCTGGACAGCGTTACTGATGTCACAAACACGAATTTGAGCAGACTTCAGAGGATGGTGAAAGACAGAAGGGCCTGGCATGACTTAGTCCAGGGGGTCACAAAGAGTCGGACTAGACTGTGCGACTGAACAACAACAACAACAAACTCTTTTTGGAACAGAAACAGAATTCTAACTTACTGCCATCTGGCAGTAATACAGCTTGAGCTTGGCTTGGTATTGCAACCAAGGGAGGGAACAGTTCTAAAGTAAGAAGTCCTTCTGGAAGGTGATTAGGTTTGCCAACCTCCAGGTGGCCCCTGGTGATCTCCAGCTATTAAGATTTATCTTCAGACAACCAAGATCAGTTCCCCTGGAGAAAACGGCTGCTTTGGAGGGGGGAACTTTATAGCAGGCGTGGCCAAACACGTGGCTCTTTCACACATATTGCGGCTCTCGAGGCCCCAACCACTCTGTCAGCTGGCCTGGAGAAGGCATTTCTCTCCTCAAATCATTTCTCCAAGCCAAGGTAGTTGGCGGCTTGGAGAATGCATTTAAAGTTATTTTTGTTCCACTCCTTCCTTTCACATATTGTGTGGCTCTCAAGGCTCCCACCACCCTGTTGGCTGGCTTGGAGAAGGTGTTCACCTGCAAATTACTTTGCCATGCCAAGCCAGGCAGTGGCTTGGAGAATGCATTTAAAGTTGCTTTCTTTCCACCTCTCCCTCCCTACTTCGCCATCTATTTTCCTTCCTTCCTTCCTTCCTTCCTTCCTTCCTTCCTTCCTTCCTTCCTTCCTTCCTTCCTTCCTTCCTTCCTTCCTTCCTTCCTTCCTTCCTCCCTCCCTCCCTCCCTCCCTCCCTGTCTTGTGGCTCTCAAACATCTGACATTTTTTCTATGCAGTGCTTAAGTTAAGCAAGTTTGGCCACCCCTGATCTAGTCCAACCCCCTGCTCAATGCAGGGTCAGCCTAGAGCAACCCTGACAAGTGTCTGTCCAGCCGCTGCTTAAAGACTGCCAGTTCAACTTAGTGAACAAACGTGATGAACAAACAAAAAAGAACCAAAGCTATCTACAAGAGCAGCACTCTCAATTGGTGAAATTAGGATGTTTGGACCAACTGTTGGAGCAGGGAAGCCACTTTTGGGAATTCTTCCATTCCCAGACCCCTAGATGTGGCTGAATCCAGAGAGTTCAAACGCTGGATTAAATTCACTGCCACGGGAACTGGCGACAGCTACAAGCACAGACCATTTCAAGAGGAGACTGGATGAACATCTGGAGCAGAGGATCATCAGTGGCTCTTAGCCACAAGGTATAGAGGGAACACACTGTCTGAGGCAGTGAGGCTCTGTATTCTTGCTGCTTGGGAGGGGGGCACAGTGGGAGGGTTTCTAGTGTCCTGGACCCACAGATGGACCTCCTGATGGCACCTGGGGTTTTTGGCCACTGTGTGACACAGAGTGTCGGACTGGAGGGGCCACTGGCCTGATCCAACATGGCTTCTCTTATGTTCTTCTGTGACACAGAGTGTTGGACTGGATGAGCCATTGGCCTGATCCAACATGGCTTCTCTTATGTTCTTCTGTGACACAGAGTGTTGGACTGGAGGGGCCATTGGCCTGATCCAACATGGGTTCTCTTATGTTCTTATGTGACACAGAGTGTTGGACTGGAGGGGCCATTGGCCTGATCCAACATGGCTTCTCTTATGTTCTTCTGTGACACAGAGTGTTGGACTGGATGGGCCATTGGCCTGATCCAACATGGCTTCTCTTATGTTCTTCTGTGACACAGAGTGTTGGACTGGATGAGCCATTGGCCTGATCCAACATGGCTTCTCTTATGTTCTTCTGTGACACAGAGTGTTGGACTGGAGGGGCCACTGGCCTGATCCAACATGGGTTCTCTTATGTTCTTATGTGACACAGAGTGTTGGACTGGAGGGGCCATTGGCCTGATCCAACATGGCTTCTCTTATGTTCTTCTGTGACACAGAGTGTTGGACTGGATGGGCCATTGGCCTGATCCAACATGGTTTCTCTTATGTTCTTCTGTGACACAGAGTGTTGGACTGGAGGGGCCACTGGCCTGATCCAACATGGGTTCTCTTATGTTCTTATGTGACACAGAGTGTTGGACTGGAGGGGCCACTGGCCTGATCCAACATGGCCTCTCTTATGTTCTTATGTGACACAGAGTGTTGGACTGGATGGGCCACTGGCCTGATCCAACATGGCTTCTCTTATGTTCTTATGTCTGTGGCAGTGATGCTCTGTATTTTTGGTGCTTGGGGGGGGGGCACAGTGGGGGGGCCTTCTAGAGTTCAGGCTCCACTGGTGGACCTCCTGATGGCACCTGGGTTCTGGTCACTGTCTGACACAGAGCGTTGGACCCAATGGGCCATTGGCCTGATCTGACATGGCCTCTCGTAACGTCCTTATGTCCTTACCTCCCCCTTTTCATTGCGGATCCGCCGGTTGAACTCCTTCCCCTCCAGGCACAAGAAATCTTCCCCTGGCTGGATGATGCCGCACTTGGCAGCGATGGCTCGGGCTGTGTTGATGTTGTCCCCCGTCACCATGCGGACAGTGATGCCAGCACGCTGGCATTTGCGGATGGCTTCTGGCACCTGCGAAAAGAGACAGAAGGCTTGTTAAACGGGAGCCGTTCTACTGTTCAGATTGCTTCCAAAAATCTCCTCCCTCAAAGGCCAAATTGACTACCTGAATTAGATTGGGAATCTCAGAAAGAAGAAGAAGAAGATGATATTGGATTGTGAGTGGCTCACAGTCTCCTTTACCTCCCCGCCCCCCCACAACAGACACCCTGTGAGGTGGGTGGGGCTGAGGGAGCTCTCCCAGAAGCTGCTCTTGCATGGACAGCTCTGCGAGAGCTATGGCTGATCCAAAGCCATTTCAGCAGCATCAAGTGGAGGAGTGGGGAATCAAACCCAGTTCTCCCAGATAAGAGTCTGCCCACTTAACTGCTGCATCAAACAAGAAGAAGACTGCAGATTTATACCCCGCCCTTTTATCTGAATCAGAGTCTCAGAGTGGCTCACAATCTCTTTTACCTTCCTCCCCCACAACAGACACCCTGTGAGGTGGGTGGGACTGAGAGAACTCTCCCAGAAGCTGCTCTTTCATGGACAGCTCTGCGAGAGCTATGGCTGACCCAAAGCCATTTCAGCAGCATCAAGTGGAGGAGTGGGGAATCAAACCCGGTTCTCCCAGATAAGAGTCTGCCCACTTAACTGCTACACCAAACAAGAAGAAGAGGACTGCAGATTTATACCCTGCCCTTTTATCTGAATCAGAGCCTCAGAGCGGCTCACAATCTCCTTTACTTTCCTCCCCAACAACAGACACCCTGTGAGGTGGGTGGGGCTGGGAGGGCTCTCACAGCAGCTGCCCTTTCAAGGACAACCTCTGCCAGAGCGATGGCTGACCCAAGGCCATTCCAGCAGGTGCAAGTGGAGGAGTGGGGAATCAAACCCTGTGAGGTGGGTGGGGCTGAGAGAGCTCTGACAGAAGCTGCCCTTTCAAGGACAACCTCTGCCAGAGCTATGGCTGACCCAGGGCCATTCCAGCAGCTGCAAGTGGAGGAGTGGGGAATCAAACCTGGTTCTCCCAGATAAGAATCCATGCACTTCACCACTACGCTGGTGTCAGCAGCATGCTCTCAGCTTGGGCAGCTGCCGGGACCTCTGGCAGGGGCCACCCCCTCAAAGTTCCATTTCCCTGCCAGCTCACTTAGGAGTGCTTCGCCGCCCGTGCATCCAGCTGTGCACGCTACCCAGCGCCATCTGGAAAGGGGCTGTGGCAGTGCAGATGGCTGTGAGCAGGGGGAGGGCCTGTGAGCAGAGTAGAGAAAGGATGTCGAACTCGTTTGTTATGAGGGCCGGAACTGACATAAATGAGACCTTGTTGGGCCGGGCCGTGTGCATCATAAAATGTCAGGGAGCAGAGATTTTAAGCACACAAATACAATTAAATTAGTTTTATTATGATTTCATTGTGATTTTATTTGATTTGATGTACTCCGCTCTGATCCCCCAATGGGGGAACGGGTGGAATATCAATAAACAAATAATAATAATAATAATAATAATAATAATAATAATAATAATAATAATAATAATAATAATTGTGTTTTTTTAAATTAAAATAAAACATGTTTAAAACATTAGCACTCATTGGTCTTAAAGGTGCTTTCTTTGTATCTCTCCTGCGTGATCCAGGGAACTGGGAAAGAGATGCTCTCTTTTTCTCCATCTCTGGAGAGCCAGTTTGGTGTAGTGGTTAAGTGTGCAGTCTCTTATCTGGGAGAACCGGGTTGGATTCCCCACTACTCCACTTGCACCTGCTGGAATGGCCTTGGGTCAGCCATAGCTCTGTCAGAGGTTGTCCTTGAAAGGGCAGCTGCTGTGAGAACCCTCTCCAGCCTCACCCACCTCACAGGGTTTCTGTTGTGAGGGAGGAAGGGAAAGGAGATTTTGAGCCACTCTGAGACTCTTTGGAGTGGAGGGCGGGATATAAATCCAATATCTTCTTCTTCTTCCTTCCCCAGGGGACCAATAGAAGAAAGAGGCTTGGCTCGGTAGCTCCACTGTGTGATTGAGCAAGCCTGGCAAAGCCAGCTGTGATGCAGAAGGAAGCAAGAGAGAGGGAGAAGGAAGCAGATGACAGCTAGTTGCTCAGGGGCCTGATAGAAGCCCTCTGGGGGCCTGATTTGGCCCCCGGGCTGCATGTTTGACACCCCTGGAGTAGAGAAAGGATGCCCAGTAGGGTTGCCTGATCCCTCCTGGCAACTGGTAGGGGATGGGGAAGGGCTTTTTTTTGTAGCAGGAACTCCTTTGCATATTAGGCCACACACCCCTGATGTAGCCAATCCTCCTGGAGCTTACAGTAAGCCCCATACTAAAAACCCTGTAAGCTCTTGGAGGATTGGCTACCTCAGGAGGGTGTGGCCTAATACGTAAAGGAGTTCCTGCTACAAAAAAAGCCCTGGGGGAGACTTACCAGAAGTGGGGATTGGGAACCCTAGCCTCCCTCTCTCTACTGGTAAGTCTCCCCCCCCCCCACTCCACCCGGCCAGGTGATCCATTGCAGTGGGTAGGCCCTGGAGGTGGATAGGCAATCCTTATGTACAGACTCCGGTGAGTGGTTTGGGAGAGTCCCCTGGGAACTCTCTGCCCCCCCAAAATCTGAAACTGACCCTCCTCAGGAATTTGAGTTTTGCATTTTCCCCAGACACTCCCCTTCATTTCTAGTCATCACAGTTTTGGAGCCAGTAACAATAAGAAGAACTTTGAATCTTTAAGAAGAAGATGAAGAAGAATTGCAGATTTATACCTCGCCCTTCTCTCTGGATCAGAGACTCAGAGCGGCTCACAATCTCCTTTATCTTCTCCCCCAACAACAGTCACCCTGTGAGGTGGGTGGGGCTGAGAGAGCTCTCACAGCAGCTGCCCTTTCAAGGACAACTCCTGCCAGGGCTATGGCTGAGCCAAGGCCATTACAGCAGCTGCAAGCGGAGGAGTGGGGAATCAAGCCCGGTTCTCCCAGATAAGAGTCCACGCACTTAACCACTACTGCACTCTCACAGCCTGCCTTTGTAAATCTTTAATTTACAAAAAGAACATAAAACACAATAAAATGTAATCATGGCAAGCAAGCTGACCCAGGAGCTGGCACCAAAAACAATTTGTAGCATAATTACATCAAGCATATACGCCCTCCTGCTGAGAAAACAGACAATATGCTACTAAAAACCAAGAAGAGGCTGTAACACCTAAATAAAGTTAAAGGATAAAACAGTTAAAGGCTTTCTGGGACAAGATGGCTTCCAGCTGACTCTGGGAGGCTTGAAGCAAGAGGACATGGTGCCCTTCCTGGGTCAGACAGTTCAATAACGTTGGAGGCATCAAGGAAAAGACCCCAGTTCCAGACACTGGACAAACCAAGGGCTTAACGTAAGAGCTGCATAGATGTCAGATGTTTGAGAGCCACGAGACGTGGACATCAGAGGAAGGAAGGAAGGAAAATAGATTGGGGGAGGTGGAAGGAAAGCATCTTTAACTTCAAATACATTCTCCAAACTGCCAGCTGGCTTCACTCGGAGAAGTGACTTAAAGAGAGAAATGTCTTCTCCGTCAGCCAATGGGGCAGCGGGGGCTTTGAGAACCACACAATATGTGTGAAAGAGTCACATGAGGCTCCCGAGCCGCAGTTTGGCCACCGCTAAGGCAAACTAACCACTGGAAATCTGATTCAGCAGCTTCTCTGGCTCTTTAAATATTAACAAGCATTGAAAAAAAAAAACACAACAAACAACCCTCCAGCCACGTTGTTACCATAAGGCTGCCAACCTCCAGTTGGGAGCTGGAGAACTTCTGGAATTAAAACTGGTCTCCATTATGTAAAACCAGCAATTCCAAAGCTGAATTCTGCGCCCCGTCCTTCCCTGAATTGCATCAGTCTTGGTAACCACCCCCCTCTGACGGGTAGGGTCGCCAAGTGGCAGATCTCACACTATAACAACTGATCTAAAGATGACCAAGACCAGTTCCCCTGAAGAATAAAATTGCTTCTTCTGAGTTCCCTCCACTGTCCAAACCCTGGCCTCCCCACGCTCTACTTCTAAAACCTCCAAGTGTTTTTCAACCCAGAGTTGGAAATTATGACAGTCCCCTGCTGCTTCTTTTACCGTGAGGCAGATTTTCCCGCCAAAAACGCTAAAAAGCTGTTCCCCACCCTGACTCAGCAGCCCCCCGGTAGCGTGTATTAATAAAGGAGTTTAAAATTTCTGTAAAGAGTCCAGTAGCCCCTTTAAGACTAACAAATTTTATTGTAGCATAAGCTTTCAAGAAACACAGCTCTCTTTCTCAGATGCGGAGAGCTGTATTTCTCAAAAGCTTATGCAACAATAAAATTTGTTAAGTCTTAAAGGTGCTACTGGACCCTACTATTTTGCAGCAATAGTCTAACACAGCTAACACCTCTAGATCTAAAATTTCTGTGTGTCCCATCCCTTTTGTCAGAGAAGTTATTTGGCTTTTGCCTGGCTCAGAGATTTGTTGAGGATAAACAAGAGCTCTCTTGATAATCCCTTCATTTGAAATGGCACCTGAGACATCGTAAAATTCAGTCTGAAATACCACTTTCATTTTAACAGGCACAGCTGGGGTAGGGACTGGCAGGGGACAAGAAAGCTGAGGTAAATTTTGTTGTATTTACAGGTTATAATATTTTTAACAGACTACAGAGTGTTGTTGAGGCCTATTCTCATAAACGCTTGGTTCTTAACAGCGAGAGATTTGTCTTAGAGATTTCTTCGCAGCAAATTATGGGTCTTTATAAAGATTCATAGTTTCCTGGAGGCTAGAACTTTTTTTCCTGTACTTATGTCCCTCCCTGTGAGATTACAGCCTTCTCTTGGACTCTGGAGGTGTTTGAGACTGGGGTTTTTTACATAAACCAGGGGGACTTCCAGAGCTGAACCCCGAATAACTGAGAAGGAAATATTCTCCATTTCTTAGAAGCAATATTTCTTTTCTATTTGGCAAGATTTACAGTTTCAACCTACTGATCAGTCTCTTCTGCCAGACCTGATCCTCTGTGAATCAACAGTTTTCAGCCCGGCTGATGGTTAGACTAAATGTCCTATTTTGAACTTTTCCTCAGATTCTGGTAGCATTAATTAAGAGCAAGGAGCTGCCTCACCTCACTTCAAAAGTGACTTTTTGGTTGCCACCACACACACAAAACAATACACTTTCAATGCACTTTCCAACTGGATGTTGCCAGGTTTTAGCTCCCCAGAAAGAAGACAGACTGCTCCTAGCTCCTCAGAAAGAAGACAGGTTTTAGCTCTCCAGAAAGAAGACAGACTGCTCTTAGCTCCACAGAAAGAAGACAGGTTTTAGCTCCCCAGAAAGAAGACAGACTGCTCTTAGTTCCTCAGAAAGAAGATAGACTGCTCCTAGCTCCTCAGAAATAAGACAGGTTTTAGCTCCCCAGAAAGAAGACAGACTGCTCTTAGTTCCTCAGAAAGAAGATAGACTGCTCCTAGCTCCTCAGAAAGAAGACAGGTTTTAGCTCCCCAGAAAGAAGACAGACTGCTCTTAGTTCCTCAGAAAGAAGATAGACTGCTCCTAGCTCCTCAGAAAGAAGACAGGTTTTAGCTCCCCAGAAAGAAGACAGACTGTTCTTAGCTCCTCAGAAAGAAGACAGGTTTTTTTTAATGTGATGTATAGTTACCTCCGGCCTCACGGGGTCCTCAATCCCCACCACAGCGATGCAGGTCAAGTCTATCACAATGTCGTTCTCGTTGTCCCATTCCGGCTCTTTGCCTGCTGGGAAGTCACGGTACGCGATGCAGATGGTTCTAAGCCCGTCACACGCCATGGGCTCAATCACTTTCTTCACCATTTCGTCTCGATCCCGGGGCCGGAAGCTGCGCAGCTCCCCATTGCTGTTTAGAATGTTTGTGCACCTGAAATGGCAAAGAGGACATAGGCCAATAATCAGGGCAGACCGGGAAATGGCCTAGGAACAAGTCAAGGTGAGCAGCACCTGCAGAGCTACAAGCCAGCACCTACAAAAACTTAAAACATGCTTAAAATGTTAGCACTCATTAGTCTTAAAGATGCTTTCTTTGTATTTTTCCCATGGGATCCAGGGAACTGGGCAAAGGAAGCTCAGGCTCTTTCCTTCCTTCCTCAGGGGACTGGGGGGAGCCTCAGCCAATAGAAGGACGAGAAGCTTGGCTCAATAGCTCTGCTGTGCAATTGAGATAGCCTGGCAAAGCAAGCTATTCCTCCCCGAGGGAGGAGCCTCAGCCAATGGAGAAAATAGAGGTTTTGTTATGTAGTCACCTATTTTGTGAAAGAAATACAGCTACTTTACAGTCTATGAGTGCTACCTGGCAACATCACCCATCAGAGAAGAAAAGTTGGCAACTGGATTTTGTGCTGAATGTGTAAAACATGGAGTGATGATTGCAGGACATGCTAATTGCAAGTGCATGGGGCTATAACTTTAAGAACTTTGATAACAGTTCATGTTTTAAATGCAATTATATGAATAATGTATGTAATGTATGAGAAGCATAATATGCTCTTTTGATGTGTTCTATGAATATCATAGAATTTGGTTTGCAAAGGATTTAAGGGTCATCAGAAAGCTGTGGGGGAGGGAAATGTCTGCTGGCCACTCCATTATTCCCCATGGAGACCGATTCCCATAAGGTATAATGGAGAATTGATCTGCTGCTATCTGGGGCTCGGGGGGGGGGCTGTTTTTTGATGTAGAGGCACCAAATTTGCGGCATAGCATCCAATGCCTCTACTCCAAACACCCTCCAAGTTTCAAAAGGATTAGACTAGGGGGTCCAATTCTATGAGCCCCCAAAGAAAGTGCCCCTATCCTCCATTATTTCCAAGGGAGGGAAGACATTTCAAAGGTGTGGAGTTCCTTTCAATGTGATGGCCAGAACTCCCTTTGGTGGTCAGTTGTTAAAGAAAGCTCCACCCCAAAGTCTCCTGGCTCCACCCTCGAAGTCCCCAGATATTTCTTGAATTGGATTTGGCAACCTTAGTCTGATCTAGGCTTGCCAATCCCCAGGTCCCAGCGCGGGTTCTCCTGCTTTCCCTGGCTCCTTCCCGCCCCCAGTCAGCTGGCCGGCAGGGGGAAGCCCCGCCCCCAGAGGACCATGTGCCTTTCCACCTCTGGAGGCTTCAGTCTCCGATTGAAAGGCTTCCTCTTGGGATGGGGTATCTGTGTTGCTGTGAAGAAGCTGGTAGCAACTTGTGAGTAGAGAGGCCAATCCCTCACTTCAAAGTCGCCAGAAACAGGGTCGGGGTGGGGGAGGGAAATGTTTGCTGGGCACTTCATTATTCCCAAAGTGGAGATCGATTCTCATAGGGTATAATGGGGAATTGATCTGGAGGTTTCGGGGCTCTGGGGGAGCTCCTCCCAAAGTCTCCTGGCTCCACCCCAAAGTCCCCAGATATTTCTTGAATTGGACTTGGCAACCCTAGTCTGATCCAAGGCTATAATTGTATTCCTGAGTCTGACGACCTCAGTCTCACCAAGAGACAAAGTCTTGGACCTGTAACGTCTTCATTTACCGAATAAAACCTATTTTGATCTCATCATCCGTCATTGTACCATTTTACATCCTAAACCACTGCCTACCAGATAATTTTACTTCACTGTCATTGGTTCTCAAATCTGTACCATGTTGCATTCTGGGCCACTGCCTACGAGCTCTTTATGGCTCTGCTCAACTATGTATGGCTTTGCTCACCGTGCTGGATTCCTCGTCTGACAAAGTGTGCTTAAGAGCATACGAAAGCTGACATTCTAAATAAAAATGGGTTGGTCTTAAAGGTGCCACTTGACTCCTGCTTTGTTCAACTGCTTCAGACCAACACGGCTGCCCTCTTGGATCATCACAGAGGTTGTCACTGATGGGGACTGTGCAGCACTCGACACCCGGGTGTACGTCTGACTGTGAATCCAGTTGTGCACATGTGACTGGACATGGGTTGGGTGCAGGCCTGTAGCTAACCAGAGGCCCACAGGGCCTGGCCCCCTGACAGTTTTGGGGCCCCTCACTCCCCATCCCAGAGCTGCCCTTCTCCCTCCCACTCCAGTGCAATTTAATTGCACAGGGGGGGCACCCAAGAGCAGCCGCTGTCTGTCCCGCGCCATTTCAAGGGCGAGCCATTCATCTTATTGGCTGGCTCTAAATCAGACAGGCGGAGGAAGAGGGGCGGCTCCCAGCCTCTCCAGCTTCCTGCTCTCACCCCCATGGCCCCATCCCCCATGGCTGTCTCATGGCCCCCTCCCCCGTGACCCCTAGCTACGGGGCTGGTTGGATGTATTGTGCTGTTTGGCTAGGGAATTCTTAAGCTTTCCGTGACAGGCAAAGAGAGCTGGAGAGAGTCCCAGAGCCCTTGGCCATCTTTCCCGTCTGCCAATTGTTTCTGCTGATCTCATTTCTCCTTGGCAGCAAACGGTGCCACCTCCTCCTCCTCGTCTCAGCCTCGAAGCAGAAATGTCTCACGCTTCCCTAACAACGAAGGCCTCCCTTCATAAAGGATGCGGACAGAATGGAGAGGGTGCTGAGGAGAGCGACAAAGATGATCGGGGGATTGGAGACCAAACCTTACGAGGAAAGGCTGAGGGACTTGGGGAAAGTTCAGTCTGGAGAAGAGGAGGTGGAGGGGGGACACGATGGCTCTCTTGAAGTCTTGGACCAGAACCAACAGGCTGAAATTAAACCAAAAGGGTTTTCGGCTAAACGTTAGGAAGAACTTCCTGACCATTAGGTCTCAGTGGAACAGGCTTCCTCCTTGGGAGGTGGTTAGGGTTGCCAAGTCCAATTCAAGAAATATCTGGGGACTTTGGGAGGTGGAGCCAGGAGACTTTGGGGGCGGAGCCAGGAGACATCGGGGCGGAGCCAGGAGCAAGGGTGGGACAAGCATAATTGAACGCCAAGGGAGTTCTGGCCATCACATTTAAAGGGACTGCACACCTTTTTAAATGCCTTCCTTTCACAGGAAATAATGAAGGATAGGGGCACCTTCTTTTGGGGCTCATAGAATTGGACCCCCTAGTCCAATCGTTTTGAAACTTGGGGGGTACTTTGGGGAGAGGCACTAGATGCTATACTGAACATTTGGTGCCTCTACCTCAAAATAACAGCCCCCCCCAGATCAATTTCCCATTATACCCTATAAGAATCGATCTCCACATAGGGAATAATGAAGTGCTCGGCAGACATTTCCCTCCTCCCCCCTGGTTTCTGGCGACTCTGAAGCGAGGGATTGGCCTCTCTACTCATGAGTTGCTGCCAACTTCTTCAAAGTAACTTAGACACCCCAACCCGAGAGGAAGCCTTTCCAATCGGAGACTGAAGCCTCCGGAGGTGGAAAGGCACATGGTGGCTGTGGGGGCGGGAAGGAGCCCGGGAAAGTGGAAGAACCCCCGCTAGGACCTGGGGATTGGCAAGCCTAGAGGTGGTGGACTCTCCTTTTTTGGAGGTTTTAAAGCAGAGGCTAGATGGCCATCTGACAGCTATGCTGATTCTGTGGACTTAGTTCATGGGAAGGAGGGCAGGAAGGGCTGCATCAGTGCTTAGTTCTCATGGTCCTTTCTTACCCCCCAGGGAAATGCTGATAGCCACTTTGGGGTCAGGAAGGAATATTTCTTCAGGTCAGTTTGGCCAGCGATCCTGCGGGGTGGGGTTTGGCCAACTTCTGGACATGGAGCAGGGGTCACTGGGGGCGAAGGGAAGTATTTGTGAGTTTCCTGCATTGGTCGGGGGTGGGCTAGGGGGCTGGGACTAAATCGAGGTGTCGAACTCATTTGTTAGGACGGCCAGATCTAACATAAATGAGATCTTGTCAGGCCGGGCTGTGTCAGGCCGGTCCATGTGTGTAGCTATTTAAGATTAGGTAGCAGAGAGATACACTTTTAAAAGGATACATTTTTTTTTAATTTAAACTTAAACTTAGATTTTTTTAAAAACCCAACAACTTAAAATAAAACATGCTTGAAACGTTAGCACTCGTTGGTCTTAAAGGTGCTTTCTTTGTATTTCTCCCATGGGATCCAGGGAATTGGGCAAAGGAAGCTCTGGCTCTTTCCCTCCCTCCCTGCGGGACCAGGAGGGAGAGGAGCCTCAGCCAATGGAGAAAATTGAGGTTTTGCTCAGTAGCTCCTGTGTGATTGAGCAAACCTTGTAACGCAAGCCTGTGATGCAGAAGGAAGCAAGAGAGAGGGAGAAGAAAGCAGACAAGCCAGTTGCTCGGGGGCCTGATAGGAGCCCTCTGGGGGCCTGATTTGGCCGTCAGGCTGCATGTTTGACACCCCTGGACTAGATGACCCTGGAGGTCCCTTCCAACTCCACAATTCTATGATCCCTGGGCCGGGAGCGCCGGTTGTCATCGCTTCGCTATGAGGAAAGCAGACTCACTTTTTAAGGACGATTTCGGAGGCACCTTTGCTGAAGAGACGGTAGCCGCCGTCAGGCATGCAAGTGACCGTGCTCATAGACTTGCGGACGGAATTGAAGGTGTAGACCTTGTAGAGCTTCTCTTCAGGGATCTGGTCACGCACCGTCTGGTAGTCCCGCCGCAGGTTGACCACAAAGCCCAGCAGTGAACACTCCGTCTTGTTGCCGACCTGGCGGGGCAGGCCCCCTTCTTTCTCTGGAGGCTGAAGGGAAGGAAAGCAGAATCAATGTGGACCCCAGCCTCTGATTCTCTCAGCTCCATCCATTTCCGGGGCTAGGATTAGAACTGTAAAGTTCACAGACAAAATCAGGGCTTTTTTTTGTGTGTGTATCAGGAACTCTTTTGCATATTAGGCCACACAGCCCTAGGGTTGCCAAGTCCAATTCAAGAAATATCTGGGTACTTTGAGGGTGGAGCCAGGAGACATTGGGGTGGAGCCAGGAGACATTGGAGTGGAGCCAGGAGACATTAGGGGTGGAGCCAGGAGACATTGGGGTGGAGCCAGGAGACATTGGGGTGGAGCAAGGAGACATTAGGGGTGGAGCCAGGAGACATTGGGGTGGAGCCAGGAGACATTGGAGTGGAGCCAGGAGACATTAGGGGTGGAGCCAGGAGACATTGGGGTGGAGCCAGGAGACATTGGAGTGGAGCCAGGAGACATTAGGGGTGGAGCCAGGAGACATTGGGGTGGAGCCAGGAGACATTAGGGATGGAGCCAGGAGACATTAGGGGTGGAGCCAGGAGACATTGGGGTGGAGCCAGGAGACATTGGGGTGGAGCCAGGAGACATTGGGGTGGAGCAAGGAGACATTAGGGGTGGAGCCAGGAGACATTGGGGTGGAGCCAGGAGACATTAGGGATGGAGCCAGGAGACATTGGGGTGGAGCCAGGAGACATTGGGGTGGAGCCAGAAGCAAGATTGTGACAAACATAATTGAACTCCAAAGCCCCACCCCTGAAGCAGAGCTTCATATTTGAACACAGATGGAGCTATCTTTCATCTGTCATCCGTCTAGCTGTCATCCGTCTGTCTCTCCGTCTGTCCGTCAATCTGTCTGTCTGTCTTTTTTTGCCGTAATCTGGATAGCCAAGGCAAGCCTGATCTCATCAGATCTCAGAAGCTAACCAGGGTCAACTCTGACAAGTACTTCAAGGAATACCAGAGCTGGAGGTAGGGGCAGGCTCTATTCGGCCACCCCCCTGAATATTCTCCAAGTCCCCAGTAGAGATCAGACACCAGAGGTCGCCATGACTTCCAGTTGCGCACACACGCACGCACATGCACACAATACAAAACAAAAAACCGCCCCACAATATTTTATGGTGCACATGGTGGCAAACATTAAAAACAAATGGTCTGAAGATCAGACTACAAAGAACATCAACACAAGGTTTACATAAACTATAATCATTTTACATACAGAGTTGATGATTTCACATATGCGGTTGTTAAAAATATCAAATGACCAATAGGGCTTTTTCAGTAGTCTAATGCTATTATAAAGAAACACACATACAGAAGTAAATATATATAAATTGAAGCCTATATCTGTATCTCTATCTCTCTCTATCAGGGGTGGAATTCTAGCAGGAGCTCCTTTGCATGTTAGGCCACACCTACCTGATGTAGCCAATCCTCCAAGAGCTTACAAAAAAGAACCTTGGTAAGCTCTTGGAGGATTGGCTACATCAGGTGGGTGTGGCCTAAGATGCAAAGGAGCTCCTGCTAGAATTCCACCCCTGATCTCTCTCTCCTCAGACCATCAGTGCATCAAGGTCCGTCTTGTCTACACAGACTGGCAGTGATTCTCCTGTGTCTCAGCCTCAAGTCCTTCGCATCACCTGCTAATTGATCCTTTTTAACTGGAGATGCCGAGTCTCGAACCTGGGACCTTCTGCATTCCAAGCAGATGCTCTGTCACCAAACATAGTCCCTTCTTTGCAAGTCCCTGTACTGGACTTAGGGATCCCAATCCCCTGGTCCCAGTGGGGGATGGGGAGGGCTTTCCCACCGCCGGCCAACTGGCCAGCAGGGGAAATCGGACCCCAAAAGGAGGTTTTTAAGGCCATTTCTGGTAAAACCGGAAATGTCCCGAAAAACTGGAAGTGCTGCCCAGAGCAGCCATTTGAGGGGGGAAGCACAAAGGACCACTCAAATGGCTGCAATCTTGCAGCTAGTTTAGGCTATCCTTTTTCAGGGATCAATGTTGCTCCTCACACACCCCCCTCCCCCACGATTAGAAGTGGCGGGAGAGGGAAACTGGCCACGGAATGATTGGCAGCCATTTGAGTGGTCCATTTTCACCCCTTCCCCCAGATACCACTCAAATGGCTGCCAGCAATTTCCTGTTTGGGCTACTTCTGATTTTACCAGAAGTAGTCCAAAACATCATTTGCATCCCCACCCACCTCCCGGAACACACACACACACACACACACCCAGGCCTGGAAAGGTAAGGGGATTTGGCAACCCAAGTGAGTGAGTGTGTGTGTGTATGTGTGTGTGATAGAGAGAGAGCAGCCAGCTGCTAGGGAATGAGGAAATGACTGTATTCAGGGAAACTGCGCTGCTTAGGGTTGCCAATACCCAGGTGGCGGCAGGGGATCCCCCGGTTTGGAGACCCTCCCCGCGCTTCAGGGTCGTCAGAAAGTAGGGTTGCCAAGTCCAATTCCAGAAATATCTGGGGACTTTGGGGGTGGAGCCAGGAGACACTGGGGGTGGAGCAAACTATAACATAAAAATCCCAGGTCCCTGACTCCATTTAGGCACATCCAAGGCACCAGAACAAAAATGGCACTACACCAGCATGTAACTTTGGAAGGATAATCAAAAATCCAGCAAAGCAGTGGTGTGATTTAGTGAACAGAGTGCAGGCTACGTAAAGCCCAGGTTCAAATCTCCCATGGAAGCTCACTGAGTGATCTCGGGGCAGTCACTCTGTCTCTCAGCTAAAACTACCTCAGAGGCTTGTCATGAGGACAAAATGATAAGTCATATGTTAATCACAGTTGGATGAAACCTCCAGAGCAGGGGTGGCCAAACTGTGGCTCTTTCACACATATTGTGTGGCTCTCAAAGCCTGCACTGCCCTGTCGGCTGGCTTGGAGAAAGTATTTAAAGTTAAAGTTGCTTTCTTTCCACCCCTCCCTCCTCCACATCACTCAATGCCTGGCCTCTTCCAAACTGAAGATGCTAGGGCCCGAACCCGGGACCGTGTACCTAACAAGCCAGGTTCCCACCCCCAGAACCCCAACCTCCCGAGGGACCTTTCCGGACCAGCAGCACTGTTCCCTCAAACCTATTCCTAACGGCGACAGGACTCTATCGACGGACCATGGCGCTCCCCTGATGCACGGAAGCCGGCCCCCGCCAAGGGGAGGAATCACCTGGGCCGCGCTCCTCGCGCCGCTGCCGCAGCGCGCATGGCTTCCTGGCGTGTAAAAACACACCGAAACAAACATGCCCGATGTGCGGAAGCTGCCCCCCCCCCCCCGAGGGGAGGAATCAGCTGGGCCACGCTGCTTGGGCTGTGAAAACAAACGCACACTCAGGGCCACAGAGACCGCACAGCTAATGTGCGGCTGATCAAGCCAAGAGCGCGGTTCAGAACTGCGCCACTGGAGGCGGGGCCAGCCTTATAAGGCTGCCCCGCCCCCATCCACATAAGGAAGAGTTTAGAGCAGCTGATGCCCCCCCCTCTCTCTCTCTCTCGGCTTGACTTCGCTGATGCAACTACTTTGAAAAGGTAGTCACGTGGCCTTTGAAAGGGCTGAGGGCGAGATGGGGCCCCCAGTGTGGGGAAAGTTGTGCTCTGAGGAGAATTGGCTTTTTATTTTATTTTTAACATTGCCACGCTCCTTGGCGCCGTTTCCCCCCCTCCCCCGCTTCCGTTTTTTTGGGGAGCGGGGGAAGAGCCTGGAAATCCTGGGGTCCCCCGCCAGGGCGGGAGGGTTGGGAAGCCTATCAGAAAGCGGGGGGAGGGGAGGGAAATGTCTGCTGGGCACTCTGTTATTCCCTATGGAGATTTATTCCCATAGAAAATCATGGAGAATTGATCCGCGGGTATCTGGGGCTCTGGGGGGCTGTTTTTTGGGGTAGAGGCACCAAATTTTCAGTATAGCATCTAGTGTTTCTTCCCAAAATACCCCCCAAGTTTCAAAAAGTTTGGACCAGGGGGTCTAATTCTATAAGCCTCAAAAGAAGGTGCCCCTATCCTTCATTATTTCCTATGGAAGGAAGGCATTGAAAAGGTGTGCCGTCCCTTTAAATGTGATGGCCAGAACTCCCGTTGGAGTTCAATTATGCTTGTCACAGCCTTGATCTTGGCTCCACCCCCAAAGTCCCCAGATATTTCTTGAATTGGACATGGCAACCCTAGCGCTGCTGTATTTTTATTTCTTTATTTTAGGGAATGGGAAAGTCTCCAGGCCACACCCCCACCTGGGGCTGGGGATGATGGGAGTTGTAGGCAAAAAAAAACATCTGGAGAGCTACCATTGGCCACCCCTGGCCTAAGCTAAGGGAGACTTGGAAGGGCTTGGGAGGGAACTCTGGGCCTTCTCAAGGGAGACACTTAACCCTGAATGGTGGCAGCCCTTGGGAAGACCCCCCTGAGTCATGACAGCTCATAAGACAGAATGGGCCCGTAAGGGAGCATCATTTTTAAATTTTGCCTCCCCCCTCAAAAAACATGCAGTTTTTAGTTTTAAAAGTTTTTGTTAGTTTTCTAGAAGTTAAGAGTAAGGGGTAAGAAGTCCCCAGATATTTCTTGAGTCGGACTTGACAACTCTACCTCCAATAGAGTTTAACAGTGCAGTCCTAAGATCACTGAAATCCGTAGGCTCAGCAGCAAATAACAATCCTTAGGGCTGCCACAGGCAGCAAATTGTCCCCCCCTCTCAATTATGAAAACAAAACTTAAGCCAATCCTGTACATGCTTTGCAGATCCTGTCTAGTGTCAAGGGGCCTTGCCATATATTTGCTTGGCCTGGGTTTCTCTGTCACTCTGAGGAGAATGTTGGGGGGGTGTACACTGTGCTGCTTTTGCCTGCTTGCTTTCTCTTTTGTTTGCACCACATGAAGTACTCGCTCTACCCTGGTAGGGAGGTTCACGTCTGGAATCCAAGGACGTGATATCTCCTAGCAGAGACTCTTTTGGCACCTGGTAGCACATAATGGGGGGCTGGGTGAGAAACCGTGACTGTTGCTTTGGGGGGGGCGCTTTTTGCTCTGAATTCTGGCAGGTTGGGAACGGCCCTGGAGAGGGTATATAGATAGGGTTGCCAAGTCTGACTCCAGAAATATCTGGGGACTTTGGGAGTAGAGCCAGGAGACTTTGGGGGCGGAGCCAGGAGCTAGGATGTGACAAGTATGACTGAACTCCAAAGGAGTTCGGGCAATCACATTTAAAGCGACCGTTGCTCCTTTTAAATGCCTTCCTTACATAGGAAATAATGGGAGGATAGGGGCAGCTTCTTTGGGGGCTCATAGAATTTGGCACCTTGGTTCAATCTTTTTGAAACTTGGGGGGTGTTTTGGGAAGAGACAGTGCCTCTGCATCAAAAAACAGCCCCTCTGGAGCCCCAGATACCCACAGATCAATTCTCCATTATATAGGGTTGCCAAGTCCAATTCAAGAAATATCTGGGGGCTTTGGGGGTGGAGCCAGGAGACATTAGGGGTGGAGCTGTAGCAGGAAAAGTCCTGTGTTGTCCAATTAATAGTAAATCATACTCACAAACGAGGTCTGAGGCAAGGTCAGGAAAACAGCTTCTTTATTTAACGTGCTTAAGCGCTCTATACACGGGCTCCAGACCCGAGGGTCTGAGCAATGATCACAGTCACCTGCCATCCCTTATAGGGGGCCTCCGCCCACTCACTACCCACTCACTACCTTAAAACACCCATGTTCTCACCACAATTCGAGTTGTTTTCCAACCCTCTGGGTTCTTCTTAGGGCCTTTCTTAAGGCCTCTGCAAACCCTGGTTCCTCTTTCTCTAGAAACATTTTACCCCCACGCCCACAATTTCTCGCTGCACCTGTCTTGCTTCTCTCTAGGCTCTGTTCTATGTTTTTCAGCCTGCGGTTTTGAAAGGTCAACGACCTGTCACAGTTCCCTTTTTCTCAGCCAGCTACCACTCCCTTGCTTAAACTGCTCCAAAAGATTATTTCTCAAAAGCATTGTTATTTAATCCTAGCATCGCCAAGCCATACATATTGATTAGGTATTGGTATTGATTCTTGTTCTTATCGATCCACCGCTATAGAGCCAAGATCAAGGCTGAGACAAGCATAATTGAACTCCAAAGGGAGTTCTGGCCATCACATTTAAAGGGACCGCACACCTTTTCAATGCCTTCCTTCCACAGGAAATAATGAAGGATAGGGGCACCTTCTTTTGAGGCTAATGGCATTATACCCTATGGGAATCGGTCTCCATAGGGAATAATGGAGGGCCCAGCAGACATTTCCGTCCCCCCCCCCGCTTTCTGATGACCCTGAAGGGGGGGGGGAAGGCCTACAGACCAGGGGATCCCCTGCCCCCACCTGGGAATTGGCAACCCTATATATAGATCTGGCTCTCCCAGGTATAGCCAGATCTGACACAGAGTCATACCTGCTGTAACGTGTCTATTAATAAACCTTTTCTGAATCTCAGCAAGAGGCCTGATGATTGAGGACTAACCAGGAGCTTTTTTCGGTAGCAGGAACTGCTTTGCATATTAGGCCACTCCCCCCTGATGTATCCAGTCCTCCAAGAGCTTCCCGTAGACCTTGTAAGAAGAGCCCTGTAAGCTGCTGGAGGATTGGCTACATCAGGGGGGTGTAGCCTAATATGCAGACAGGTTAAAACGGATAAAAGGAAGTACTTCTTCACCCAAAGGGTCATTAACATGTGGAATTCACTGCTACAGGAGGTGGTGGCGGCCACAAGCATGGCCACCTTCAAGAGGATATATATATAATTTTTTTGGCCACTGTGTGACACAGAGTGTTGGACTAGATGGGCCATTGGCCTGATCCAACATGGCTTCTCTCATGTTCTTATGCAAAGGAGTTCCTGCAACAAAATAAGCCCAGCTGACATCTACGCCCTTTCTCATTCGAGTTGCAGTTCAAGCTCATGTCCCCTCTAGCCTGAGGACGCAGTGGCTTGGAGGACCAATGACTGTGTCAAGGGCAAACACTTACTAGTATCTTGGTGGTGTAGGCACTGTTGACAGCGATGGCATGCACCAGCAGGTCTAGCGTTTTGGGGTTCAGGTTGCTGGGGTCAGGGGTCTCCTTGTAGTGAGTGTCGCCCAAGTAGCACTGCACAACAGTCATGCGGTTGGTGGTGAGCGTGCCGGTCTTGTCGGAGCAAATGGCAGTGGCGTTGCCCATCGTCTCGCAGGCGTCCAGGTGGCGAACCAGGTTGTTATCTTTCATCATTTTCTGCAGTCAAAAAGAACGAGGTTTTAGAGCAGTGTTTCCCAAAGTGGGCGATATTGCCCCCTGGGGGGCGCTGGAACAATCCAAAGGGGCGGTAGTAGCCTTGGGTGCAATTGGGGGGGGTGAATAAAAATAAGGGGGGCTGGAAGCATAAATGAAGGAGAGGGTGGGAGGTGTCAAAACATCATGTTTCTGGGAGGGGTCCTGAATTTCTAATTTAGAGAAAAGTTCCAAGAAAGGGTTCCTTTTTGTCTGCAACAAACAAGAAACACAGAAACAAAAAACCTTAGTAGTCTATCCTAGCCAACACTTGCTACAGCTAGCAGCTTCTCAGGGTTGCTTGCAGTTTCTATATCAGCAAAAACAGTGGGTGGGATAAAAATTATAAAGATAAAGAAATTTCAAAAATTCTCTGTGTGCGCGAATGTTGCTATGGTTGATTTTATAAAATAATTTTAGAATTTCAAGCTTCAAAGTGTTTTACTTACAACATCTTTGTTTACTCTGTGCGCAAATATGTCACGGCATCTTTTAGTCCACTCCTTGAAGGTAGATTTCCAGGAAGGGACTGAGTAATTTTTTTTTTCTGAAAAGGGGGCATTAGGCCAAATAAGTTTGGGAACCTCTGTTTTAGAATTTGTAAGTAATCAGTTATCTCCCTTCGGCTACCGCCGGTGGATATGGTGCCAAGGACAGATGGGAAGTTCGACGAGGCTTAAAAGGACACTTGTGAAAATGAGCTTTCTTAGAGGTGGACTTTTTCATAAATAGACTTTTTTGTTTTACTCAATTGCTGCGATGGTTTTAAAAAGCTCCTCTTAACACCATCGAAGGCCAGCTTTCCTAGAAAAATGACGTCTCTTCCTAAGCAAAAAACCTGGCAATTTTCTTTCTCTCCAGATCCTTCTGAGCTATTAAACACCTCTGACCGATTTCCCACTAGCCTCGCGCAACTCTCACTCTCCTGCTCTCGGCGGGGCTTCCATCGGATTTCACATTATCTGCCCTGGAGGCTGCAGCTCGCTCCGCCTCTTTTGCGCAGCAAGCAAGATCCTCTAAAAACCGGATTCTGTTCGCTGTGCGAAAAAGGTGGAGCTAGTTGCAGCCTCCAGGGCAGACAGTATGAAATCTGATAGAAACCCACGGAGAAGAGGAGCGTGAGAGCAGCATAAGGCGAGCGGGGAATCGGTCTCTGTTTAGTACCTACTCTGGTTAATACCTGACATGGAAGGTCCAGGCTAACCGGCTTTCATCAGAACTCGGAACAGGGGTGTCAAATGTGTGGGGCGAGGCCCAGATCAGGCCCCGGAGGGCTCCTATCAGGCCCACGAGCAATTCACTGTCATCTGCTTCCTTACATATACATATATGAACATATGAAGCTGCCTTCTACTGAATCAGACCCTCGGTCCATCAAAATCAGTATTGTCTACTCAGACTGGCAGCGGCTCTCCAGGGTCTCAAGCTGAGGTTTTTCACACCTACTTGCCTGGACCCTTTTGAGTTGGAGATGTCGGGGATTGAACCTGGGGCCTTCTGCATGCCAAGCAGATGCTCTACCACTGAGCCACCGTCCCTCCCCATGAACATATGAAGCTGCCTTCTACTGAATCAATTCAGTAGAATCAAGCTGCTACAATTCCACCCCTGTAGATATGGCTCTCATAACAAATGAGTTCGACAGCCTTGTACTTGGAAGCTAAGCTGGGTCAGCCCCATTGAGTACTTGGATGGGATACTGCCGAGGAAGGCCAGAGTCACTATGCAGAGGCAGGCAGTGGTCAACCTCCAAGGCCACCCAGCAGCTGCATGCGGAGGAGGAGTGGGAAATCAAATCGGTTCTCCCAGCTTAGACCCCGAACTCTTAGAGCCAGTTTGGTGTAGTGGTTAAGTGTGCAGACTCTTATCTGGGAGAACCGGGTTTGATTCCTCACTCCTCCACTTGCACCTGCTAGCATGGCCTTGGGTCAGCCATAGCTCTGGCAGAGGTTATCCTTGAAAGGGCAGCTGCTGTGAGAGCCCTCTCCAGCCTCATCCACCTCACAGGGTGTCTGTTGTGGGGGGGAGAAGATATAGGAGATTGTGAGCCACTCTGAGACTCTTCGGAGTGGAGGGCGGGATATAAATCCAGTATCTTCATCTACCTCACAGGGTGTCTGTTGTGGGGGAGGAAGGGAAAGGAGATTGTGAGCCGCTCTGAGACTCTTCGGAGTGGAGGGCAGGATATAAATCCAATATCTTCATCTACCTCACAGGGTGTCTGTTGTGGGCGGGAGAAGATATAGGAGATTGTGAGCTGCTCTGAGACTCTTCGGAGTGGAGGGCGGGATATAAATCCAATATCTTCATCTACCTCACAGGGTGTCTGTTGTGGGGGGGAGAAGATATAGAAGATTGTGAGCTGCTCTGAGACTCTTCGGAGTGGAGGGCGGGATATAAATCCAAAATTATTATAAATTATTAACCACTACACCAAACCGGAAAGAGATTGGAGGAAAGACTGTATGGAGGGCCAGGGCTTTTTTTGTAGCAGGAAATCCTTTGCATATTAGGCCCCACCCCCCTGACATAGCCAATCCTCCGAGAGCTTACAGTAGGCTCTGTAAGAAGAGCCCTGTAAGCTCTTGGAGGATTGGCTACATCAGCGGTGTGTGGCCTAAAATGCAAAGGAGTTTTTGCTACAAAAAAGAAGCCCTATGGAGGGCCCTTCTGGGAGAGAGTGGTCCTGTTGATGCCAACCTACTTTTTGCATGAAGTCCTCTCTTAACGGGAAGAGTATCAACCTGTCACGCAAGCTGGGCACAGAAAAGAATCGTTCTCACCTTCACAGAGTAGGCTAAGGAGATGGTGACGGCCAACGGCAGGCCTTCGGGAACTGCCACCACCAGGACGGTGACGCCGATGATGAAGAACTTGACAAAATACTGCACGTAGACCGGGGTGCACTCGGCTGCCCACGTCCTCCCATCGATCACAAAGGTCTGGATGACGAAGTACAGGACCAGGATGATAACAGTGATGGCTGACATCACCAGACCTAGAAGAAGTGCAGCGAAGAAGAGGAGGAGGAGGGAGAAGGAGGAGGAGGAAGAGAAGGAGAAGAAGAAGAAGAGGAGGAGGTGAACGGGAAGAAAAAGGGGAGGAGGAGAAGGTGAAGGAGAAGGAGAAGAAGAGGAGAAGGAAGAGGAGGAGAAGGAAGAGGAGACAAAGAAGAGGGAGAAGAAGAGAAGGAGGAAAAGAAGAACGAGAAGGAGGAGGTGATGGAGGAGGAGGAGAAAATAGACAGTCTAGGGGTGCGGTCACATGCTCCTTTACTTCTGTCTTACCCACAGTTCCCGTTCAGATTTTATGAGCATGTCCAGACAACCACATCTGTCCCTCAAACACAGCTTGTCAGCATCCCGACTTGCCCTGGTTTGATGTCGGCATTATTTGATCCCGGAGAAACTCCGTCCCTTTTCCCCAGAAGCGGCACACATTTGGGTTATTCCTGTTTGGACAGCTCATGAAGGATACTGCCCCTTGGGATGTTTGGCACCTGCCATCTGCCACCCTCCCCTTTTTTAAAATAAAAAGCCCCAGCAGACATGCACATGACCAGATCATTGGGAATCTGCTTCTCCGATCAACACAGGATCCACAGGAGAAGAACAGGGGGAAAAAACTTTTTTCAATTTGGAGGATTTCCAGATATTATTGTCACTGCCCAGTTCCAGGAAAGCAGTTCCTGGCGGTCCCCTACTTCGAATTGGCAACGTTAATTCCCGGAACTGCCCCCCACTCTGAAGCAACGTTTGATTTTCCACCTCCCAACGGTTGGGCGCATGTTCAGTGAAAACCCAGCAGCAGGAATCACCATCTGATTGTTCAGCAACTGAATGAGAACGAGACGACTTTGGATTTGCTGGATTGGTTGTGTGCATGCTCCAAGAAAAGAGCGTGATGGCATTCAATGTCTGATCGTCCAACAACAGGACGAGTCGCGTTCTTGGATGCTCGTCTGATCGGCCCCGCATCGAATCAATATTCAGCGGTTCAAATCTGAGCACTGAACGCTCGCTTTTAATGTGATGTGTGACCGCACTCTAGAACAGGACTGAGAATACCTTGCCCACCTTCTGACTGGGGTATGACTAAGGAATCTCCCTTCCTACTTGTATTTGACAAAGAGTGCTTTGATTCTCAAAAGCTTATAGCCCCCCAAATCTCACTGTTCTTTAAGATGCTCCTGAACTCAAATCAAGGTGATATTTGTTGTTCAGTTGCACAGTCGAGTCTGACTCTTTGTGACCCCATAGACCAAGTCATGCCAGGCCCTCCTGTCTTCCACCATCCTCCGAAGTCTGCTCAAATTCATGTTCGTTACATCAGTAACGCTGCCCAGCCATCTCCTCTTTTGCCGCCCCCTTCTTCTTTTGCCTTCTGTCTTTCCCAGCATCAGGGTCTTCTCCAGGGAATGCTCCCTTCTCATTGGGTGGCCAAAGTAGTTGAGCTTCAGCTTCAGCATCTGACCTTCCAGGGAACAAGTCAGGGTTGATTTCCCTTAGGACTGACTGATTTGATCTTCTTGCAGTCCAAGGGACTCTCAAGATTCTTCTCCAGCACCACAGCGCTCTGCCTTCCTTATGGTCCAACTCTCACAGACATACATTACTACTGGGAATACCATCGCTTTGACTAAACGGACTTTTGTAGTCAGGGTGATGTCTCTACTTTTCATTATACTGCCTAGGTTTGCCATTGCTGTCCGCCCAAGGAGCAAACATCGTTTAATTTCATGGCTACAGTCACCATCTGCAGTGATCTTGGATCCCAGAAATATGAAGTCTGTCACTACTTCCACGTCTTCCGCTCTATTTGCCAAGGTGTGATGGGGCCAAATGCCGTGATCTTAGTTTTTTTCGATGTTGAGTTTCAAGCCTACTTTTGCACTCTCCTCTGTCTATCTCTAGGTGATATTAGGGTTCAGCAATCTCCATTTCTGCTTGCGTCCAGCAAAGGGAGATTTGACTCTCTTGAAAGCTTATCGCTCCCGAAAACCTTATTGGTTGTCTCTAAGGAACTACTGGACTCAAATCAAGCTGTTCTCCTGTAGACTAACAGAGCTACCCTCTGAAAATAAGACTTGGAACTTGTGACCTTGAGACGAGAACCATGGAACCAAGGGGCGTTCTTCTCCCGTGTATCTGTTCTGCCAAGGGTGGTCTCTTCCTCTACCTCAAGGAAGGCTCCCACACTAGTATCCCCCTACTCTGGATCTGAAGCCAGAACGGGGGTCTCCACAGTAGGCTCCCTCAGCCCGTTGCTGCTTCCATCTCGGACCGCGAATCAGATTTTCAGTCTTAAATTGAGGTTTGGTAGAAGGTAGAGTATTGAGAAGAACAAAGGAACTAGAAATACTCAGGATGACAGTCGGAAGGAATGGACTGGGTAACATCTCTTGATGCTAGCCCAGGCTTCTGGTGTTTCAGCAGAGGGCAGTAGAGAGTTAGTGTTGGGGTAGGTAGGGTCAGGGCGTTTCATTTTGTAGCAGGAACTCCTTTGCATATTAGGCCACACACCTCTGATGTAGCCAATCCTCCTGGAGCTTACAGGACTCTTCTTACAGGGCCTACTGTAAGTTCTTGGAGGAGTGGCTACATCAGGGGGTGTGGCCTAAAATGCAAAGGAGTTCCTGCTACAAAAAAAGCACTGGTTAGGGTGTTCTTTGTCTGCTCCTGCTGCTGTCTCTTTGTTACCCAGAATGCTACTTTCAGAGTTCCTTCCTTCCAGTCATTCCCCTCCTCTCTCCCTCCCTTTGCGACACGACAACTGGGTGTGTTTTCTACAATTTCTCTCCATCCTAGTTTAGACAGATGGATAGTAGGCTTTACCCTGCCTTTCCTATCCAGTATAGAGTCCTCTAACAAGAAAAACTTGAGCTTCATTATCTGTTCATTATCATTATCTGTTCGTTATTCTTCTTATTATTATGAGCACATCCTCCTGGACTAAATCAAGACCCAGGTTTCTTGTACCATTACCAGTGCTTATTTTTCCATGCCTACTACGCCTCTGCATATCACACCTAATCCAATCATACCTGTTATTGTCATTTGGCATTTGAAATCACTCCACTCACCAAAATAAAAGGACAAATGAACTCACATTCTAGCTGTATCTGAAGAAGCGAGCAGTGACTCACGAAAGTTCATCCCCTGCCACAAATCTTGTTTGTCTTTCAGATGCTACTGGATCCTTGTTGAACATATGAAGCTGCCTTATATTCAATCAGACCCTCGGTCCATCAGAGTCAGTCTTGTCTACTCAGACTGGCAGCGGCTCTCCAGGGTCTCAAGCTGAGGTTTTTCACATCCATTTGCCTGGGCCCTTTTTAGTTGGAGATGCCAGGGATTGAACCTGGAACCTTCTTCTTACCAAGTAGATGCTCTACCACTGAGCCACCATTCCTCACGTTCTTTTCTAACTAACTGACATGGCTTCCTCTCTTGATCTGTCTCACTGGAAATAATTGAATCGCTTTTGCAGAAAATACAAAGAAATAGGAACATTCGCTTTGTTTCCTCAGCTTGCTCTAACAGCAAGATTTTGGTTTTCTGGGTAACAAACAGTCCTCAGATTCAGCAGGAACTCACAGGACGCAGCTCCTGAACCTTTCTGAGGATTCCTCCTTTTCCTCCCCATCTAACTTGTCCATTGAATAGTAGGTGCAGCTGCATAACAATCCCTGGATCAGGAGCGCAGGCAGCCAGCCAGCCACCAGGGGCTTTGCCACACCCCCAGCAGCCCTCATGAACCCCTAGAGAATCCTATGCCACCCTTTCTCCACTTCTTATGTGATTTTGGGCAGTGGGTGGATTGCTGGCCTTTTGACTGGGGGTGGGGCGTGGCTAAGGAGAGCCCCAGGTGAGTGAGGCCTGCTTGGGGTGGCCGGATGTCTAGCCAGCTCAAGCAGGCCTCACTCACCCAGGGCTCTCCTTTCTTGCATCATGTTGTTTTTGGCGGGTGTGTGTGTGTGTGGGGGGGGGGGCACATGCTGATGATTTATTCTAATGAGCTCCACCACCTATTTTTCTACAAAATGTCCCCTGGTAACAAACATCCCTTTTTTTCAAGTAGAGAGCACCCATTCCTGGCCTGTGCCCTTCTGCTCCGAGATCGGGGCTGCCCCTCCGCCCCTTACCCTTACAGGTCCCATGGCCCCTGGCCCCATGGCCAGTCACACCTACCTGCTTTCCCGATTTGCACGGCCAGTTTGGTGAGCTTCCCCTGCAGAACGGATTTCTCCTTTTTGGGCACGCTGGCTTTCTTCTTCTCCCGCTCTTCCATCTCGCCACCCTCGGCACTTTTCAGGGGTTGCATCTCCATGGCGACGGCCCCGTCTTGTTTTTTGGCTGCACAGAAAAGGAGCAGACACGGGTTCACCCAAAGCGGAACAGTCCCATCTCGTTGGAATCCAGATCACTAACTCTTCTCCTGTGTCCTTAAACAGCATTCTCACATGGAGAAATTCAGCAGGCAAGGGTTTTCCCTTCTGCATATCTTACCCTTCTGAATTTGTCCATATCAGACTGGTCTTAAATATAGGGCTTCTTTTGTAGCAGGAGCTCCTTTGCATATTAGGCCACACCTCCCTGATGTAGCCAATCCTCCAAGAGCTTACACGGCTCTTCTTACAGGGCCTACTGTAAGCTCCAGGAGCATTGGCTCCATCAGGGGTGGAATTCTAGCAGGAGCTCCTTTGCATATTAGGCCACACCTCTCTGTAGTCAATCCTCCAAGAGCTTACAGGGCTCTTCATATAGAGCCTACTGTAAGCTTCAGGAGGATTAGCTACATCAGGGGTGGAATTCTAGCAGGAGTTCCTTTGCATATTAGGCCACACCATGATGTAGCCAATCCTCCAAGAGCTTACAGGGCTCTTCGTACAGGGCCTACTGTATGCTTCAAGAGGATTAGCTACATCAGGGGTAGAATTCTAGCAGGAGCTTCTTTGCATATTAGGCAACACCCCCTTGTTGAAGCCAATCCTCCAAGAGCTTACAGGGTTCTTCTTACAGGGCCTACTGTAAGCTCCAGGAGCATTGGCTCCATCAGGGGTGTGTGGCCTAATATGCAAAGGAGTTCCTGCTACAAAACAAAAAAAAGCCCTGCTTAAATGCATCCAGGAAGCAGGTCCAGAGAGAGGCTAGATTCGATTCCAGTACCACCTTAGAGACCAATACATTCTTCATGCATGAGCTTATGAGAGTCTGTGCTCCCTTTCACTAGACAGGCTAGGAGGTTCTCGTAAGTGGAGACCCTAAAAACCTTGTTGGTCTCGGAAGTGCAACTGAATTTGAATCCAGCTCTTCTGCTGAAGACTGATATGGCTACCCCCTGGAAACTAACTTCAGAGAAAAGATGTTATTCTGCCTCAGTGGGTCCCCTTTATGTGGCATCTCGTACCATCTTGTAACTGCTTCTTGGGGATATTTCCTGGCTAGAAATTAGTTTGACGACTGTTTTCCCAGTCTTGAATGTGTCCAGTTCAGGAAATCGGATGGAAAGCAAGCATTCAGATACATTGACTGTCCCCCAACTTTGTCTTATAGAAATTCACACACACTCCAATATCCAATGACACACACTTTTCTCACATGAAATATTTCCTAGGTGTAGTTGGTAGGAGGGAGAGAAGGCATCATGGTATAGCCCTACCTCAGACTTTGGAAGCTAAGAAGGGTCAGTACTTGGATAGGGAACCACCAAGGAAGACTCTGCAGAGGAAGGCAGTGGCAAACCACCTCTGCTTCTCACTTGCCTTGAAAGCACCTTGCTGGGGTCATCATGAGTTGGAAGCCAAACAGGGCCAGTGCTTGGATGGGAGACCACCAAGGAAGGGTCTGCAAAGGAGGGCAATGGCAAACTGCCTCTGCTTCTCACTTGCCTGGAAAGTCCCTTCCTGCGGTCACCATGAGTTAAAAGTTAAGCAGGGTTGGTACTCGGGAGACTACCAAGGAAGGTTCTGTGGAGGAAGGCAGTGGCCAACCACCTCTGCTTCTTGCTTGCCTGGAAAGCCTCTTGCTGAGGTTGCCATAAGTTGGAAGCCAAACAGGGCTGGTACTCAGAAGGTGACCACCATGGAAGGCTCAGCAAAGGAGGGCAATGGCAAACCACCTTCTGCTTCTCTCTTGCCTGGAAAGCCCCTTGCTGAGGTTGCCATGAGTTGGAAGCCAAACAGGGCCGGTACTTGGAAGAGAGACCAACAAGGAAGGCTCAGCAAAGGAGGGCAATTGCAAACCACCTTCTGCTTCTCTCTTGCCTGGAAAGCCCCTTGCTGAGGTTGCCATGAATTGGAAGCCAAACAGGGCTGGTACTCAGACCACCAAGGAAGGCTCAGCAAAGGAGGGCAATGGCAAACCACCTTCTGCTTCTCTCTTGCCTGGAAAGCCCCTTGCTGGGATTACCATTAGTTAGAAGCCAAGCAGAGTCAGTATTTGAATGGGAGACCTCTAAGGAAGGCTTTGTAGAGGAATGTGATTAACTCGGCTTTGTGAGGCTCAGGTACGGTTGCTAGCTCCCCAGGTAGGAACTGGAGGTCTCTAGGAACTGCAACAGATCTCTAGACTACAGAGGTCATTCCCAGAGGGCAGGTTCATGGCACCCCATGTCTGCTGAGATCCCTCCCTTTCCCAAATCCGTCCTTCCCCAGGCTTTATGTCCCAATCTCTTGGAGTTGGCAACCCTAGATGCAGCCCTCTATGCTCAGGTCTTACCGAGGCACCAGAATTTTGGATTTCAAGAGCCAGTCACCTGAACAAGAGCCTTGCTTCCCTTTACCAGTGGGCGCCTTGGCAGAACAGATCTCTTTTCTGTACACACAGTTGATGTATTTTGATATTTATACCCCATAACTCTACTCAAACTGGGAATTCAAAGTGGGCTCTCCCCTCTTCTATATTCTCCTCACACCAACGACCCCTTGAAACAGGACTGGCTGAGAGCAGCGTTCCCTCTAAACTGAGTTAGTGTGAGTTAGCTCACCGTTTTTTAGGCTCTGGCTCACACCTTTCCATCTTAGCTTAAGAAGGGATGGCTCCAGAGCAAAGTAATTGATGCAGCAGCCAGATTGCTCGCTCGCAACTTGAATGCTAGCCGCTCAAGATGCAGAACGTTCGCTCACAAACCTCCACAGCTTAGAGGGAGCACTGCCTGAGAGTGCCAGTTGCCATGGTAAAGCGGGAATTCAAAACTCGGATCTCCCAAATCCTCATCGGATGCTCTAACCCCACGCCACACTGAACACAACGCAAGCGATGGGAACGGACACGTCCAGAATCGACCCCAACTAAAGATGGGGCTCAAAGAAGAGGCACTTCGTATGTGGGAGCTGGGTGCGAGGGGAGGGGGGGAGGTGATCCTGGGAATTTACCTTTGTTCTGATTATTCTCCACTGCCCCATCTTGCTGCTTCCCTACAACAGAAGAAGGGAACGACAAACACAGGACGCTTGAGAACAGACGACACGGCACCAGCACAGCACACGCACGATGGGAAAGCACGGCTCTCGAAAAGCAGGAGGTTCAGATGGGCGCAGCTGCAGCCCGGGACTTGCCAGGGGCTTCTTCTGTCCATACTCAGCCAAAGGTCTTGAGTTCCGATCAACACCCACGTCCTCCAGGTAGCCAACTGAGACAGACTGGGGAAAGGCATCTCTTCCGTCCTGGCTAGAAAGGCCAGGCGGGAGGCAAGGGCGAAGGGGGAATTCTGTCTGCCTTTCAGAGGTACACGTGGGCTAGGCAGAAGCGGGGTGCAGATGGGCACAGCTGGGTGGGCTGGAGCATGCACAGAATGAGGGTGGCACTTTGCGTTAACAGGATGGAGGCATGCAACCAAAAGTAGGCCCTTTTCCTGGGGTTTTCTTATCCCCTAGTCTCTTACAGTTGCCTGCGGTAACTAGGGAGATTCCTGGAGGGTTTGTTTTTTTTTGGGGGGGGGAGTTTAAGGAGGTGGGTGGAAGCTCAGGCATCCAGGGATGCCAGCCTCCCTGTAGGAAGAAGCAGGTGAAAAAGCAAAAAGCATCCATGATAGACCAGCCTCAACTACGAAACAGTTAGTTGTCTGCAGAATATTTGAGCTATATGCCTTGTATGAATGATTTTAAGGATTCTGGAAGCTTGTAAAAGCCTCGTGTGTGAAACAGGGCAATCCGTGCATCCCTGTAGCGGTCTCGCGCTTTGCTGCTGTTTGTCCTTACATCGGCTGTTGAAAGCAAATTTGGAGCATCTGTCTCTTATCTTCACGGCTTCTTGATCCCCTCGGACCACCGTCTTCAAGAATCATGAACACTGATTATAATTGAAAGGACTCAGGTCTTGGGTGGGACTTATACTGCACTTTGGTTCAAGTTCTTTTTTTTTATGTGCATAAAATTTTGAAATTGTTTCATGTTTGAGGCTGGTCTATCGTGGATGCTTTTTGCTTTTCACCTGCTCCTCTTTTCCATGTTACTCTTTGTTTATTGTAGCCTCCCTGTAGGACCTGGAGATTCCCTGGAGTTATGACGGAGCACATGGAAGCAAGTCATTCCTGGTTATAGTGCAGGGGCGGCCAAACTGGCTCGGGAGCCACATGTGGCTCTTTCGCACATATTGTGTGGCTCTCAAAGCCCCCACTGCCCGTCAGCTGGCTTGGAGAAGGCATTTCTCTTTTTAAATCACTTCTCCAAGCCAAGCCAGTCAGTGGCTTGGAGAATGCATTTAAATTTAAAGCTGCTTTCTTTCTACCTCTCCCTCCTTCCCACTATCTATTTGCCTGCCTTCCTTCCTTCCTCTCTCCTTCCATCTTCCTTCCTTCCATTTTCCTCCCTCCTCCCATCTTCCTTCCTTCCTTCCTTCCCTCCCTCCCATCTTCCTTCCTTGCCTCCTTCCCTCCCTCCCTCCCTCCCATCTTCCTTCCTTCCCTCCCTCTCTCCTTTCTCCCTCCCTCCTCCCATCTTCCTTCCATTTTCCTCCCTCCCTCCTTCCTTCCTTGCTTGCAGATCTCAAGCATCTAACATTTATTCTATGTGACTCTTACATTAAGCAAGTTTAGCCCTCCCGATTTAGTGTAAGGCAGGGCTTTTTTGGTAGAAAAAGCCCAGCAGGAACTCTTTTGCATATTAGGCCACACACCCCTGGTGTCACCATTGTTTCACACGGGTTTTCTGTAGAAAAAGCCCATCAGGAACTCATGTGCGTATTAGGCCACACCCCCTGGTGCCAAGCTAGCTGGAGCTGTATCCCTGTGCGTTCCTGCTCAAAAAAAAAGAAGCCCTGGTGAAAGGGAATCCTAAGATCCAATCCTTTCCTGCGTGGGGTTGTCTGGTTCAAGAAAAAAACCAAACCTGATTCTCCCCTAAAACTTGTGTGTCCTAACCTGGACGGCCCAGGTTAGTCTGACCTTGTCAGATCTCAGAAGCTAAGTACGGTCAGCCTGGGTTAACCCTTGGAGGGGAGACCACCGTGTGCAGGGTCGCCACGCAGAGGCAGCCAATGGCAAACCACCTCTGCTCATCTCTTGCCCTGCCCTGGATGGCCCAGGGAAGCCAAGCAGGGTCAGCCCTGGTCACTACTTGTATGGGAGACCATCGCAGAAGTCCAGGGTTGCTACGCAGAGGCAGGCAGGGGCCAACCACCCCTGGGCATCTCTTGCCTCGATCCGGATGGCCCAGGCGCCTGATCTCATCAGATCTCGGAAGCAAAGCAGGGCCAGCCGGGGCTAGTGCTTGGAAGGGCATCCTCCAAGGAGTACCAGGGTTGTGACGCAGAGGCCGGGGATGGCAAAACCACCTCTGAAACATCTCTTGCCTTAAAAAGCGAGTCCAGCTCTCCACCTAGTAGGGCATAAAGGAGCTAGAATGTCCGGCTGCCAGACAATCGTGCTATCTCCTGGCTTTTCTACACACCAGGCCATACAATAATTAATTAATTAGTTCCCTAGAGAAAATGGATGCTTTTTTTTTTTTGAGCAGGAACGCAGCTCCAGCTGGCTTGGCATCAGAGGGTGTGGTCTAATATGTAAATGAGTTCCTGCTGGGCTTTCTCTACAAAGAAAGCCCTGTGTGAAGCGATAGTGGTGCCAGGGGGTGTGGCCTAATATGCAAATGAGTTCCTGCTGGGCTTTCTCTACAAAGAAAGCCCTGGGTGAAGCGATAATGATGCCAGGGGGTGTGGCCTAATATGCAAATAAGTTCCTGCTGGGCTTTCTCTACAAAGAAAGCCCTGGGTGAAGCGATAGTGATGCCAGGGGGTGTGGCCTAATATGCAAATGAGTTCCTGCTGGGCTTTTTCTACAAAGAAAGCCCTGGGTGAAGCAATAGTGATGCCAGGGGGTGTGGCCTAATATGCAAATGAGTTCCCGCTGGGTTTTTTCTACAAAGAAAGCCCTGGGTGAAGCAACAGTGGTGCCAGGAGGTGTGGTCTAATATGCAAATGAGTTCCTGCTGGGCTTTTTCTACCCAAAAAAGACCGGGTGGACTCTATGGTATTAGACCCCTTGAAGTCTCTCCCCTCCCCTCTTCAGGCTCCACCCCTCAAATCTCCAGGCTCCACCCCAACCTGGAGTTGGCAACCCTATGAAGCATCCACCCCAGTTATACCAGGCCAGGGCGCACATCCTACTTTCCAGTTTGAACTGGGTAATCCATCTATCTCTGCCTGCTGGGCAGAGCTGCCTCCGAAGTTGGAAGCAAAATTTTTAAAAGGACGAGTGAGCCGGTGATCGGGGCACGCCGTGATCGGTTGTGTTTCGGCGTACTGCTGTGCACAATCGGAACTACAGCTACGAAGCTCAGGTTCACCAGGCCCTTTGCGAGGAACCATCAGAAATACCAACATATACTTCTCTAATTTTCTAATGACAAACAGATATGTAGGGAAGGAATTCCCAGGGTGTTGCCTTTGGGCTCCGGAGCACCAGCCGGCGCTTTTCCTGGTGCCCACCAAGTGTTTTTAGCAAGTGGGTGGAGACAAGTGGGGCATACGTTTGGCAGCAAGGTTTCTTTTTAAACCAAGTGTAAACTTCATTGAAGTTTTTTCTGGGGTGGGGGGTGGGAAGGAGGTTACGACATATGCAAACGTGATAATATGGGCAGCAGGATTCCTTTTTCCATTTTTAAAAAAAATTATTTATTTATAATTAGATCATACAAGCAATTTATAATCTATGAATAACGATTAACAAATCAGAAGTGGGCGAAAACTTTACATGAAGGATGCGGTTGTCTAGACTGGCCCAACGATGGGATGGTGCCTTCTTTCTCCCAAAATGGAAGCCATTTTTCCTAAGTTTGGAGGCAGCAGGATTTCTGATGATCCGCTAGAAATCCGATTGGCTAGGCAGATTAAAACAATATTCAGTGGCAGCTGCCTCACCACACCCATGTTTCCCAGGAGGTTGTTTTAATTACCCCTCCTCTCCCCTGCACTTGGACTTTCTCAGGGCTTTTTTTGTAGCAAGAACTTTGCATATTAGGCCACACACCCCTGATGTAGCCAATCCTCCAGGAGCTTACAGTAGGCCCTGTACTAAGAGCCCTGTAAGCTCTTGGAGGATTGGCTACATCGGGGGGGGGGGAGTGTGTGTGGCCTAATATGCAAAGGAGTTCCTGCTACACAGGGGTTGTCATGTAGAAAAATAGGTGGTGGAGCTAGTTAGCGTAACTCGCTAGCATATGCTGCCCCCTCACCAGCCAAAAGCAACCTGATGCAAGAAAGGAGAGTCCTGGGCAAGCGAGGCCTGCTTGGGCTGGCTAGAGACCCAGCCAGCCCAAGCAGGCCTCGTTCACCTGGGGCTCTCCTTGGCTGGGCCCTCCCCAGTCAAAAGGTCAGCAAGCCACCGGCTGCCCAAAATCACATCAGAAGTGAAGCAAGGGTGGCGCGGGCTTCTGCACGGGATAATGAGGGCTGCTGGGGGTGTGGCAAAGCCCCTGGCGGCTGGCTGGCTGCCCGCTCTCCTAATCCATGGATTGTTATGCAGCTGCACCTACTATTCAATGGACAAGATAGGTAGGGAGGAAGAGGGGGAACCCTCAGAAAGGTTCAAGGGCTGCGCTGCTATGAGCTCCTACTGAATTCAAGGGCTGCTGCTACAAAAAAAGCCCTGCTTAAAACATTAGCGCTCGTTGGTCTTAATGGTGCTTTCCATGGAATCGTTATAGTGCTGGGTCCATAGCCAATGAGTTCGTTATGATTCTGGGTCAAGAGTCATCTCCTTTTAAGCCAGTTAGAAATGGGCTTAGTTCTAAAGCCAGTAAGCGAGGACGCTGGGTGCATGTGAAGTTAATTTGGTATCAGAAATACTACCGCATGATGGATAGGGCTGGCTTATTGTGGAATCACAGTGAATCACCCAGCAATGAGCTGAGTCAACACGGCAAACCAATTTGGAGTGACTGTGATGAACGATAATAAAATATTTTTTTATTTATATCCCGCCCTCCCCGCCGAAGCAGGCTCAGGGCGGCTCACAACATGTCAACCTTGCAAATGACAATATAAAACCACACAATTACAGTTGTCAGTGGCGTCACTGAAAGGGCCAACTGTAGATGTTTCGGGTCAATATTACATCCCGTCACTCCGGTTAATTTTAGCGCTGAAGATGACACCCCTTCGCTGGGGGCAGAGCGGAAAGGAGCGACCGAGTTTGATTGGAAAGACTCATGGGTCAACACGGATTGATTGACATTTGCACTTGCGGTCGGCGCTTTGAGAGTGAGTCAGCTCTTGCGAGGGCAAGATTGGCTCCGGCAGCCTCTTGTCAATAAAGAAGGGTATAAGAGCAACCATCATCGACAGTGGACGTTAGTGACAATGTTTAGTTCAACATCCATTGGCCCTGATGGATCTAGGTCAGCGCCCCTTGACCACTTAGCAGAGATGTCCATCGATCAGGAGTCAATTAGCGGTAAATATAGTTGCGGGCCAAGACAATTTCGGGCACAGCTGCCCTAAGCGAATGTAGAATTGAGCTGGACGTCGAGAGGCGACGGAAAAAGGGAATTTTGGAGAACCTGTGAAGTTTCCCCCCCCCCATTGAAAACGGACTCTTTCATTTGCTGCGGGTGATCGGAGTTCCGGTAGTTGTGAGTCCGTATGTGCGTGTCACGGTTGATACTCAAAGTGGGGTTACGGTGGCTCATTATTTGAAATCTCACTGTTGTTGAAGACCCAACGGCGAGCAATCAAATGCCAAAGCCTATATGAGTCATACTCTGATCCCCTTTTCCAAAAGCGATGAGCTATGATTCTGCACGTTGAGTCAAATCTCAGCAATGCTGAGTCAAGAGAGTCGGTGGAAATCAATTACGCCGGGGTGCCCTTTAGATGTTCTCCCAGCTGCATGGGAGAGCAGCTTCTGCACAGCTGGGAGAACATTCAAATGACAGAATCACGAGGGTTCGGTCACAAGGGTCTTTCCCAAACAATGGCACCCCTGCTGCAGGAGCAGTGTTGATTCCGAGGGAAAGAGTCATGTAAGAGCCAGTTTGGTGTAGTGGTTAAGTGTGCGGACTCTTATCTGAGAGAATCGGGTTTGATTCCCCACTCCTCCGCTTGCAGCTGCTGGAATGGCCTTGGGTCGGCCATAGCTCTCGCAGGAGTTGTCCTTGAAAGGGCAGCTTCTGGGAGAGCTCTCTCAGCCCCACCTACCTCACAGGGTTTGATTCCCCACTCCTCCATTTGCAGCAGCTGGAATGGCCCTGGGTCAGCCGTAGCTCTTGCAGGAGTTGTCCTTGAAAGGGCAGCTTCTGGGAGAGCTCTCTCAGCCCCACCTACCTCACAGGGTTTGATTCCCCACTCATCCATTTGCAGCAGCTGGAATGGCCCTGGGTCGGCCATAGCTCTCGCAGGAGTTGTCCTTGAAAGGGCAGCTTCTGGGAGAGCTCTCTCAGCCCTACCTACCTCACAGGGTTTGATTCCCCACGCCTCCACCTGCAGCTCCTGGAATGGCCTTGGGTCAGCCGTAGCTCTTGCAGGAGTTGTCCTTGAAAGGGCAGCTTCTGGGAGAGCTCTCTCAGACCTACCCACCTCACAGGGTTTGATTCCCCACTCCTCCACTTGCAGCTGCTGGGATGGCCTTGGGTCAGCCATAGCTCTCGCAGGAGTGGTCCTTGAAAGGGCAGCTTCTGGGAGAGCCCTCTCAGCCCCACCTACCTCACAGGGTGTCTGTTGTGTGTGTGGTGGGGGGAAGGTAAAGGAGATTGTGACCGCTCTCTGAGATTCAGAGTATAGGTGGGATATAAATCCAATATCCTTCTTCAAATGGACCCTACAAAAGGAGACCTGTAGGCCCCAGGAAGGAATCAAAAGGTAAAGGCAGTCCCCTGTGCAAGCACCAGTCATTTCCGACTCTGGGGTGACGTCGCATCACGACATTTTTGCGGCAGACTTTTTACGGGGTGGTTTGCCATTGCCTTCCCCAGCCATCTACACTTTCCACCCAGCAAGCTGGGTCCTCATTTTACCCACCTCGGAAGGATGGGAGGCTGAGTCAACCTTGAGCCGGCTACCTGAACCCAGCTTCCGCCGGGATCGAACTCAGGTCGTGAGCAGAGAGTTTGACTGCAGTACTGCAGCTTTACCACTCTGCGCCCTGGGGCTCTTAGGAAGGAATTGGGAACTGGTAAAGGCAAGACAGAGGAACAGAAGCTGAAAGTGAACGGCATGTTGTACAGACAAAGAAATCACAGGAAGGGGTAAGGACAGGAATACCCAAGATCTAGTTAAGATGAGTTGGGGGGTGAGGCAGTGGGATAATTATCTATGCTCATGCCCAGAAGATTCAAAGAAGCTGTGCCTCCAGGAACAGGTTCCAGCTCATCTCCTAGAACGGGGGTGGAGAACCTTTTTTCTGCTGAGGGCCGTATGGATATTTATAACATCATTCGTGGGCCATAAAAAATTATCAACTTAAAAAACAGTGCTCCGCCGAGGGAGAACGATTCAGGCCAGCAAAATTAATGCAAATAATTGTTTTACTATTTGAAGCCATGTGGGGAGAGCCTCATCTGGCGTGCACGCACACACACGGCCCGCCGCCCTAGGCGAATGCATAGGTCCAGAAAAAGCCCAGCAGGAACTCAGTAGCATATTAGACCACATCCCCTAATATTAGCATATTAGGCCACACCCTCTGGGATAATCAAGTGCAAACTGAACTGTGACAGTATCTTTTCCAGGCCCTGCAGCAATTCTGGCCGGCCGGCCAGGCCCCAGGGAGGCTGCTGCACAGTACATCTGAGCCCTGTGATCCCTGCCTGGCCCTGGGAAGGCTGCTGCACAGTGCGGCTGGGCCCCACGATCCTTGCTGGCCAGCCAAGCCCCAGGGAGGCTGCCACATGGCTTCGTTCAGTCCAACAATCCCCGAGGGCCACAGCAAGTGACCTCGAGGGCCGTATATGGCCCTCGGGACAGAGGTTCCCCACCCCTGTCCTAGAAGGTTCAAGGTTTCCCTTTGCCCTGCGCTGCTGGTTCTGATATACTATGAAACCTCACCAAGCCCACACAACTATTCAAATCCCCCCCCCCCAAATGATACGGTAACACAGTCAAAATATATCGATCTCGTTGAATTATTAACATGTGAGGCTAAATTTTAAGAAATGAGGGTTCAGATGGTTGCTATTTTGAGGGTTCAGATGGTTGATATTTTGAGGGTTCAGATGGTTGATATTTTGGTATGTGAATTTGGCAGGAATTGTCAACACACAGCCCTGCTAGTGCGTGAGACAATGAAATAGTGCTGCTGAACATGGTATTTAACATCCTTGGAAACAATAAACCACAAGAACATCAGAAGAGCCCTGCTGGATCAGACCAGTGATCCATCTAGTCCAGCATCCTGTCTCACACAGTGGCCAACCAGTTCCTCTGGAGGGCCAACAACAGGGCAGAGAGGCCGAGGCCTTCCCCTGAGAAGAACATCAGAAGAGCCCTGCTGGATCAGACCAGGGACGGTCCATCTAGTCCAGCATCCTATCTCACACGGTGGCCAACCAGTTTCTCTGAAGGGCTAACAAGAGAGCAGAGAGGCCGAGGCCTTCCCCTGACGTTGCCTTCTGGTTCTGGAATCCAGAGATTTAGTGCCTCTGAATGTGGAGCTTCTCTTCAGCTACCATGGCTAGCAGCCATTGACAGACTTATCCTCCGTGGATCTATCTAATCCGCTTTTAAAGCTGTCTGTTTGTGGGGCCATCACACCATCCCCTGGCAGCGAATCCCACACTATAATAATTCCCTTTGTAAATCGCTCTCCCTGACGAAGCACCATCACCATGATTGTGTGTTGACAGGGCTTTCTTTTGTAGCAGGAACTCCTTTGCATATCAGGCCACACCCCCTGATGTAGCCAATCCTTCTGGAGCTTACAGTAGGCCCTGTACAAAGAGCCCTGTAAGCTCCAGGAGGATTGGCTACATCAGGGGTGCGTGGTCTAATATGCAGGGGTGGAATTCTAGGAGAGCTCCTTTGCATATTGGCCACATACACCCTGATGTAGCCAATCCTTCTGGAGCTTACAGTAGGCCCTGTATGAAGGGCCCTGTAAGCTCCAGGAGGATTGGCTACATCAGGGGCGTGTGGTCTAATATGCAGGGGTGGAATTCTAGGAGAGCTCCTTTGCGTATTAGGCCACCCCCCCTGATTTAGCCAGTCCTCCTGGAGCTTGCAGTAGGCCCTGTACGAAGAGCCATGTAAGCTCCAGGAGGATTGGCTACATCAGGGGCCTAAGGTGTGGCCTAATGTGCAAAGGAGTTCCTGCTCCACAAAAAACCCTGTGTGTGGACTTCATGCAGAGGCAGAAGCTGAGCGGTTGTGAAAAACATTGCTATGGGGGAGGCAGGCCTGCGGATGACTATTGCGCCCCTGCGTAAGCAAACAAAATGGCCGTTGCAAGCATGAAGACTGAAAAGCTACGAAGGATACTGGAGTGTGCACTAAGGAGCCGCCTGCCTAGGCCCGAAGGAAAACCCTTACCTTTCTTGTCTTTCTTTTCTTCCTCTTCCCCGCCAGCCCCCAGCAAAGTGAAGATAATCCCGGTCTGTGAGTTGACCCCGACAGCTGTGACGACCATCCGCCCAGAGCCTTCCATGACGTGTGTGCCTGAGAAGCCGAGAGAGAAGCGATAAGGGATCAGGCAGAACCAGGGCTTTCTGGGGAGAAAAAGCCCAGCATGAACTCATTTACATATTAGGCCACACCCCCTGGTGCCACCACTGTTTCACATAGGGCTTTTTGTGGAAAAAGCCCAGCAGAAATTCATTTGCATATTAGGCCACACCCCCTGACAGCAAGCCAGCCAGAACTGCGTTCCTGCTCAGAAAGAAGCCCTGGGCAGAACCATCACTCCCGCTAGCCGGAAACCAAATCAAAACCAGAAGGTGTTAGCTCCCCTGGGTTTGTTGCAAGATCTTGTTACGATAGGGTTGCTAATCCCCAGGTGGTAAATTAAAAAAACGCTAAGAGACACCATACATTTTAAACAACAAGGCAGTGTAATGTAGAGGTCAGTGGAGTTCTGACCAAACTTGCACATGGAACTTCAAAGACAAGAGCATGTAGCAAAAAGACATTCTCAGAAGACGGCTGAAAAACAGTCTTTCCAAGGAGTAACAATATTCCAGTATTAAGAAGAAGAAGATATTGGATTTATATCCTGCCCTCCACTCCGAAGAGTCTCAGAGCGGCTCACAATCTCCTTTTCCTTCCTCCCCCACAACAGACACCCTGTGAGGTAGATGAAGATATTGGATTTATATCCCGCCCTCCACTCCGAAGAGTCTCAGAGCGGCTCACAATCTCCTTTTCCTTCCTCCCCCACAACAGACACCCTGTGAGGTAGATGAAGATATTGGATTTATATCCCGCCCTCCACTCCGAAGAGTCTCAGAGTGGCTCACAATCTCCTTTTACCTTCCTCCCCCACAACAGACACCCTGCGAGGTGGGTGGGGCTGGAGAGGGCTCTCACAGCAGCTGCCCTTTCAAGGACCACCTCTGCCAGAGCTATGGCTGACCCAAGGCCATGCTAGCAGGTGCAAGTGGAGGAGTGGGGAATCAAACCTGGTTCTCCCAGATAAGAGTCCGCACACTTAACCACTGCACCAAACTGGCTTCATAGAACTAAAGAAGCCCTTCCAAAGACGTCTGTTCTAGATATCAAGACGTTTCATCCGTCTTTCTTCAGTTTGGAGGCTTATTTATCACTGGAACCCAATCTTTACAATACATTCACAGACCAACAAGGTTCAGAAGCAGGGGTGAGTGGGTTTGAAAGTCCGCTGGGCATGTCATTATACCGTATGGAGACTGGTCCTCATAGGGTATAATGGAGAATTGATCTGTGGGTATCTCGGGCTCTGTATCAGAAGCTGCCCACCTAGGGTGGGGCTGGAGCCAGGACAAGCACGTTTGAACTCTGAAAGGAGTTCATATTTAAAAGGACCTTGTTTCTTTTAAATGCCTTTCTTCCACTGGAAATAATGGAGGATGGAAGGCACCTTCTTTAGGGGCTCATAAAATTGGGCCCTCTGGTCTGATCTCTTTGAAACTTTGGGGATGTTTTGAGAAGAGGCACTGGATGCTAGGCTGAAAATTTGGTGCCTCTACCTCAACGAACAGCCCCCCAAGCCCCAGATACCCATAGGTCAATCCATTATACTCTATGGGAATCAGTCTCTGTGGGGTATAACAGAGTGCCCAGTGGGCATTTCCCTCTCCCCCTTGCCTTCTGCTAACCATGAAGCAGGGGGAGGGCTTCCAAATCAAAGGATCTCCTGCCCCCCAACTGGGAATTGGAAACCCTAAAGACCACTGAGGAAGTCCAGGGCTGTTATGCCGAGGTAGACAACAGCAAACCACCTCTGTTCATTCCTTGCCTTGAAAACCCCATGGGGGTCACCTTAAGTCAGCGGGGACTTAACAGTGCTTTCCACGGGATCACCACTGGGCCAAGCAGGGCTTTTTTTGGAGTAGGAACCTCGAAAGGATGGAAGGCTGAGTCAGCCTCGAGCTGGCTACCTGAAAACCCAGCTTCCGCAGGGGATCGGACTCAGGCCGTGAGCAGAGCTTGGGCTGCAGTACTGCAGCTTTAACACTCTGCGCCACATAAGAACATAAGAGAAGCCATGATGGATCAGGCCAATGGCCCATCCAGTCCAACACTCTGTGTCACAGAAGAACATAAGAGAAGCCATGATGGATCAGGCCACTGGCCCATCCAGTCCAACATTCTGTGTCACAGAAGAACATAAGAGAAGCCATGTTGGATCAGGGCAACGGCCCATCAAGTCCAACACTCTGTGTCACACAGGGGCAAAAAATTTTATATACACACACACACTGTGGCTAATAGCCACTGATGGACCTGTGCTCCATATTTTTATCTAAACCCCTCTTGAAGGTGGCTATACTTGTGGCCGCCACCACCTCCTGTGGCAGTGAATTCCACATGTTAATCACCCTTTGGGTGAAGAAGGACTTCCTTTTATCCGTTTTTAACCCGTCTGCTCAGCAATTTCATCGAATGCCCACGAGTTCTTGTATTGTGAGAAAGGGAGAAAAGGACTTCTTTCTCTACATTCTCCATCCCAGCCACAGGGCTTGTCTTGTCTGATGATGGTCATGAACAAAGCTGAACAGAACAGTAACCTAATTGGCCTAAAGATTCTTCCAGCTTTTTCCTGAGTCAACCTGATTTCCTGCGGGTCTCTCTTACCTGACAGGAACATAGGATCCTTTTCTACTGACTTGCGCACATGATCCGATTCCCCTGTCAAGGAGCTCTCGTCGATCTTGAGGTCGTTTCCTTGGATGAGCACCCCATCGGCCGGAAGCAGGTCACCTGAGGGAAAGAAACACACCGATGGATGCCCAGCAAGACTAAACCTAAGCCACTAGATCAGAAGTCCCCAACCTTTTAAACTCTATGGGCCCTTGTAGAATTCTGACACAGTGTGGAAGGCGCAGCCATAAAATGGCTGCCACAAGATGGCTACCACAGAAGAAGAAGAAGAACGTAGATTTATACCCCACCCTTTTCTCTGAATCAGTCTCAGAGTGGCTTACAATCTCCTTTACTTTCTTCCCTCACAACAGACACCCTGTGAGGTGGGTGGGGCTGAGAGAGCTCTCCCACAAGCTGCCCCTTCAAGGACAGAGTCTCAGAGCGGCCTACAATCGCCTCAACCTTCCTCCCCCACGGCAGACACCCTGTGAGGTGGGTGGGGCTGGAGAGGGCTCTCACAGCAGCTGCCCTTCCAAGGACAACCTCTGCCAGAGCGATGGCTGACCCAAGGCCATGCTAGCAGCTGCAAGTGGAGGAGTGGGGAATCAAACCAGGTTCTCCCAGAGAAGAGTCTGCTCGCTTAACCACTGCGCCAAACTGTGGCCAGGCTCAGGATGGCTGCTAGATATTATCTTGGATCACGCAGTGAAGATACTTGAGCTCTGGTGTGGCCAAGGCAACATTTTTAAAAATCTGCTTTGCCAATCAAAACTCCAGTGGCCAATCAGAAACCTTGCTGGAAGGAAGGAAGGAAGGAAGTTGGGAGGGAGGGAGAGAGGGCTGGAAAGAAAGCAATTTTATCTTTAAATGCATTCTCCAAACCGCTGGCTGGCTTGGCATGGCAAAATGATTTAGAGACAAATGCCTTCTCCAGTTTTCTGGACCCAAATTTGACCCAGAGAGCACTCCAGTTTTTTTGGGTTACACCTCTGAGGATGCCAGTCACAGATGAAAAAACTGGAGTTCTCTCTGGGTCAAATTTAGGTCCAGAAAACTGGAGTTCTACATAACATTAGAACATAAGAGAAGCCGCAGTGACAAGACCACGTGTGGGGGAGGGGAATAATTGTGAAGTCCCTGCATTGTACAGGGGGTTAGACTAGATGACCCTGGAGGTCTCGTCTAACTTGGTGATTCTTCGATTCTGGAAAGCTTAAATCCCAAAAATCATTTTGATCTCTAAGGCTCTACTGGACTTGAATCTAGCTTTTCTACTGCAGTTCAACGCGGCAGCAGGGTGACACTAATAAAAAAGAAGATATTGGATTTATATTCCACCCTATACTCTGAATCTCAGAGCGGCCTACAATCTCCTTTACCTTCCTCCCCCACAACAGACACCCTGTGAGGCGGGTGGGGCTGAGAGAGCTCTGACAGAAGCTGCCCTTTCAAGGACAGCTCTGCGAGAGCAATGGCTGACCCAAGGCCATTTCAGCAGCTGCAAGGGGAGGAGTGGGGAATCAAACCCGGCTCTCTCAGATAAGAATCCGCACACTTAACCACTACGCCAAACTGGCTCCCACCTGGCCTGAGCCATCACCCCATTCTTTGCCCGCTTACCGTATTTAACTTGGGCAATATCCCCTACCACCAGTTCGGCCACCGGGATCTGGACTTGCTGCCCGTTGCGGATCACGGTGAACTTCTGCTCCTGCTCAATGCGGCTCTGTAGACCTCGGAATTGCTTCTCTTTGCTCCAGTCGTTGAAGGCCGTGACCAACACCACGCAGATAACCGAAAGCAGGATGGCGGCGCCCTCAATCCAACCGGCTTCTGACTCCCCCTCATCTTCTCCACCGGACGCTACGTTTCCACAAGCTGGGAAAGGGAGGGGAAAGAAAATGAGAGGAATCTCCTACCGTCATGGCCACATCCCTCTCTCCTTAAGGCCTTCTGGCTTTCCTGAGGGGGAGCAAAGCCTCATTTATTTATTTAGTGTCTGTGATCACAGCCTCAGACCAGGCCTCACTTTGGGAAGGAATTCACAGGAACGGAGCTCTGGAACCTCTGCATTTGATTGATGGCTCTTTCTTTCTTACCCCCTCCCAACCCCCAACCCCCTCCGCTTCTGGACTCCATTGTTCAAACCGCTTTGAGGATTTTACTGAACTCTAAGATTTGACAAACTTTCTAATATATTTCCCCATGAGAATTGGGGAAATAACTGAAACATCAAGCAGACAGATGGAAATCTTCATCATGCCCACATAAGAGAAAGTGATTTATAAAGTATGAGGGGAGAAAGATTTCATTATGACCGTTATAACTCAAGAAGCATTTTAAGGTAGATGCTGAGCTGACATAATTTTAGTACACCTTTCAGTGAAGAAGAAGAAGAAGAAGAAGAAGATATTGGATTTATATCCCGCCCTCCACTCCAAAGAGTCTCAGAGCGGCTCACAATCTCCTTTACCTTCCTCCCCCACAACAGACACCCTGTGAGGTGGGTGGGGCTGGAGAGGGCTCTCACAGCAGCTGCCCTTTCAAAGACAGAGTCTAAGAGCGGCTTACAATCTTCTTTATCTTCTTCCCCCACAACAGACATCCTGTGAGGTGGGTGGGGCTGGAGAGAGCTCTCACAGCAGCTGCCCTTTCAAGGACAGAGAGCAGCCTACAATCTCCTTTACCTTCCTCCCCGACAACAGACACCCTGTGAGGTGGGTGGGGCTGAGAGGGCTCTCACAGCAGCTGCCCTTTCAAGGACAACCTCAGCCAGAGCTATGGCTGACCCAAGGCCATTCCAGCAGGTGCAAGTGGAGGAGTGGGGAATCAAACCCGGTTCTCCCAGATAAGAGTCCGCACACTTCACCACTACACCAAACTGGCTCTCCAGTGGTGATGTCAGGGGGTGTGTGGCATAGGCAACTGAGTTGTGCTAATGAACTCTGGCACCTCTTTTTCTATGAAATGACCCCGGGGGGCGGGGTAGTAGAGATAATTCTCCTCAGGTGTATATGGTGTACGTGGTCCTACAGGAAGGACCAAACCTCATCGTCCTGCCATGTATCTCCTCAGAAACTAATTTAACAGAGCTAATGAGGGGCCAGCTGGTATCAATATAGCTTGAGGTGGGGCAGCTTCCTATGCCAAAATACTAGAACTGGAGGGCATCCCAGGAAGCGGATGGGAAGTAGGCTCAGGAGGGACAAAAAGAAATATTACTTTACGCGAGGGGTGGCCAAACTGTGGCTCGGGAGCCACATGCGGCTCTTTCACATTGTGTGGCTCTCATTAGCTGGCTTGGAGAAGGCATCTGTCTCTAAATCACTTTGCCATGCCAAGCCAGCCAGCCAGCGGTTTGGAGAATGCATTTAAAGCTAAAGTTGCTTTCTTTCCACCTCTCTCCCTACCTCCCGATCTATTTTCCTTCTTTCCTCCCTCCCTTCCTCCCTCCCCCCCACTCCCTGATCTGACATTCATATCTTGTGGCTCTCAAATATCATATCTTGTGGCGTTCAAACCCAACCGGAGCCAGGATGTAACTTTAGGGGTAGGTCCTGTTGTTGGATGTCCAGAGGAACCATCTGGCCACTGTATGAAACCAGATGCTGGACTAGATGGATCCAGCGGGGCTGTACTGATGTTCTGAAGGGAACCTCCACATTCAGAGACACTAAACCTCTGAATCCCAGAGCCAGGAGGCAACATCAGGGGAAGGCCTCGGCCTCTCTGCCAGAGGAACAGGTTGGCCACTGCCAGACTAGTTAGGCCGTTGGTCTGATCCAGCAGGGCTCTTCTTATGTAAGCCTTTGCCCTCCAGAGGATGTGGTTGGCCGCTGTGTGAGACAGGATGCTGGATTAGGTGGACCACTGGACTGATCCAGCAGAGCTCCTCTGATGTTCTTATGAAGGCCTCAGCCTCTCTGCCCTGTTGCTGGCCCTCCAGAGGAACTGGTTGGAAGAAGAAGAATACTGCAGATTTATACCCAGCCCTTCTCTCTGAATCAGAGACTCAGAGCAGCTTACAATCTCCTATATCTTCTCCCCCCACAACAGACACCCTGTGAGGTGGGAGGGGCTCACAGTCTCCTATATCTTCTCCCCCCACAACAGACACCCTGTGAGGTGGGAGGGGCTCACAATCTCCTATATCTTCTCCCCCCACAACAGACACCCTGTGAGGTTGGTGGGGCTGAGAGAGCTCTCCCAGAAGCTGCCCTTTCAAGGACAACCTTTGTGAGAGCTATGGCTAACCCAAGGCCATTTCAGCAGGTACAAGTGGAGGAGTGGGGAATCCAACCCGGTTCTCCCAGATAAGAGTCCGCACACTTAACCACTACACCAAACTGGCTCTCTGTGTGAGACAGGTTGCTGAACTAGATGTACCACTGCTCTGATCCAGCAGGGCACTTCTTATGTTCGCATTCCCGGCTGCATACACTGCCTAGCGTCGCCCAGGAAGGGCACGTGGGTGGTGTGCTTCTGGCAGCTACGGCAGTGCCAGTTCCAGCTGCTCTGCCCACCCAGCACCATTGGGGAAAGGTTGTGCATGCAGTGTGGGCAGCTGAGACGGCAAGCAGTGGGTGAGCTTGGGAGTACTCGGGGGAACACCGCACAGACAAGTGGGGGCATGGAGAGGAAGCAGAAGAAGACGACTGCAGATTTATACCCCGCCCTTCTCTCTGAATTAAAGACTCAAAGCGGCTCACAATCTCCTATATCGTCTTCCCTCACAACAGACACAATATCTTCTTCCCCCCACAACAGACAACAGCTGCCCTTTCAAGGACAACTTCTGCCAGAGCTAAGGCTGACCCAAGGCCATTCCAGCAGCTGCAAGTGGAGGAGGGGGGAATCAAACCCGGTTCTCCCAGATAAGAGTCCGCACACTTCACCACTACACCAAACTGGAGGGGAGGTAGCAGATACAGGAGATGCCCCCAAAACCTGGATCAAACTTGGCTTGCACCCAGTGAAACAGCACCAGAGTCAGGGCTTTTTTTGTAGCAGGAACTCTTCTCCACACCTCCTTGATGCAGCCAATCCTCCTGGAGCTTCCAGTAAGTCCTGTACGAAGAGCCCTGTAAGCTCTTGAAGGATTGGCTACAACAGGGTGTGTGGCCTAATATGCAAAGGAGCTGCTGCTAGAATTCTACCCCTGATGTAGCCAATCCTCCTGGAGCTTCCAGTAGGCCCTGTACGAAGAGCCCTGTATGCTCTTGGAGGATTGGCTGCATCCGGCAGGTGTGGCCTAATATGCAAAGAAGTTCCTGCTACAAAATAAGCTCTGGCCAGAGTCCGTCTCCAAGTAAGGGGTGTTCCCAAGGCTTTTTTTTGTTAGAAACCCCCCCCAGCGGGGACTCATTTGCGTATTAGGCCACGCCTCTGATGCCAAGGCAGCCGGAACTGCGTTCCTGTGCATTCCTGCTCTAAAAAGCCCTCGGTGTTCCATTAAAGTAAGGCTCACTGTGCAAGTGGTAGTCCTAGACATGGCATGGCTCTTGCACAAATCAGGAAGCAGGTTTTCTCCAGGCCAGTTTGGCCAGGAATCCTGGAGGGTTTTTTCCCATCTTCTGGCTGTGTGTGTGGTGGTGGGGGAGGTAGCTGTGAATTGCCTGCATTGTTCAGGGGTTGCACTAGAACAGGGGTGTCGAACTCATTTGTTACGAGGACCGGATCTGACATAAATGAGACCTTGTCACACCGGGCCGCGTGTGTCATAAAATGTAATGCCAGGTAGTGGAGCCATAAACTCAGCACTCATTGGCCTTCAAGGTGCTTTCTTTGTATCTCTCCCGTGCGATCCAGGGAACTGGGCAAAGGAAGCTCTGGCTCTTTCCCTCCCTCCCCAGGGGACCTGGAGGGGGAGGAGCCTCAGCCAATAGAAAGGAGAGAGGATTGGCTTAGTAGCTGTGCTGTGCAATTGAGAAATACTGTCCCTCCTCCCTTCCTCCCCAAGGGAGGAGTTTCATCCAATGGATAAAATAGAGTCTTTGCTCTGCAGCTCCTGTGTACGATTGAGCAAGCCTGACAAAGCACGCTGTGATGCAGAAGGAAGCAAGAGAGAGGGACGAGGGAATAGATGACAGCCACTTGATCAGGGGCCTGATAGAAGTCCTGGGGGGGGGGGGGGGGCCTGGTTCGGCCCCTGGGCCGCATGTTTGACAGAGTGTCCCTGGAAGTCTTTTCCAACTCAATTGTTCTATGTAACGTCCAATTTTCGACATTCTCCTTTCCTTTGTTTGTCCTTCTTCTGGTTTTGTATTTCTGTGCCACATGTGTTTTGCTCCCTCTCATAGTCCATTTGATACTGCACCAGCTCCTGACCAGCACAAAAGCCTGCCGTTTAAATCTTCAAGGATATACACCAGACATAAATCGGGGTAATACAGAATCGACCCCTAGAGGGAGCGAAACATTTGCAGAACGGAGGGGGAAGAAAACCCTCTCCAAAGAAATGGAACTTACAAACAAGGAAATGAGAATGCATAAATGCTGCGTAGGTGCTCACCGTGTCTGACTTTGCAAATGCATTCTTAATTGCTCCAGTCAATGGGAAAGTAAAATGATGTTGCAAAATATAAGTTTATATTAACACTCCCTCGCCAGCACTATGCCTTCCACAAGTGGAAATAGGTCTTTAGGGACAATGGGATTTTCCTTGTGCACAATCTTAGTGGAGTGGAGAGGAGCCTCCACTTCTGCAATGGCCTTTATACAGGACTCCTGCCCACGGCCGAGCGCACGAATGCATGAGTCTGCCTTATACTAAATCAGACCATTGGTCCTTCAAGATTCATATTGTCTATTCCAGGGGTAGCCAAACTTGCTTAAAGTAAGAGCCACACAGAATAAACATAGAGTGTTTGAGAGCCACAAGACATTAATGTCAGATGTTTGAGAGCCACAAGGAGGGAGGGAAGGAAGGAAATAGATGGGAGGAGGGAGGGAGGGAGAAAAGGAAGGAAGGAAAATAGATGGGAGGAGGGAGGGAGAGAAGGAAGGAAAATAGACGGGGGAGGGAGGGAAGGAAGGAAAATAGATGGGAGGAGGGAGGGAGGGAGAAAAGGAAGGAAGGAAAATAGATGGGAGGAGGGAGGGAGAAAAGGAAGGAAAATAGATGGGAGGAGGGAGGGAGGGAGGGAAGGAAAGTAGGAAAATAGATGGAAGGAGGGAAGGAAGGAAGGAAAAAAGATGGAGGAGGGAGGAAGGGAAGGAAGGAAAATAGGTGGGAGGAGGAAGGGAGAGAAGGAAGGAAAATAGATGGGGGAGAGAAGGAAGGAAGGAAAATAGATGGGAGGAGGGGGGGAGGGAAGGAAAATAGGAAAATAGATGGGATGAGGGAAGGAAGGAAGAAAAATAGATGGGAAGAGGAAGGGAGAGTAGGAAGGAAAATAGATGGAGGAGGGAGGAAGGGAAGGAAGGATAATAGATGGGAGGAGGGAGGGAGGGAAGGAAAGTAGAAAAATAGATGGAAGGAGGGAGGGAGAGAGAGAAGGAAGGAAGGAAAATAGATGGAGGAGGGAGGGAGGAAGGGAAGGAAGGAAAATATATGGGAGGAGGGAGGGAAGGAAGGAAAATAGATGGGGGAAGGAGGGAAGGATAGGAAGGAAAATAGATGGGAGGAGGGAGGGAAGGAATGTAGAAAAATAGATGGGGAGGGAGAGGTGGAAAGAAAGCAGCTTTAAATGCATTCTCCAAGCCACCAGCTGGCTTGGTTTGGAGAAGTGAGTTAAAGAGAGAAATGCCTTCTCCAAGCAGAGCTGATAGAGCAGTGGGGACTTTGACAGCCACACAAGACGTGTGAAAGAGCCACATGTAGCTCCTGAGCCACAGTCTGATCACCCTGGTCTACTCAGACCGGCAGTAGCTCTCCAGGGTCTCTGGCGGAGGTCTTTCACATCACCCTTTAACTGGAGTTGCCAGGGATCGAACCTGGGACCTTCTGCACGCAGAGCAGATGCTCTACCATTGCGCCATGGCATCTCACCTTCGCTCTCCTCGCCCGGCGGGGCGTAAAAAGACAGGCCCAGGGAGATGATGGCAGCGATTTCCAGAATGATCAGCGTCACGTCTTGGAGCGCCTCCCATACTAACTGCAGGAAGGTCTTGGGCTTCTTGGGGGGGATGAAGTTCTGTCCGTAGATCTGCCTTCTCTTTTCCAGGTCGGTGAGATTGTCTGAGAGCCCTGGGTGGGGGGGAGGGGAGGGGAGGGGAGAGGAGAGGAGAGAGACCAGAAGGCAGTGAGCAAGCCAGCAACCTATGAAACCAACTGGCGTAAGGTGGGAGATGGAGTTTCCTTCCCAGTTCTCAAAGCGGTGTCTGTGCTTCAGCATCAAGACCCACCTGTCGCTCCTCCCCCACCAAGAATCGATTTCTAGAGTAGGGTTGCCAAGTCCAATTCAAGAAATACCTGGGGGCTTTGGGGGTGGAGCCTGTTGACATTGGGGGTGGAGCCAGGAGTCATTGGGGGTGGAGCCAGGAGACATTGGGGGTGGAGCCAGGAGCAAGGGTGCGACAAGCATGATTGAACTCCAAAGGGAGTTCTGGCCATCACATTGAAAGGGACCGCATTCCTTTTAAATGCTTTCCCTCCATTTGGAAATGTTAGGGGCACCTTCTTTTGGGGATCATAGAATTGGGCCCCCTGGTCCAATCCTTTTGAAACTTGGGGGGGGGGGGTGTTTTGAGGAGAGGCACTGGATGCTATGCTGCAAATTTGGAGCCTCGACCTCAAACAGCACCCCCCCCCCCGAGTCCCAGATACTCGCGGATCAATTCTCCATTATACTCTATGGGAATCGGTCTCCATAGGGAAGAATGGAGTGTCCAGCATACCATATATTTCCTTCCCTCCCCCACTTTTTGATGACGCTGAAGCAGGGGAAGGGCCTCCAAACCGGGGGATCCCCTGCTCCCACCTGGGGATTGGCAACCCTATATCTAGAGACCTCCAAAGAGCGGTATTGCACAGGTGACCATTTTATGAAGACAAAGCTGAAACCAGTTTATGTTTAGCACCACTACAGACTGTCCTTTTTCAAGAGAAGCTCTGTGAGCGTACTAAAATGCATCAGGAGTACTGGTAGAATTCTCAGCTCTGAGTGGGGCAATAAATGTCTCTGTAATCATTCTTCTCAGCCGCAACTAAGATCCAGAAATGGATTTGTTAACCCATAGGTTGAGAGGAGGGAATGTAAGGAAACCTGGAATCCGTTGTATGAATGGGCAAAGAAATTGGGTTTTGAATTGATAAGATAATATATATATATTTTAGGATTAGTCCTTTTGCTCCGTTAGATGTTATGTTTAGAATAAGAAATTTGTATGCTTATTTCCTTTTTTTTTGTTTTGTTTGTTGTGTGCTATGTATGCTTTTTCTTTTTCTTTTTTATTAATAAAAAAAAAGATCGGAATCGGTGCTTCTTAAAGTCCTTTTATAGCTCTTGAAGTCAACCGAGGATTCACATTGCCGCCTATTTTTTAAAAAAGAAATACAGCTACTTTACAGTCTACAAGCACTACCTGTACATCACCCATCCAAGAAGAAAAGTTGGCAACTGGATTTTGTGCTGGATATTTAAATCGCGGAGTGATGCCTTTAAGACTCACGAATTGCAAGCCCACGGGCCTATAGCTTTAAGAACTTTGACAAGGGTTTATGTTCTAAAAGCAATGACATGAAAAATGTATGTAATATATGAGAAGCGTTACATGCTCTTTTGATGGATTTTGTGAACAGTGGCGGACGGGGTCTAAAAATATTGGTTGCCAGGAGACAAAGGGAGCCCACCCACAACTATAAGGCTATCATTTCAATGTTATAAGGAATAAATACAATTTTCAAAAAAAAACCCGTAAGTGGAAAAAAGGTACAATTAAAACTTTTGCGAATTAAATGTGTGTATATATATATATTAGTAATTACAGTGTACATATCTTTTACAAATTACTGACAGTATGCAGGAGATACTAAATGTAGAGCCAGTTTGGTGTAGTGGTTAAGTGTGCGGACTCTTATCTGGGAGAACCGGGGTTGATTCCCCACTCCTCCACTTGCACCTGCTAGCATGGCCTTGGGTCAGCCATAGCTCTGGCAGAGGTTGTCCTTGAAAGGGCAGCTGCTGTGAGAGCCCTCTCCAGCCCCACCCACCTCACAGGGTGTCTGTTGTGGGGGAGGAAGGGAAAGGAGATTGTGAGCCCCTCTGAGACTCTTCGGAGTGGAGGGCAGGATATAAATCCAATATCTTCATCTACCTCACAGGGTGTCTGTCATGGGGGAGGAAGGGAAAGGAGATTGTGAGCCACTCTGAAACTCTTTGGAGTGGAGGGCGGGATATAAATCCAATATCTTCATCTACTCCACAGGGTGTCTGTTGTGGGGGAGGAAGGGAAAGGAGATTGTAAGTCGCTCTGAGACTCTTCGGAGTGGAGGGCGGGATATAAATCCAGTATCTTCTTCTTCTATATACAGATTGCATTTTCTCCAAGGGAGCTGATCTCTGCCAGTTGGAGATCAGTTGTCAAAGTGGGAGATCCCCAGGCCCCACCTGGAGGCTGGCAACCCTAAATACAATGTAAATTTTAGCTGCATTACAGTAATAATATTGGGACTTCTATTATATTTTCAAGCTAGAAGAAGACTGCAGATTTATACCCTGCCCTTCTCTCTGAATCGCAGACTCCGAGCGGCTCACAATCTCCTATATCTTCTCCCCTCACAACAGACACCCTGCGAGGTGGGTGGGGCTGAGAGGACTCTCCCAGCAGCTGCCCTTTCCAGGACACCTCCTACGAGAGCTATGGCTGACCCAAGGCCATTCCAGCAGGTCATGAACATTTTTTAACATATTGTCTAATGTTTAAGGGTTGCCCACTTGCTATCGGGCAAGCGGACACCCTGGCCAGTCCGCCAGTGTCCGTGACTAGAATAGAATTTGGCTTGCAAAGGATTTAAGCGGTCGGTAAGACTTTTCCGCCAGCAATCTGTTCAACCCACCTGGGGACTGGGAACCCTAGAGGTGACCTGGCAACCCCGGATAGAACGTTTTATTGGAGCATTCTTCCGTTGTTGTTTTTTTCTATCACAGGAGAAACAAAAAAAGGGATTTCGGGTAGAGGCTGGGAACCTCGCAAGGCGCTGCTTATGCAGCTGAGTGGCCCAGTTTCCTTCTCGCGCGGCTGGCTGAGATGCCCCAGTTATTATTCCCCTGAAAACCGGCTAGCAGCGCTCTGAACGATTGTTATGCAAGAGGGTTCGGTTCCGAACCAGCGGGCCTCACTCCTCGAGAGACATTTCAAAGGGTTACCCCCCCCCCCCCGCAGAGGAGGAGGAGGCCTTCGCTCCAGGCCCAGATCCGAGGCTCCTCTGAGATTAAAAGACCCCTGGGGGGCACCGGGGCTGCCCTCTCTTCCTTTGCTTGCCTTGGACTCGGGGAAGGCGGGCAGGGGGGCTTTGTTCAATATTGAAAATGTCAGGCACCAGCTGGAACCACACAATGCAGGGAGCTTCGTCCGACCCCCCCCCCCGCCTCCCGCAGCCGAACACAGCAGAGACCAGCAGAGGCCACAGCACAGGGTTCGAATCCCTCGACTGCCTTGGAAGGGGAGTGGATGACCATACGGAGCAGAGGTCCATCGGTGGTTCTTAGCCACAAGGTAGAGATGGAACGCTCTGTCTGGGGCAAGTGATGCTCTGTATTCTTGGTGCTTGGGAGGGGCAAGAGTGGGAGGGCTTTTGGAGTTCTGGACCCACTGTTGGACCTCCTGATGGCCCCTGGATTTTGGCCGCTGTGTGACACAGATTGGATGGAACATTGGCCTGATCCAGCATGGCTTCTCTTATGTTCTTATGTCTGGGGCAGTGATGCTCTGTATTCTTGGTGCTTAGTGGTGGGGAGAGGCGCAACAGTGGGAGGACTTCTGGAGTTCTGGCCCTGCTGATGGACCTCCTAATGGCCTCTGAGTTTTGGCCACTGTGTGACATGGAGTATTGGACTGGATGGGCCACTGGTCTGATCCGACATGGCTGTCTTCCATTCTTATGTCTGGGAAATGATGCTCTGTATTCTTGGTGCTTGGGGGCAACAGGGAGGGTTTTTGGAGTTCTGGCCCTACTGGTGGACCTCCTGATGGCACCTGAGTTTTGGCCACTGTGTGACACAGAGTATTGAACTGGATGGGCCGCTGGCCTAATTTCACATGGCTTCTCTTATGTTCTTATGTCTGGGGCAGTGATGTTCTGTATTCTTGGTGCTTAGGGGGCAACAGAGGGAGAGCCTGTGGAGTTCTAGCCCTACTGGTGGACCTCCTGATGGCCCCTGGGTTTTGGCCACCATGTGACACAGAGTTTTGGATGGGCCATTGGCCTGATCCAGTATGGCTTCTCTTACGTTCTTATGTCTGGATCAGTGATGCTCTGTCTTCTTAGTGCTTGAGGGGCAAGAGTGGGAAGGCTTTTGGAGTTCTCATCCCAGCAGTGGACCTCCTGATGGCCCTTGGGTTTTGGCCCCAATGTGACACAGAGTGTTGGACTGGATGGCCTGATCCAGCATAGCTGATGTTCTTATGTTCTCTTATGTTTGGCCAAGATAGCCAAATGCTGAGATCAGAAGCAGATTGCCTTCGGTTGTCAGATGCTGGGGAGTGGAGCCGGGGGGGGGGGGGGGGGAGGCATCTGCAGACTCTGACCAGCCATAGCTAAAACATGGATGCTGGTCTAGATGGACTGCGGGGTCAGTTCCAGCTAGGCTGCTCTTGTGTTCTTCTGCAGAGCTCATCCATCTTTCTGAGCTATGCTTGCCAAGTTGCGTGATAAGTTTTTAATGCATTGCAAACGTGGGTGCTTTTAGGCTGAAGCAATTTAGCAAAGCCCATCAACCTGACCATTCAGAGATTCCTCCATTCCCTTTCAATTTCCCACTATTCCTTCCCAGGCTCCACGCCTCAACCCAGGCCACCGCCCCTCCCCTGACAGCTGAATGGCAAATGACGATGAAGCTCAAGACAAGGCATCCTCCCGGACTGAATCAAGACCTCGGTTTCCTATCTCATTACCAATGCTGGTCTCTCCACGCCTGCTACCTCTCTGCATATCACACCTAATTTTATCATTCACCTGCCGTTGCCATCCAGCATTTGAAATCACTCCGCTCCAATGCTCCCTCTAAGCTGTGGAGTCTCGTGAGCAAGAATTCCCCGGGCTTTAGGGCACAAGGGAGGACCAAGCTTGTTCACTTTGTGAGCGACTGACATTAAAGTTGTGAGCTCCTGCATGGATTATTGTGCTCTGGGGTCATCCTTCCTGAGCCAACACAAAAATGTTTGAGCTGCAGGCTAAATATCTGTGAGCTAGCTCACATTAACTCACCTTAGAGGGAACGTTGCTCCACTCCCCAAGATAAAAGCACAGTTTGATGTAGTGGTTAAGTGTGTGGACTCTTATCTTGGGAGAACCAAGATAAGAAAAAAAAAAATAATAATAAGTAATTTGATTCATACCCCACCCTTTGCTCCCAAAGGAGTCTCAGAGCAGTTTGCAAATCTCCTTTCCCTTCCCCACCCCACAACGGACACCCTGTGAGGTGGGTGGAGCTCTTACAGAAGCTGCCCTTGAGCAGAACAGCTTTGAGAGAACTTGTGGCTGACCCAGGGTCACTCCAGCAGCTGCATGCGGAGGAGTGGGGAATCAAACCCAGTTCTCCCAGATAGGGGTCCACGTACTTCACTACTGCACCAAACTGGCTCTCATGAAGGAAAGGAACAAAGGAAAGGGATACATCTCTGCTCTCTGTCGGCATTTGAGCATCCTACCCTTCTGCTCTCAGGTCAGCAAACATTTGCATCCCTGGTATGAAACATTCCGAGGGCTCCCCAGCCAAAACACAGGAACATGTGAAGCTGCCTTCTACTGAATCAGATGACTGGTCCATCAAAGTCAGTATTGTCTGCTCAGGCTGGCACTGGTTTTCCAGGCAGGAGGTGATAAGAAAGACCTTGACCTGAGACCCTGGCTCAGTGGTAGAGCCTTTGCTTGGGACGCAGAAGGTCCCAGGTTCAATCACCGGCATCTCCAGTTAAAAGGACCAGGCAGGAGGTGATGGGAAAGACCTTGGCCTGAGACCCTGACTCAGTGGCAGAGCCTCTGCTTGGCATGCAGAAGGTCCCAGGTTCAATCCCCGGCATCTCCAGTTAAAACGACCGGGCAGGAGCAATAAGAAAAACCTTGACCTGAGACCCTGGCTCAGTGGCAGGCAGAAGGTCCCAGTTAATCTCCAGTTAAAAGCACCAGGCAGGAGGTGATGGAAAGATCTTGACCTGAGACCCTGGCTCAGTGGCAGAGCCTCTGCTTGGCATGCAGAAGGTCCCAGGTTCAATCCCTGGCATCTCCAATTAAAAGGACCAGGCAGGAGGTGATGAGAAAGACCTTGACCTGAGACCCTGACTCAGTGACAGAGCCTCTGCTTGGCAGGCAGAAGGTCCCAGGTTCAATCCCCGGCATCTCCAGTTAAAAGGACTAGGCAGGAGGGGATGGGAAAGACCTCTGCCTGAGACCCTGACTCAGTGACAGAGCCTCTGCTTGGCAGGCAGAAGGTCCCAGGTTCAATCCCCGGCATCTCCAGTTAAAAGGACTAGGCAGGAGGGGATGGGAAAGACCTCTGCCTGAGATCCAGGCTCAGTGGAAGAGCCTCTGCTTGGCAGGCAGAAGGCCCTAGGTTCAATCCCCAGCATCTCCAGTTAAAAGGACCAGGCAGGAGGGGATGGGAAAGACCTTGACCTGAGACCCTGACTCAGTGACAGAGCCTCTGCTTGGCAGGCAGAAAGTCCCAGGTTCAATCACCGGCATCTCCAGTTAAAAGCACCAGGCAGGAGGTGATGGAAAGTCCTTGGCCTGAGACCCTGGAGAGGTGCTGCCCATCTGAACAGACTGCACTTTGATGGACCAGAGCAAGGGTGGCCAAACTGCGGCTCGAGAGGCACATGTGGCTCTTTCATATCTATTGTGTGGCTCCCAAAGCCCCCACCACCCTGTTGGCTGGCATGGAGAAGGCGTTTGTCTGTAAATTAATTTTCCGTGCCATGCCAGCCAGTGGCTTGGAGAATGCATTTAAAGTTGCTTTCTTTCCACCTCTCCCGCCCTACTTCCCCATCTATTTCCCTCTCTCCCTCCCTCCCTCCAAGATCTGACATTCGCATCTTGCGGCTCTCAAATATCTCATGTTTCTTCTACGTGGCTCTTACATTAAGCCGCCCCTGGATCAGAGGTCTCATCCGGCTTCCTGCCTCCGCTGGCTGGCCGTCCAGAGGCCCTGCAGTCTCCCAGCGCTTTTGGGTGCCAGCCAGCCTCTGCCGCTCTGCGCCTGCTCCCCCCTCCCTCCCCCCCCAGGCCGGCCCTTCTCCCCGCAGTCTCCGGCTGCTGCCCTCCTCGCTTGCCTGATCTCCCCCTCCCTTCTCCCTCTCTCTCTTGCTGTGCGAGCCCGCAGCCCCCCTGCTGCAGAGAGAGCCGGCGGTGGCTGCTGCTGCGGCTGCCGCAACCTCAAGGACATTTCAAGGGGAAAGCGGGAGAGAGGCAGGCAGGTGAGTCCGGCTGGAGCCAGACGGGACGGCTGAGCGGAGAGCTGCACAAGACAGAAGAAAACGGGCCGGAGGGGAACAGAAGCCAATCTAGGCGCTGGGCTGGCCAGAGAAGGGGGTTGCCAACCTCCAGGGGGTGGCTGGAAAGCTACCTTACAACGGAAACACGGGGATTGAACTAAAGCTACAGAAATCGCCTCCGTGTCGACTTGGTGTACTAATAACTAATGAACTCATATACATGAACCAAATTTGTGTACTACGTGTCATGTGTATTTATATATCGCGGTTTATATAATATAAAAAGCTATCCCTATTATACGATTCCCAAAGTGATTTTTTTTCACATAGTAACATACAGTAACTCACACACATTCGCTCTTATAACCAGGGCTTTTTTTTTGAGCAGGAACGCAGTTCTGGCTGGCTTGGTGTCGGGGTGTGTGGCCTAATACGCAAACGAGTTCCCGCTGGGCTTTTTCTACCAAAAAAGCCCTGTGTGAAACAATGGTGCCATCAGGGATGTGTGGCCTAATAGGCAAATGAGTTCCCACTAGGCTTTTTCTACCCCAAAAGCCCTGTGTGAAACAATGGTGACATGAGGAGGGTGTGGCCTAATAGGCAAATGAGTTCCCGCTAGGCTTTTTCTACCCCAAAAGCCCTGTGTGAAACAATGGTGACATGAAGAGGGTGTGGCCTAATAGGCAAATGAGTTCTCGCTAGGCTTTTTCTACCCCAAAAGCCCTGTGTGAAACAATGGTGCCATCAGGGGTGTGTGGCCTAATAGGCAAATGAGTTCCCGCTGGGCTTTTTCTACCCCAAAAGCCCTGTGTGAAACAATGGTGACATGAGGAGGGTGTGGCCTAATAGGCAAATGAGTTCCCGCTAGGCTTTTTCTACCCCAAAAGCCCTGTGTGAAACAATGGTGCCATCAGGGGTGTGTGGCCTAATAGGCAAATGAGTCCCCGCTGGGCTTTTTCTACCCCAAAAGCCCTGTGTGAAACAATGGTGACATGAGGAGGGTGTGGCCTAATAGGCAAATGAGTTCCTGCTGGGCTTTTTCTACCCCAAAAGCCCTGCTTATAATAATAATAATAATGCCAGTGATGCAAATATGAATAGTAAGCCATATGACACCAAAAGTAAAAGTCCAATACGTGGAGCGGATATCCCTGACAGAAGGCCGTTCAGCCCTTCGTTTCGGATCTCTCCTTTGCCGAGTGTCCCAATATTTTCAGTTCTTACTCCACAAATGTTTGCGACGTAAACACTGCTTTGGGTGTCTGAGGCGCTGCTCTTGCCTTCCGTGTGGTGTATACATTCTATCAGGGGTGGAATTCTGACAGGAGCTTCTTTGCATATTAGGCCACACCCTCTGATGTAACCAATCCTCCTGGAGTTTGCAAGGCTCTTTTTTTGTAAGCTCTCGGAGGACTGGCTACATCAGGGGGTGTGGCCTAATATGCGAAGGAGCTCCTGCTAGAATTCCACCCCTGCATTTTATTATCCAAAGTGCCTTTACGCTTCGCGAATCGCTGCAGCCCCTCATTTGCCGAGCCTCTCTTTGTTGCGGTGGCCAGAGATCACCCGGGGTTCCAACTGACGTCCAGGCGACGGGGATCAGGTCTCCTGGAGGGAAGGGTTGCTCTGGAAGGGGGCGCTCTCTGGCGCGGTCACCTGCTGGCGTCCCCCTCTGCCCCACATCCTTCCCCCCCCCACCACAAGAGCTGCCCTCAAATCTACGGGGATTTCCCACCGTGGAGCTGGTGACCTTAGGAAGGAATAGGGCTGCTAATCTTCAGGTGGGGGCAAGGGATCCTTGAGCCATTTCTGAGCCGGTGCCTGTTTGAGGTGAGCTGTGTTGTGTGATGAAACGTTGTGAGATTACTTTAGCGTTACATGGAAGAGATTGTTGATTAACTGTGAAGCTGTATGAATTGTGGTTAGGGTTGCCAATCCCCAGGTGGGGGCAGGGGATCCCCCCGTTTGGAGGCCCTCCCCCCCCACTTCAGGTTCATCAGAAAGCGGAGGGGGAGGGGAGGGAAATGTCTGCTGGGAACACTATTATTCCCTATGGAGACTTATTCCCATAGGAAATAATGGATAATCTGCGGGTATCTGGGGCTCTGGGGGGCCTGTTTTTTGGGGTAGAGGCACCAAATTTGCAGCGTAGCATCTGGTGCCTCTCCCCGAAATACGCTCCAAGGTTCAAAAAGATTGGACCAGGGGATCCAATCCTACGTGCCCCAAAAGAAGGTGCCCCATCCTTCCTTATTTTCTATGGAAGGAAGGCATTGAAAAGGTGTGCAGTCCCTTTAAAATGTGACGGCCAGAACTCCCTTTGGAGTTCAGTTATGCTTGTCAAAACCCTGCTTCTGGCTCCACTCCCAATGTCTCCTGGCTCCACCCCCCAAAGTCTCCTGGCTCCACCTCCAAACCCCCCAGATATTTCCTGAATTGGACTTGGCAACCCTAATTGTGGTTCGTGGATTATTTGACTTGAAGGAAAAGTTCGTGGATTATTTGACTTGAAGAGCTTGCCATCACTTGAAGATTTGTCCACGCAGGAGCTACAAGTCGACTCCCTGCACTTTGGTGCTCTGCTGTCATCCCTGAATGCACTCTGAGAGCTTTGTCTACGTCGCTATAGATTTGCGTATTCTCACCATTATCGTATTGCTATATGGTCTTAGGAATTGTTGGCCACTATAACCATTTGTGGTTGTGTGAATATTCGTTTACCAGTGACCTCTCTCTTCTGTAAAGAATACCCACCTGGGGATTAGTGACCCTGATCCTTCGCCACAACTCTAGTGAGCAGAGAGGCCTTCTAGGGTCCCTTCCCTGCTAGGGTTGCCAATCCCCAGGTGGGGGCAGGGAATCGCCCGGTTTGGAGGCCCTCCCCCCGCTTCAGGGTCATCAGAAAGCGGGGGGGGGGGGGAAGGGAAATGTCTGCTGGGAACTCTGTTATTCCCTATAGAGATTTATTCCCATAGAAAATAATGGAGAATTGATCCACGGGTATCTGGGGCTCTGGGGGGGGGCTGTTTTTTGAGATAGAGGCACCATATTTTCAGTATAGCATCTAGTACCTCTCCCCAAAATACCCCCCAAGTTTCAAAAATATTGGACCAAAGGGTCCAGTTCTATGAGCCCCCAAAGAAGGTGCCCCTATCCTTCATTATTTCCTATGGAAGGAAGGCATTGAAAAGGTGTGCCGTCCCTTTAAACGTGATGGCCAGAACTCCCTTTGGAGTTCAATGATGCTTGTCACAGCCTTGATCTTGGCTCCACCCCTACTGTCTCCTGGCTCCATCCCCAAAGTCTCCTGGCTCCACCCCCAAAGTCCCCAGATATTTCTTAAATTGGACTTGGCAACCCTATTCCCTGCTTTCCTTTATTAATTCATCCCCTAACTTCAGGATACAATCCCCCCCCCCTTCTCCTCTCTGTTCCTTTAGTTGCTTGGCACAGAGCTGGAACGGAACAGACGATGAAGCAGCAGGAAAGCTGAGTTCTTTTTGACATCAGAGCCTTTCAACGGGAGCGTATAAAAGACGCAGAGGATCAAACGGGGCCAGAGCCAAGCCCACCGGCTCTGCCCCCATTCTCCCTGTTTGATGAACTCGGGCCTGGAAGAATCCTAGAATCACGGAAGGGACCTCCAGGGTCATCTAGTCCAACCCCCTGCACAATGCAGGAAACTCACAAACACCTCCCCCTAATTTCGCAAAGAAGTAGGTGGTAGATTCAACAGCCAGGGAGAAAGAATAGCCATCTGGCTGCCTATTGTTTCCAAGTCCGTTTCAAGGTGTTGGTTTTGACCTTGAAAGCCCTTTATGGTCAGGGGCCTGCCTAGCTATGGGACCGCCTTTCTCCGCATGTTCCCCAGAGAGCACTGCGTTCAGGGACACAAAACCTACTGTCCATCCCCGGACCAAAGGAGGCCAGGCTGTGTTCCACACGGGCTAGGGCCTTCTCGGTGGCAGCACCAGAAATGTGGAATGCCCTGCGGGACCTTTCTCAATTCCGCAAGGCCTGAAAAACTGAACTATTCTGACAGACCTTCAATGCTTAAACCGGGAGAGGACTGCCACCTCACACCGCTGAGGAGCTATGAACATTATAGGATCATGAACAGAAAAAGAAAGATCTCGCCTATGAAGTTGTACAGCACCACAAAAGGTTTTAAATTGTATTATAGATGTCTGAATTGACTGTTAGCCGCCCTTAGTCCTCTTGTGGAGAGGGTGGGATAGAAATCTAAAGTAATAAATAATAAAATAAATAAATGATCCTTTTTGAGTGTCCTGAGCCCGGCGACCCCTCTGTTGGAGGTCTGATGGGCTTCTACCTAGAGCGGACTTTGGAGGCAGAAGGGGGCATCCGTGAAATGGCATCTCCAGGGATTTTCACCATGTGCCTTCACTGATTTCATTTAAGTGGCAGGTTGTTCTAGGGACACCAGCCTCTAGAAGCCATCCCACTGTTGCCCTGCCGCCCCCAGCACCAAGAATACAGAGCATCACTGCCCCAGACGCAAGAATGTAAGAGAAGCCATGTTGGATCAGGCCTATGGCCCATCCAGTCCAACACTCTGGGTCACACAGTAGCCCAAACCCAGGTGCCATCAGGAGGTTCACCCAGCGAGGCCAGACCTCCAGAAGCCCCCCACACACTGTTGTCCCCCACAAGCACCAAGAATGCAAAGCTTCATTGTCCCAGACATATGAACATAAGAGAAGCCATTCTGGATCAGACGAAGCCCATCCAGTCCAACACTCTGTGTCACACAGTGGCCAACAAACCCAGGTGCCATCAGGAGGTCCACCAGTGGGGCCAGGACACTAAAAGTCCTCCCACTGTGCCTCCCCAAGCATCAAGAATACAGAGCATCACTGCCTCAGACATAAGAACATAAGAGAAGCCATGTTGGATCAGGCCAGTGGCCCATCCAGTCCAACACTCTGTGTCACACAGTGGCCAACCCCCCCCCCCAGGTGCCATCAGGAGGTCCATCAGTGGGGCCAGGACACTAGAAGCCCTCCCACTGTGCCCCCCACAAACACCAAGAATACAGAGCATCACTGCCTCAGACATAAGAACATAAGAGAAGCCATTTTGGATCAGACAAGAGGCCCATCCAGTCCAACACTCTGTGTCACACAGTGGCCAAAACCCAGAGACCATCAGGAGGTCCATCAGCATGGCCAGAACTCCAGAAACCCTCCCACCGATGCCTCCCAAGCACCAAGAATACAGAATATCACTGCCCCAGACATAAGAGAAGCCATATTGGATCAGGCCAATGACATCCCTCGATCATTTTATTTGCCAAGGTCTTGTAGCTGTGTCAGTCTACAGCATAAGTCTTGAATTCGGGTCCAGCTCCATCTTAAAGAAAAGGTAGTTTGACTCTCTTTGATGAAGGGAGCATTGTTTCACGCAGAGCTGTTTTGCATTAAAAGGCCCAACAGGAACTCATTTGCATATCAGGCCACACCCCCTGACTCCACCATTGTTTCACGCAGGGCTTTTTGGTAAGAAAAGTCCAGCAAGAACTCATCTGCCACACCCCCTGACACCATCATTGTTCTGCGCAGGGCCTTTTTTGGGGGTAGAAAATGCCCAGCAGGAACTCATTTGCATATTAAGCCACACCCCTGACACTAAGGCAGCCAGAACTGCATTCCTGTGCGTTCCTGCTCAAAAGAAGCCTTCCTTAAGTGTATATGTCACTTTAAAAAAAATAAAAAGATAGGGGTTAGTTGGGATGTGGAATGGTATAAAGGTAAAGGTAGTCCCCTGTGCAAGCACCAGTTGTTTCCGACTCTGGAGTGACGTTGCTTTCACAACGTTTTCACGGCAGACTTTTTACGGGGTGGTTTGCCATTGCCTTCCCCAGTCATCTACACTTTGCCCCCAGCAAGCTGGGGACTCCTCTTACCGATCTCGGAAGGATGGAAGGCTGAGTCAACGTGGAGCCGGCAACCTGAACCAGCTTCTGCTGGGATCGAACTCAGGTCGTGAGCAGAGGGTTCCGACTGCAGTACTGCAGCTTATACTTATACTGTATAGCGTAGCCCAATTTGGGAAGACCTTGGAAGCTAACCTGGGTTGGTACTTGGATGGGTAACCACCGAGGAAGTCTCTGCGGAGGAAGGTGATGGCAAACCACCTCTGCTTCTCGCAGGCCTTGAAAGCCCGTTGCTGGGCTTGCCGTAAATTTGAAGCTGAACAGGGTCAGTAATTGGAGGAGAGGCCACCAAGAAAGGCTCTACAGAGGCAGAAAACGGCCGGCCGCCTCCACTTCTCAAATGCCTTTCTGCAGTTGACATAAATTGGAAAGTATCGTCGTCAAACAACGCCGGGACCACGGAGGTTAACAATCAGGAAATGACAGAAAAGATCCTCTCCATGTTACAAAACAATTTCAAAATATAATTGCAGTACTTTCCATTCACAACATAGTATTACAATGAAAATTTCAGTAACAAATTCAGTGACAAATACCAACCAAAGCACACAGCTTCACTACTGTCCATAAGATGATATCAGGTTCTTTCCGAACAATACAGTCCGACGGTGCAAAACTGGTCCGTTCTCATTTCGGATCCTTATGCTCCTTCCTCTGGGACCGTCTTATTCATTTTGAATGCAGTAGTCTGATGGTGCCTTATTCCTTTACTATTCACTGTTTTCCAGGCTTTCTCTAATTCATTTCATTACTAGAACGCTACTGTTCTTCCTCCATCTCTCAGCATTTCATTACATTGTAATACTACGTTGCGAATGGAAAGCATTGTAATTATATTTTGATATTGTTTTGCAACACGGAGATGATCTTTTCTGTCGTTTCGTAAATTGGAAGGTAAGCAGGATCGGTACTCGGATAGGAGACCACCAAGGAAGGCTCTGCAGAGGAAGGCAATGGCCAACCACGTCTTCTTCTTGCTTGCCTGGAAAGCCCCTTGCTGGGATTGCCATATTTGGATAGGAGACCACCAAGGAAGACTGGGGTTCCTTTGCAGAGACAGGCACTGGAATACCACTTCTGCCTCTCACTTGTCTTGGAAGTCCCTTTTTAGGGCCACCATATTTGGATGGGAGACCACCAAGGATGACTCTGCGGAGGAAGGCAATGGCCAACCGCCTCTGCTTCTCACTTGCCTTGAAAGCTCCTTGCTGGGATCAGCATAAGAGGGAAGCTGAGCAGGCTCAGTACTTGGATAGGAGACCACCAAGGAAGGCTTTGCAGAGGAAGGCAATGGCCAACCACGTCTTCTTCTTGCTTGCCTGGAAAGCCCCTTGCTGGGATTGCCATATTTGGATAGGAGACCACCAAGGAAGACTTGAAAGTGCCTTGCTGCTGTTGGCATAAATAGGAAGATAAGCAGGACTGGTACGGAAGAAGAAGAAGAAGAAGAAGAAGAAGAAGAAGAAGAAGAAGAAGAAGAAGAAGAAGAAGAAGAAGAAGAAGAAGAAGAAGAAGAAGAAGAAGAAGAAGAAGAAGAAGAAGAAGAAGAAGAAGAAGAAGAAGAAGAAGAAGAAGAAGAAGAAGAAGAAGAAGACGACGACGACGACGACGACTGTAGATTTATACCTCACCCTTCTCTCTGAATCAGTCTCAGAGCGGCTAACAATCTCCTCTATCTCCTTCCCCCACCACAGATACCCTGGGGGGGGGGGGCTGAGAGGACTCTCACAGCAGCTGCCCTTTCAAGAACAACTACTGCCAGAGCTATGGCTGACCCAAGGCCATTCCAGCAGGTGCAAGGGGAGGAGTGGGGAATCGAACCCGGTTCTCCCAGATAAGAGTCCGCACACTTCACCACTACACCAAACTGGCTGCCACCAAGGGAGACTCTGCAGAGGGAGGCAATGGCCAGCCACCTCTGCTTCTCACTTGCCTTGAAAGCCCCTTGCTGGAGTCACCAGAAGCTGGAAGCTAAGCAGGGTCAGTACTTGGATGGGAGACCATCAAGGAGGGCTCTGCAGAGGAAGGCAATGGCCATCCACCTCTGCTTCTCCCTGGCATTGAAAGAGCTTTGCTGGGCTCACTGCAAGTTGGCTGGAACTTGATGGCAATCGACACACCCCTGCAGACACCCAGAGTTGGGATGTCAACAGAGTTCTGGGGCAACCCAAGAGACTCATCTCCTGCGGTGTTGGCAACAGTGCAGGGGTGGTTTGGCTCAGAGCCAGGCTGCAGCGACATCGTCCTTGTCCCCGTGGGCTATGGCCAAGGCTCTGTCGTCCTGCCAGCCGGGCAGCAGACTCCACTGGCTTCTGGCTGCCAGAGATCTTCCAGGGGAAGCGGCTCAGCTGGAACGTTCCTGGGATGCTGAAGGGTCGCTCCCTCCTCCTCACCCGTCAAGGAAATAAAGAATGGTTGGGTTCAGAAGGAGCAGGGCTTTGGGGAGAAAATGGATGCTTGGGAAGGTGGTCTCCAGGGATTGTTTGGGTGGTTTTTATAGTAGGAATGCACAGCAACGCAATTCCGGCTGCCTTGGCATCAGGGGGTGTGGCCTAATATGCAAACGAGCTACTGCTGGGCTTTTTCCTACAAAAAAGCACTGCGTGAAATAATGGTGACAGGGGGTGTGGCCTAATATGCAAATGAGCTCTTGCTGGATTTCCCCCCACAAAGAAGCACTGCGTGAAATAATGGTGACACGGGGTGTGGCCTAATATGCACATGAGCTCTGCTGGGCTTTTTCCTACAAAGAAGCACTGTACAAAATAATAGTGGCATCGAGGGTGTGGCCTAATATGCAAATGAGCTTCCGCTGGATTTTTTCCTACCCCCCAAAAGAACTGTGCGAAATAATGGTGACAGGGGGTGTGACCTAATATGCAAATGAGCTCCTGCTGGGCCTTTTCCTACAAAAAAGCACTGCGTGAAATAATGGTGGCACCGGGGTGTGACCTAATATGCAAATGAGCTCCTGCTGGACTTTTTCCTACAAAAAAAGCACTGCGCGAAATGATGGTGACAGGGGGTGTGGCCTAATATGCAAATGAGCTCCCTACAAAAGAGCACAATGCGGAATAATGGTGACAGGGGGCGTGGCCTAATATGCAAATGAGCTCCTGCTGGGCTTTTTCCTACAAAGAAGCACTGTGCAAAATAATGGTGGCATCAGGGGGTGTGGTCTAATATGCAAATGAGTTCCTGCTGGACTTTTTTTCTACTGAAAAAAGCCCTGAGAAGTAGGGTGTCATCTGTCTTTCAGATAGTGTTGCCAGCCTTCAGCTGGGGCCTAAGAGGCAAAGGAGTTCCTGCTACAAAAAAAAGCCCTGCATCTCATCCAAATACTAGGCAGGGCTGACCTTGCTTAGTTTTTGAGATTGAGCTAGCCTGGGCTGGCCAAAACAGGGCATCGTGGTATTAGAAGGGGGTATAACCAGGGCTTCTTTTGTAGCAGGAACTCCTTTGCATATTAGGCCACACACCCCTGATGTAGCCAATCCTCCAAGAGCTTCCAGTAGGCCCTGTACGAAGAGCCCTGTAAGCTCCAGGAGGATTGGCTGCATCAGGGAGGTGTGGCCTAATACACAAAGGAGCTCCTGCTAGAATTCCACCCGTGGGCCACAAACCCCTGATGTAGCCCATCCACCAGGAACTTACAGGGCTCTTCCTAAAGGACCTACTGGAAGCTCTTGGAGGATCGGCTATATCGGAGTGTGTGGCCTAATATGCAAAGGAGTTCCTGTTACAAAAAAAGCCCTGGGTATAACTCAGCCTGCAAATATTTCCAGTGTGACACAGAACGTACCCCTGGGAGACCAGAGACCATGCCTCTGTGGTGCTATAAAGGCCAGAGCCTAACATAAAAGTCAAAACTCCGGAAACTGTGTTATCAGCAATTACGGCGATTATGAATGGTCTCTGCACTCCTCTTGATTGAATTTGAATCGGACGTAATTCTATCTCGTCTTGTGCTCCCAGCATCTCATGTCCCTTTGACCTCACTGTTTACCGGGGCTTTTGGGGGTGTTGTTCATAACCTCATCGATTCTTCATAACCTCAGCACCTCATGTCATGCTTTGAGAGTTTCCAGTGGCGAGCCCAATCTCGTCCGATCTTGGAAGCTATGCGGGGTCGGACCTGGATAGCATGTGGAAGGGCAACCTCCAAGGAATACCAGGGTTGCGACGCAGAGCCAGACAATCGGAATGAGCCAGTTTGGTGTAGTGGTTAAGTGTGCGGACTCTTATCTGGGAGAACTGGGTTTGATTCCCCACTCCTCCCCTTGCACCTGCTAGCATGGCCTTGGGTCAGCCATAGCTCTGGCAGAGGTTGTCCTTGAAAGGGCAGCTGCTGGGAGAGCCCTCTCAGTCCCACCCACCTCATAGGGTGTCTGTTGTGGGGGGAGAAGATATAGGAGATTGTAAGCCGCTCTGAGTCTCTGATTCAGAGAGAAGGGTGGGGTATAAATCTGCAGTCTTCTTTTTCACACAAATTTTTATTGTTGGAACTGCACAAAATCCGACAATGCCCTTACACAGCACCAGTGCTCCCTCAGCTGTGGAGTCTTGCGAGCAAAAATTCTACTTTGTGAGCTACCGGAATTGAAGTTTGTGAGCTACTGCATAAATCGGTTTGGCTCTGGGGACGTCCTTCCTGAGCTAAGACAAAAATTTGTGAGCCGGAGGCTAAAAAACTGTGAATTAGCTCATGCTAACTTAGCTTAGAGGAAACACTGCACAGCACCTGTTCACTGCTGCAGGGTTTGGCTTCAGGACATTTGTTTTGAAGGGTTAAGCCTCTCCCACTCCTAATGACGACACACTGCAGTTGTGTGCCTCATATGTACTAAGATTGCCACCTCTTGACAGTTTGGTGTAGTGGTGAAGTGCGTGGACTCTTATCTGGGAGAACCGGGTTTGATTCCCCACTCCTCCACTTGCACCTGCTGGAATGGCCTTGAGTCAACCATAGCTCTCGCAGGAGTTGTCCTTGAAAAGGCAGCTACTGAGAGAGCCTTCTCAGCCCCACCCAACTCACAAGGTGTCTGTTGTGGGGGGAGAAGATATAGGAGATTGTAAGCCCCTCTGAGTCTCTGGGAGAAGGGCGGAGTATAAATCTGCAATTCTTCTTCTTCTTGTCAATCACCAGAGTCCTGTGTGAAAGAATCCCAAAAGAAGAAGAAGCAGAAGAAGAAGCAGCTTGTCGGTCACCAGAGTCCTGTGTGAAAGAATCCCAAAAGAATAACTGCATGATTGGGGGGTGGTGTGGAGAATCCCTTCCTAAACGATGCTTAGGATCCTAAATTGAAAGGTGTGAGGTGAGGGCAGGTCTTGTTCAGGACTTTTTAGAGCAGGAATGCCCAGGAACACCGTTTCAGCTGGCTTGGCATCAGGGGTGTGGCGTAATATGCAAATGAATCCCTGCTGGGCTTTCTCTACAAAAAAAAAAAAGAGGTTTCTCCAAGGAAGGAGAGCCCACCACCTCCCGAGGAAGCCTGTTCCACTGAGGAACCGCTCTAACGGTCAGGAAGTTCTTCCTTATGTTGAGCCGGAAACTCTTTGGATGTAATTTTGATTTTGTTTTAAAAAACAGAGGCTAGATGGCCCTCTGACAGCAATGAAGGTCTTGTGAATTTAGGGGGAGGTATTTGTGAATTTCCTGCATTGTGCAGGGGGTTCCTCGGGAGGTGGTGGGCTCTCCTTCCTTGGAGGTTTTCAAACAGAGGCTTGATGGCCCCCTGGCAGCAATGAAGGTCTTGTGAATTGAGGGGGAGGCGTTTGTGAGTTTCCTGCATTGTTCAGGGGGTTGGACTAGATGACCCTAGAGGTCCCTTCCAACTCTGTGATTCTATAAACGAAGCAAAAGATTAAGCTGAATAGGACTTACTCCCAAGTATTGCTTCCTTTTTCTTGCATGCATCTGCTAGGGATGCCATTCTCCAGGTGGGGCCTAAAGCTACAGAAATCGGCTCCCTTGCGGAAAATGGCTGCTTTGAAGGGTAGACTCTATGGCATTAGACCCTGCTGAGGCTCCTCCCCTTCCCAGGCTCCACCCCCAAATCTCCAGGAGCTTCTCAACCTGGATCTGGCAACCCTGCCCCCCATACCCTCCTGGTGGCTGGTGTGGGGGGTGGGGAACCTGACAACCCTACTGCCTACCAAGAAGCAAGTTCTCCTTTATTTAGAAAGCCTGGCTTCCAAGCAATTGCATGATTGGGGAGTTTCATGATCTACATAAGAGAAGCCATGCCCAAACAGGCCAATGGCCCATTCAGTCCAACCTTCTGTGTCGTGCACTGGCCAAAACCCAAGAGCCATCAGGAGGTCCATCAGCAGGGCCAGAACTCCATAAGCCCTCCCTCTCACACACCAAGCACCAAGAATACAGAGCATCACTGCTCCAGACATTAGGGAAGACATGCTGGGTCAGGCCAACGGCCCATTCAGTCCAACACCCTGTGTCACACAGTGGCCAAAACTCAAAGGCCATCAGGAGGACCACTGGCAGGACCAGAACTCCTCTACAAGCCTTTGCACTGTTGCCCCTCCAAACACCAAGAATACAGAGCATCTTTGCCCCAGATAGAGCATTCCATCTAGACCTAGTAGCTAATAACCACTCATGGATCTCTGCTCTTAAGAACATAACAGCTGCCATGTTGGATCCAGCCAAGGGCCCATCCAGTCCAACACTCTGTGTCACATAAGAACATAAGAGAAGCCATGTTGGATCAAGCCAATGGCCCATCCAGTCCAACACTCTGTGTCACAGAAGAACATAAGAGAAGCCATATTGGATCAGGCCAATGGCCCCTCCAGTCCAACACTCTGTGTCACAGAAGAACATAAGAGAAGCCATGTTGGATCAGGCCAGTGGCCCATCCAGTCCAACACTCTGTGTCACATAAGAGAAGCCATGTTGGATCAGGCCAATGGCCCATCCAGTCCAACACTCTGTGTCACAGAAGAACATAAGAGAAGCCATGTTGGATCAGGCCAGTGGCCCATCCAGTCCAACACTCTGTGTCACAGAAGAACATAAGAGAAGCCATGTTGGATCAGGCCAGTGGCCCATCCAGTCCAACACTCTGTGTCACAGAAGAACATAAGAGAAGCCATGTTGGATCAGGCCAGTGGCCCATCCAGTCCAGCACTCTGTGTCACAGAAGAACATAAGAGAAGCCATGTTGGATCAGGCCAATAGCCCATCCAGTCCAACACTCTGCGTCACACAGGGGCCAAAACCCATATCCACCAACAGTTTATTTTCATTGATTTTTGACTCGTTCCACTGCAATCTTCCTGCTTTGTATTTCGCAGGGATACGAGTGTTCCAGGAACAGACCAGGGGCTCACATTGTAGTCAGATGCTGGGCTTCGATATACATAAAACAGTAAAAACTTCAAACATGAGCAGTCTAAAGAAATGGTCTGGAGACATTATTTTTAAAACATGAGAACTAACAATAAACAGCCTTGAGCGTTAAGAATAATTAACATTAATTATTTTAAATATTATTATTAATTAATATTAATAATAATTATCATATGGCATTGTGTCGTATAGCCAGGAGACCCAGAAAGCCTGAAGTTCCAGCTCTTTTTAGCACTACACACCACAAGATCGTGAGCTGCCAACTGTGTACCGAGTTCGTTACAAGGTGCTGGTTATTACCCTTAAAGCCCTATATGGCCGAGGACCTGCCTACCTCAGGGACCGCCTCTCTCCACATGTCCCCCAGAGAGCACTGAGGTCTAGTTCCCAAAATCTTCTAAAAATCCCTGGGCCAAGGGAGGCTAGATTGAAGACGACGAGGGAGCAGGCCTTCTCAACAATGGCTCCCCAATGGCGGAATCAACTACCAGAGGAGGGGCGAGCCCTGCGAGACCTGAATCAGTTCCGCAGGGCTTGTAAAACCGCCCTCTTTCAGTTCGCTTTTAAGATGGAACCCGGTTAATTGACATCTAGCCATCCTATACATATCCTGAATTGTAGCACCTTAATTAATAACTTACGAGGTTTAATTGTTTTATCTAACTTTTAACTTTATTTATGACTGTAACTCAACTATATTTTATATTTTAAATTGTTTTTATAGGATTGATTGTATTTTATTGTAATCGTGGTAAACACCATGTCCTGGGAGCCGCCCTGAGCCTGCCTTTGGCAGGGGAAGGCAGGATATAAGAATAAATGTATTATTATTATTAATTTGGGGGGCTGAGAGAGCTCTGAGAGGAGAACTGTGACTGAGCCATAGGACTGCCAATCCCCAGGTGGGGGCAGGGGATCCCCCAGGTTGGAGGCCCTCCCCCTGCTTCAGGGTCATCAGAAAGTGGGGGTGGGGATGGAAATGTCTGCTGGGCACTCCATTATTCCCTATGGAGACCCCTTTGAGTATAATAGTGAATTGATCTGCGAGTATCTGGGGCTCGGGGGGGGGGCTGTTTTTTGAGGTAGAGGCACCACATTTTCAGCATAGCATCTGGTGCCTCTCCCCAAACTACCCTCCAAGATTCAAAAAGATTGGACCAGGGGGTCCAATTCTATGAGAAGGTGCCCCTATCCTTCATTATTTCCAGTGGAGGGAAGGCATTTAAAAGGTGTGCGGTCCCTTTAAACGTGATGGCCAGAACTCCCTTTGGAGTTCAATGATGCTCATCACAACCTTGCTCCTGACACCACCCCAATGTCTCCTGGCTTCACCCCCACAAAGTCCCCAGATATTCCTTGGATTGGACTTGGCAACCCCACTGACCCAAGGTCACCTAGCTGGCTCTATGTGGAGGACTTGGGAATCCAATCCACTTCTCCAGATTAGAGTCTGCCGCTCCTAACCACTACATCAAACTGGCTCTCTAGCTGCAAGCATTAATCAGCCTTGAACGTCATTTAGAAGGCCAGGCCTGAAGTCGTGGGTATGAATATACACAAACACACATGGAAATGGCCTTATACTGAATCAGACCCTTGGTCCATCATAGTCAGTATTGTCTACTTAGATCAGCATTGGCTCTCCAGAGGGTTAGATGGAGTTTTTTCACATCACTGTACTACCTGCCCTGTCGTAGGAGATGCTGGGGATTGAACCTGGGACCTTCTGCATGTCAAGCACAGGCTCTGCCACTGAGCCAGGGTCTCAGGTCAAGGTCTTTCCGATCACCTCCTGCCTGGTGCTTTTAACTGGAGATGCCGAAGATTGAACCTGGGACCTTCTGCATGCCAAGCAGAGGCTCTGCCACTGAGCCAGGGTCTCAGCCCAAGGTCTTTCTCATCATCTCCTGCCTTGTCTTTTCAACTAGAGATGCTGGGGATTTAACCTGGGACCTTCTGATGTCAAGCAGAGGCTCTGCCACTGAGCCAGGGTCTCAGGTCAAGGTCTTACTCACCACCTCCTGTCTGGTCCTTTTAACTGGAGATGCCAAGGATTGAACCTGGGACCTTCTGCATGCCAAGCAGAGGCTCTGCCACAGAGCCAGGGTCTCAGGTTAAGGTCTTTCCCATCACCTCCTGCCTTGTCTTTTCAACTGGAGATGCTGCGGATTGAACCTGGGACCTTCTGCATGCCAAGCAGATGTTCTTCCACTGAGCCAGGGTCTCAGGCCAAGGTCTTTCCTATCACCTCCTGCCTGGTCCTTTTAATTGGAGACACCAGGGATTGAACCAGGGAGTTTCTGCACGTCAAGCAGAAGCTCTTCCACGGAACCATGGCCTCTCCCCAATATAGGGGAGGGCCTACGGTTCTCCTGAATGGTAGAAGCTAAGAGGAACCATTTGAACGGCCTGCCTGCTCTACCCAGACATCTATAAATGCAGTACCTTCGGTGGGGGAGGTCTTGAGTCTCCGGCAGAGCCCGTTGACATCCGAGTAGGTCTCCTGGACTTTCTGGATCGCCTCGGCCCCCCGCAGCTCCATGAGGGAGCGCAGCTCCGACAGGGTGCACCCAAAGCCGCCCGCATGGTTCAGCTCTCGCCGCTGGTTTTTGGGGTAGAAATCCACCGAGCTGTTGGCCATGTCTCCCATGGCGGACACAAGCCACTAGCCGGGTTGTGTGATGCCAGGCAGAGGAGACAAAGAGTTGCGTCGGGCTATGTCAGCCTGGTAGACAGATGGAGAAACCTGGAGGAGAAGAAAAAGGGGAGGCGTCAATTGGAGGGAGGGAATCCACCCACACTGGCCTGCTCTTGGTGCCTAAGATGGTTTCCTTTCAGCTTACCTGCTCAGTCCCAGCTGTGTCCTGTGTTCATTCTACACAGCCCCAGGGGAAGGGGCCACCAGGTGTCGTAGAGGCCAGCAGGGCACCAAGCCATGGAAGAGGCAGAGAAGGAGTCCTTGTCAGAGTCGAGCACAACGGGTGTCCCCGCCGCATAAAGGGAACCTGTCCAAAAAGCAACAAGGGGGTCATGAGACATACAGCAGGCGGACCGGGTGCCACTCCCCCCTCAGTTCCAGTCAACACCACCTGACTCTAGTCCTTCCTTTCCCCATTCACAAATCATGAGGACATAAGAGAAGCCATTTTGGATCAGGCCAATGGCCCATCCAGTCCAACACTCTGTGTCACAGAAGAACATAAGAGAAGCCATTTTGGATCAGGCCAATGGCCCATCCAGTCCAACACTCTGTGTCACATAAGAACATAAGAGAAGCCCTGTTGGATCAGGCCAATGGCCCATCCAGTCCAACACTCTGTGTCACAGAAGAACATAAGAGAAGCCATTTTGGATCAGGCCAATGGCCCATCCAGTCCAACACTCTGTGTCATATAAGAACATAAGAGAAGCCATTTTGGATCAGGCCAATGGCCCATCCAGTCCAACACTCTGTGTCACATAAGAACATAAGAGAAGCCATGTTCGATCAGGCCAATGGCCCATCCAGTCCAACACTCTGTGTCACAGAAGAACATAAGAGAAGCCATTTTGGATCAGGCCAATGGCCCATCCAGTCCAACACTCTGTGTCATATAAGAACATAAGAGAAGCCATGTTGGATCAGGCCAATGGCCCATCCAGTCCAACACTCTGTGTCACAGAAGAACATAGGAGAAGTCATGTTGGATCAGGCCAATGGCCCATCCGGTTCAGCACTCTGTGTCACATAAGAACATAAGAGAAGCCATGTTGGATCAGGCCAATGGCCCATCCAGTTCAACACTCTGCGTCACACAGGGGTCAAAACCCATATCCACCAACAGTTTATTTTCATTGATTTTTGACTTGTTCAACTGCAATCTTCCTGCTTTGTATTTTGGATCAGGCCAATGGCCCATCCAGTTCAACATTGTGTCACACGGTGGCCAAAACCCAGGGGCCATCAGTAGGTCTACCAGAAGGGTCAAAACAACAGAAGCCCCCCCCCCCAACTGTTGCCTCCCCTAAGCAGCAAGAATACAGAGCATCACTGCCCCAGATGTAAGAATGTAAGAGAAGCCATGTTGGATCAGGCCAATGATGCATCTAGTCCAGCACTCTGGGTCACACAATTGGCCAGAACCAAGGTGCCATCAGGAGGTCCACCAGTGGGGCCAGAACTCTACAAGCCCTCCCATTGTTACCACCCCCCTCCTGAAGCACCAAGAATACAGAGCATCACTGCCCCAGAACATAAGAACATAAGAGAAGTCATGTTGGATCAGAACAATGATCCATCCAGTACAACAATCAGGCCAATGGTGCATCCAGTCCAGCACTCTGGGTCACACAAGTGGCCAGAACCAAGGTGCCCTCAGGAGGTCCACTAGTGGGGCCTGAACTCCACAAGCCCTCCCGTTGCTCCCCCTCAAAGCACCAAGAATACAAAGCATCGCTGACCCAGAACATAAGAACCTAAGGGAAGCCATGTTGGATCAGGCCAATGGCCCATCCAGTCCAACACTGTGTCACATGGTGGCCAAAACCCAGGGGCCATCAGGAGGCCCACCAGTGGGGCCAGAACATCAGAAGCCCTTCCTTCCAGTCCAGCATTCCATTTTCTACAGTGGCGAACAAGACTTCTTTGAGAAACCAACAAACGTCCTACAAAGGGCAAAGCTTCCCCCACTACGAAGTCTAAGCAAGTGGTGTTCCAACATACACGGTTGTCATCATCAAACTTTACTCCCATCATGCTTTTCAAACTACTTTCTCCTCTGTGGCTACAGTGGCATGAGGAAGATTTCCATCGGTCTGCTTGATATGTTTTGGTTATTTCCCCCTATTTTTTGGTGGGGGAAAATATGAGAAAGTTCGTCAAAGCTAAGAGTTCAGCAAAATTCTCGCAGGGGGTGTGAACAATGGAGCCCAAAAAGCAAGGGGTTTTTTTTGGGGGGGGGGGTAAGAAAGAAAGAGCGCAATAAAATGTAGAGATTCCAGAGTTCCGCTTCTGTGAATTCCTGCTCAAAATGAGGCATGTCCAACAATCTCGTGTGTGTGTGTGTGTGTGTGTGTGAGAGAGAGAGAGAGAGAGAGAGAGAGAGAGAGAGAGAGAGAGAGAGAGAGAGAGAGATGCCAGCAGGCAGAGACAGAGAGAAATATATTTCATTGCATCCCAAACACAGTGATTTCCATTTTGGATGTACATCACACCAGTCAGAACAGCCTCTCCCTGCAATCTTAATTCTAGGGCAGCAACCAGGAACGGAAAGAGAACTGTCCAAAGTAGGAAACAGAGAGCTGTCCGAGGTCCTGAAATAGCAAATTCCCTTAGAAGAGCAAGACGTGGAGACTTAACTGTGGCGTCCTCATTTTTATAAACACGAAGACGTGTTGCATGCAACCTGTACAATCCCATCTTGCCTTCTCCAGAGAGCCTTCTGAAATTCATTTTGCACACTTTTCACTCATGATAGGCAACCTGTATCTTTAAGAAGGCTTCATGTGGCCCCAGATGGTCGGACCAGAACCAATGGGTTGAAATTAAATCATAAGAGTGTCCAGCTCAACATTAGGAAGAACTTGACCGTTAGAGTGGTTCCTCAGGAGGTGGTGAGCTCTCCTTCCTTGGAGGTTTTTCAACAGAGGCTAGATGGCCATCTGACAGCAATGACGATCCTGTGAATTTTGGGGGAGGTGTTTGTGAGTTTCCTGCATTGTGCAGGGGGTTGGACTAGATGGCCCTGGAGGTTCCGTCCAACTCTATGATTCTGTTAGGAAGAACTTCCTGACCATTAGAGGAGTTGCTCAGTGGAACAGGCTTCCTCAGGAGTTGGTGGGCTCTCCTTCCTTGAAGGTTTTTAAACAGAGGCTGGATGGCCATCTGACAGCAATGAAGATCCTGTGAATTTAGGGGGAGGTGTTTGTGAGTTTCCTGCATTGTGCGGGGGGTTGGACTAGATGACCCTGGAGGTCCCTTCCAACTCTATTATTCTATGATTCTATGTGGCAAAACCCCTGGATCTATCACAAGCTCTCTCTTACTTTGCCAGCACAGATTTGGCTCAAACACTCCACATGTGTTCATTTTGGTTCAGCAAGATCCGCTGTGTGAGGTTGTTCCATTGGGGAGGATGAGCAGCCAGTGGTGGCACTGTTTGGTGAAGTGTGCGGACTCTTATCTGGGAGAAGCGGGTTTGATTCCCCACATCTCCCCTTGCAGCTGCTGGCATGGCCTTGAGTCAGCCAGTGCTCTCACAGAGCTGTCCTTGAAAGGGCAGCTTCCGGGAGAGCCCTCTCAGCCCCACCCACCTCACAGGGTGTGTCTGTTGTGGGGGGAAAAGATAAAGGAGATTGTAAGCCATTCTAAGACCCTGAGAACTAACCCGAGCCAACCTGGCTAAGCTTCCCAGGTCTGATGAGACTGGCCTAGCCTGGGAAATCCAGTTCAAGGCAAGAGGTGGTTTTGCCATTGCCTGGCTCTGCATAGCGACCCTGCGCTTTGGTGGTCTCCTATCCAAATACTAACCGGGGCTCACCTGGCTTAGCTTTCAACAGCTGATGAGATTGGGCTACCCAGGGCCCCCATATTTTAGGGGGTTATTAGAGTTGTTCTTCTTGTCAACACCACACTGGAAATGGGTGCGTTTGTGTGTGTGTGTGAGAGAGAGACAGACATAAGAACATAAGAGAAGAAGAAGAATTACAGATTTATACCCCGCCCTTCTCCCTGAATCAGAGACAGAGCAGCTTACAATCTCCTTTATCTTCTCCCCCCCACAACAGACACCCTGTGAGGTGGGTGGGGCTGAGAGGGCTCTCACAGCATCTGCCCTTTCAAGGACAACTTCTGTGATAGCTCTGGCTGACCCAAGGCCATTCCAGCAGGTGCAAGTGGAGGAGTGGGGAATCAAACCCAGTTCTCCCAGATAAGAGTCCACGCACTTAAGCACTACACCAAACTGTTGGATCAGGCCAGTGGCCCATCCAGTCCAACACTCTGTGTCACTCAGTGGCCAAAAAACCCAGGTGCCATCAGAAGGTCCATCAGTGGGGCCAGGACACTAGAAGCCGTCCCACTGTGTCCCCCCCACAACAAGCACCAAGAATACAGAGCATCACTGCCCCAGACAGAGAGTTCCAATGATAAGCTGTGGCTAATAGCCACTGATGAACTTCTGCTCCATAGATTTATCCAAACTCCTCTTGAAGCTGTCCATGCTTGTAGCCACCACCACCTCCTGTGGCAGTGAATTCCATGTGTTCATCACCCTTTAGGGGAAGAAGGACTTCCTTTTATCAGGCAGACACACAGACACAGAAACAGAGACAGAGAGACACACGGAGAGATTTCATTGCATCCCAAACACAGTCATTTCCATATTGGATACACACCAAGCGCTCCTACTGGTTAATGCAAGAGACAGGGGGAAAGGGTTGGATACTAGGATACCCTTCCACTAAATCTACAACAGAGAACGACTGCTTCAACAAGAAGTGAAGTGGTAACTCACACAAGCTCACACCCGGCCACAAATCTTGTTCGTCTTTAAGGGGCTGCTTGACTTTTGCTGTCTTCTATTGCCACAGATGGACTAACCCATCCTTATCGTACTTCAACCAAGGGAGGGTTTTCACACACGCGAAATAACGCACTTTCCATCCGCTGCAGCGACCGTTTGCAAGAGCATCTGGCCATTTCACACACAGCTAAATCTAGTTGCAGAGGGCATCGAAAGTGGGTGGAAAGTTTTAAGATGAAGATACAAAAAAGAATGATAAACAAAAGAGAGGGACCCCCTCCCCATTTGTGCATATTTAGAGAGAATGAATAGAGAATTAAGTTGTATTAGCTATAGATGAAAGCAGGGGGGGCGGATTCTAGCAGGAGCTCCTTTGCATATTGGGCCACAAACCCCGAAGTAGCCAGTCTTCCAAGAGTTTACAAAAAAGCTCTTGGGGGATTGACTACATCAGGGGTATGTGGCCTAATATGCAAAGGAGCTCCTGATAGAATTCCACCCCTGAATGAAAGTAAAAATATATTCCCCCCCCTCATTTTTTTTGCTCCCTGTTTTCTTGGGGGGGGGGTAGTTGTGCTTTCCCCCATGAATTCTATTTTTTTGTGCATATATTTTTAAGTATTCTGCTTAAAACTTAATAACACTTGTAGCTTGAAAGTGGTTTGAAAGTGTGTTATTTAGTATGTGTGAAAGCACCCAGCCTTTTCTGTCAGAGGATGCCTGCCAGGAAAAAAAATTATAAGGACATAAGAGAAGCCATGTTGGAACAGGCCAATGGCTCATGCAGTCCAACACTCTGTGTCACACAGGGGCCAAAAAACCCAGGTGCCATCAGGGGGTCCATAAGAACATAAAAGAAGTCATGTTGGATCTGGCCAATGGCCATGCAGTCCAACACTCTATGTCACATAAGAACATAAGAGAAGCCATGTTGGATCAGGCCAATGGCCCATCCAGTCCAACACTCTGTGTCACATAAGAACATAAGAGAAGCCATGTTGGATCAGGCCACTGGCCCCTCCAGTCTAACACTCTGTGTCACATAAGAGAAGCCCTGTTGGATCAGGCCAATGGCCCCTCCAGTCCAACATTCTGTGTCACACAGGGGCCAAAAAACCAGGCACCATCAGAAGGTCCATCAGTGGGGCCAGGACACTAGAAACCCTCCCACTGTTGCGCCTTCCAAGCACCACGAATACAGAGCATCACTTGCCCCAGACAGAGAGTTCCAACAATACGCTGTGGCTAATAGCCACTGATGGATCTCTGCTCCATATGTTGATCAAATCCCTTCTTGAAGCTGGCTATGCTTGTAGCCGCCACCACTTCCTGTGGCAGTGAATTCCACATGTTAATCACCCTTTGAGGGAAGAAGGATTTGAGAACATAAGAGAAGCCATGTTGGATCAGGCCAATGGCCCATCCAGTCCAACACTCTGTGTCACAGAAGAACATAATAGAAGCCATGTTGGATCAGGCCAATGGCCCATCCGTCCAACACTCTGTGTCACACAGTGGCCAAAAAACCAGGGGCCATCAGGAGGTCCACCAGTGGGGCTAGAAGCCCTCCCACTGTGTCCCCGCAAGCACCAAGAATACAGAGCATCACTGCCCCAGACCGAATGCTCCATATTTTTATCCAATCCCCTCTGAAGCTATGCTGGCAGCCGCCACCACTTCCTGTGGCAGTGAATTCCATGTGTTAATCACCCTTTGGGTGAAAATGTACTTCCTTTTACCCGTTCTAACCTGACTGCTCAGCAATTTCATTGAATGTTCATGAGTTCTCGTATTGTGAGAAAGGGAGAAAAGGACATCTTCCTCTACCTTCTCTATTTCACGCATAATCTTGTAAGCCTCGTAAATCTTGTAATAACATTCCCTCCTCAGGGATATTCATCTGTCCCCTTCCATCCCTGTCTTCCACCCGGTGTTTCCTCAATGACCCCTCCTTCTTGCCCTCTGTTTTAATTGATGGCTCTGGGTTGTTATTATGAGTTTTATTTCTGGCTTCATTGGCTTTACGACATGTTTTTATAGGGTTCCGCTTCTTGAAGTTGTCTGTCTCGGGCTCTGATGGAACAGAACGGTGGGATAACAAGGCTGTCAACAAAATAATAAATGATAAACGAAGAAGAAGAGAAACCGCACAGAGTAGGGTCCGGGGTACAGAGCCTGGCTTCCGGAGAATCTCAAAGCAAGCCTGCATTCTCTACGGCTGTGCAGATACCCTTGGCAGCACGTGGGCAGCGCCAGTGACAGCTTCAAAGCCGGAGAAGTGGGGGCACAAAACTCCCGGTGGGATCGAAACGGGGCTTCGTAATTCTTTGTTCCTTCCCCTGACAAGAAGCCGAAGAAATGATTCAGCATTATGTAACTATGCAAATGTGTTCCACACACACCGGTTGCGGAATTTAGCTTTTCTTGGCACATTGCAGGCGTTGCCAAGGTGTGGACTTTTGAGTGTATTCGCCTGGAGGACTACTCGGCCGCTCACGGTGGCCAGCCTCCAGGAGGCAACCAAAGGTACCAATACCACAAACGTAGAGAACAGATCCAGTTCCAAGCTCAGTTGATGAACGATGTGCTCAACAACCCAAAAATACAGATTTACAAAAATTCATAGAGCCAGTTCGGTGTAGTGGTTAAGTGCATGGACTCTTATCTGGGAGAACCAAGTTTGATTCCCCACTCCTCCACTTGCACCTGCTGGAATGGCCTTGGGTCAGCTGTAGCTCTGGCAGAGGTTGTCCTTGAAAGAGCAGCTTCTGGGAGAGCTCTCTCAGCCCCACTTACCTCCCAGGGTGTCTGTTCTGGGGGAGGAAGGTAAAGGAGATTATGAGCCGCTCTGAGACTCTGATTCAGGGTGGAGGGTGGAATATAAATCCAATGGATTCTTCTTCATCATATATCAATAGCACAGAATATATCACCAGTGCAATTCACCATTGTTCTCCAATTCCGACATGTTATTGCTTTGTCGGTTTCCCACACAAATGCTATCCAGACCAAATGTTCTTTCAATTTGTTGATTTCACTATTTTGCCCCTGGATTCTAACTTTGTAAGCGGCCCCGTGGCACAGGGTGGTAAAGCAGCAGTACTGCAGTACTGTGATCTGAACTCTCTGCTCACGACCTGAGTTCTATCCCAGCGAAAGCTGGTTCAGGTAGCCGGCCCAAGGTTGACTCAGCCTTCCATCCTTCCAAGTTCGGTAAAATGAGTACCCAGCTTGCTGGGGGGGGGGGGAAGCGTAGATGACTGGGGAAGGCAATGGCAAACCACCCCGTAAAAAGTCTGCTGTGAAAACGTGAAAGCAACGTCACCCCAGAGTCGGAAACGACTGGTGCTTGCACAGGGGACCTTTCCTTTCCTTTCCTTTCCTTTCCTTTCCTTTCCTTCCCTTTCTCCTTTCCTTTCCCTTTCCTTTCTCCTTTCCTTTCCTTTCCTTTCCTTCCCTTTCTCCTTTCCTTTCCTTTCCTTTCCTTTCCTTTCCTTTCCTTTCTCCTTTCCTTTCCTTTCCTTTCCTTTCCTTTCCTTTCCTTTCCTTTCCTTCCCTTTCTCCTTTCCTTTCCTTTCCTTTCCTTTCCTTTCCTTTCCTTCCCTTCCCTTCCCTTCCCTTCCAACTTCGTGCCACTTTGCATTCTTAGCCGCTGCCCACCTCTTATATGTAGCCCTGCTCGCTGTTCCTCATTCCATTGCCCGATGAAGTGTGCACGTGTACGAAAGCTTATATTCTGAATAAAACTTCGTTGGTCTTAAAGGCGCTACTGGATTTCTATTTAATTCACAGTCTCTTTTAAAGTGTACTGCTTGGATGACTTCAACTCCTCCTAAATACAGCCGTCTCTTAATGGGGCTCTTAACAGCCCTCTACATGGGGCTACCTTTGACTCTGACTTGGAAACTGCAGCTAGTGCAGAACACTGCGGCACGGTTGTTAATGGGGCTCCCTCGATGGAAGAGCTGTACTGGCTGCCTATTGTGTACCGAATCCACTTCAAAGTGTTGGTATTGACCTTTAAAGCCCTATATGGCCAAGGACCTGTCTATCTAAGGGACTGCCTTTCCCCATATATACCCCAGAGAGCACTGTGTTCAGGAAGTCAACATCTGTTATCCATCCCCAGACCAAGGGAGGCCAAATTATGCTCTACATGGGCGAGCGAGGGCCTTCTCTGTGGCAGACCCTAATTTACGGAACGCACTCTCAGAGGCCACAAGAGCCCCGTGGGATCTCTCCCAATTCCGCAGGGCCTGTAAAACCGACCTTTTCCGGCAGGCCTACAGTAACTAATGCGTGGAGAGCTGCCACTGGTATGTCGCTGAACACTACCATCCATCTATAAGACACCTAATAGGAGCAATACAGAGAATTAAGAACTATAATGAAGCTGGGCCGCCTATGTAAGAAATTTTATGGTGCCATTTTTAAGTTTTTTAATTATAAATGGTTATACAGGTTTTGATTTTATAACCATAAGGTATTGCATTGTATTGTATGGCTGTGAAAGCTGGACCGTAAGGAAGGCCGAGCGCAGAAGAATAGATGCTTTTGAGATGTGGTGCTGGAGGAGAATCTTGAGAGTCCCTTGGACCGCAAGACGATCCAATCCGTCAGTCCTAAGGGAAATCAACCCTGATTTGTTCCTTGGAAGGACAGATGCTGAAGCTGAAGCTCAAATCCTTTGGCCACCCAATGAGAAGGGAGCACTCCCTGGAGAAGATCCTGATGCTGGGAAAGGCAGAAGGCAAAAGAAGAAGGGGACAGCAAAAGATGGAATGGCTGGAGAGCGTTACTGATGGAACAAACATGAAATTGAGCAGACATCGGAGGATGGTGGAAGACAGGAGGGCCTGACGTGACCTTGTCCAGGGGGTCGCAAAGAATCAGACTCGACTATGCGACCGAACAACAAAATTGTATTGTGGTATTGTGACTGAGCCGCCCAGAGTCCATATGAAGTGGGAGGCATACAAATTTAAGAAGATATTGGATTTATATCCCGCCCTTCACTCCGAAGAGTCTCAGAGCAGTTCACAATCTCCTTTACCTTCCTCCTAAACAACAGACAGGTGGGTCTGTGAGGTGGGTGGGTCTGGAGAGGGCTCTCACAGCAGCCGCCCTTTCAAGGACAACCTCTACCAGAGCTATGGCTGACCCAAGGCCATTCCAGCAGGTGCATGTGAAGGAGTGGGGAATCAAACCCAGTTCTCCCAGATAAGAGTCCACGCACTTAACCACTACACCAAACTGTTGGATCAGGCCAGTGGCCCATCCAGTCCAACACTCTTCAGAGTGGAGGGCGGGATATAAATCCAGTATCTTCATCTACCTCACAGAGTGTCTGTTGTGGGGGAGGAAGGGAAAGGAGATTGTGAGCTGCTCTGAGACTCTTCAGAGTGGAGGGCGGGATATAAATCCAATATCTTCATCTACCTCACAAGGTGTCTGTTGTGGGGGAGGAAGGGAAAAGAGATTGTGAGCCGCTCTGAGACTCTTTGGAGTGGAGGGCGGGATATAAATCCAATATCTTCATCTACCTCACAGGGTGTCTGTTGTGGGGGAGGAAGGGAAAGGAGATTGTGAGCTGCTCTGAGACTCTTCAGAGTGGAGGGCGGGATATAAATCCAATATCTTCATCTACCTCACAAGGTATCTGTTGTGGGGGAGGAAGGTAAAAGAGATTGTGAGCCGCTCTGAGACTCTTTGGAGTGGAGGGCGGGATATAAATCCAATATCTTCATCTACCTCACAGGGTGTCTGTTGTGGGTGGGGAAGGGAAAGGAGACTGTGAGCCGCCCTGAGACTCTTCGGAGTGGAGGGCGGGATATATATCCAGTATCTTCATCTACCTCACAGGGTGTCTGTTGTGGGGGAGGAAGGGAAAGGAGATTGTGAGCCGCTCTGAGATTCTTTGGAGTGGAGGGTGGGATATAAATCCAATATTTTCTTCTTATCTTCACCAAGGGTGGAGTTCTGGCATTAGACCCTGCTGAGGCCCCTCCCCTTCAAAGGCTCCACCCCCAAATCTCCAGGAGCTTCCCAAGCTGGATCTGGCAACCCTGCCTCCCATACCCTGCTGGTGCCTGCGAGGGGAACCTGACAACCCTACTGCCTACCAAGAAGCAAGCCATCATGCTTTTCAAATGACTTTCTCCTCTGTGGCCACAGTGGCGTGATGAAGATTTCCATCTGTCTGCTTGATCTGTTTTTAGGACTGCCAACCCTCCGGTCCGGGTGGGGAATCCCTCACCCAGGAGGTTTCCAACCTCCCCCATCGTCACGGGCGTGATGACATCACCCGGAAGTGAAGTTGGCGCACTGGCGACGTTGGGCAGCGGCCACTCTAGACGTTTCCGGGAAAACTCTATGGTTTCCCCGGACACTCTAGCCATTTGGGAGGGAACACTCTATGGTACAATAGTTCTGGAAACTCCTAGAGTGGCTGCCGCGTGACGTGGCTGTCATGATGACATCACTCGCAGGTAAGTCCCACGCTGGAGGCTTCAGGGACTTGGCAACCCTATCTGTTTAGGTTATTTCCCCATTTTTTGTGGGGACAAAATATTAGAAAGTTTAGGGTTTGTAGAATCTTTCAGGCTCAATGCACAGCAGCCAAGAAGGTCAGAGCGCCTGCTCCGGCTGCAACGCCACTGAGGATGTTCTTCGCAGCTGAGAACGAAACGTCTGGAAGAAAAACTTTCTCCAGTAGAACACGGCACTTGAGCCCGAAAGATTCTACAAACCCTAATGATGCTGCCAACCATGAAAACCTGAAATCTTTGATTAGAAAGTTTGTCCATTCTTAAGAGTTCAGCGAAATTCTCACAGGCGGTTTGAACAATGGAGCCCAGAAGCAAGTATTTGGAGGGGGGGGGTAAGAAAGAAAGAGTACAATAAAATTTAGAGGTTCCAGAGCTCCGCTCCTGTGAGCTCCTGCCTAAAATGAGGCCTGGTTATAACAGTGTTTTCTCTTATCTGTCTTTCTGTGTGACTGACTCTGACATTGTACATTTTTTACTTCAATAAAGCATGGTTGCTGTTGCTGTTTTAAAGTAACACTGGGAAACCTCCAGGCCCTACCTGGAGGCTGGCAACCCTGTGGAGCCCTAAATCTGTTCCTACAGCAAACAGCCAGTCAACCTGGGATGAGAATCCGGGCCTTCGAATGGAATCCCCTGACGCAGCTTTAAGCTCGAATGCCTGACTCACTCCCAAGTCTGCGACCATTGAAAAGTACTTCAGAATCTCGCCCCGGTGACTTGAGAGAAGAGGCAATAAATTAAGTCACCCAAACAAGTGCACTCCATGGATTTGTTCTGGATATTTGCGGCACCAGCGATGGCTTCTTGAGTGGAAACACAAATCAAGCGTGCAACAAAGGGCGGCTCATATTGTCACCTGCTGGGAGGAAAAAATAAATATCTGTGCCTCTCTCAGAAGCTAAGAGAGAGCTCCGAGAAGAAGGTATTGGATTTATATCCTGCCCTATACTCTGAATCTCAGAGTCTCAGAGGGGCTTACAATCTCCTTTATCCTCCTCCCCCACAACAGACACCCTGTGAGGTGGGTGGGGCTGAGACAGCTCTCCCAGAAGCTGCCCTTTCAAGGACATCTCTGCCAGAGCTAAGGCTGACCCAAGGCCATGCTAGCAGGTGCAAGTGGAGGAGTGGGGAATATAACCCAGTTCTCCCAAATAAGAGTCCGCGCACTTCACCACGACACCAAACTGGCTCTCCTTGTGGCTCATAGCCCCTGTTGGACCTCTGCTCCAGATCTTCATCCAATCCCCTCTTGAAGCCATCTATGACTGTAGCTGCCACCACGTCCTGCTCCTGTCACTCAGTGGGCTTCCATGGCAGTAGGCTCCCATAGTGGCTATTAGCCACAAGGAAGCCCAGGGTTGCTACGCAGAGGCAGGCGGTGGCAAACTGCCCCTGTTTGACTCTGCCTTCACTTGGATGGCCCAGGGAAGTCACATCTCAGCAGGGGTGGAATTCTAGCAGGAGCTCCTTCACATATTAGGCCACGCCCCCTGATGTAGCCAATCCTCCAAGAGCTTACAAAAAAGAGCCTCATAAGGTCTCGGAGGACTGGCTACATCGGGGGTCGTGGCCTAATATGCAAATGAGTTCCTGCTAGGATTCCACCCCTGGGCTACATCATGGGGGTGTGGCCTAATATGCAAAGGAGCTCTTGCTAGAATTCCACCCCTGGGCTACATCAGGGAGGAGTGGCCTAATATGCAAAGGAGATCCTGCTAGAATTCCACCCCTGGGCTACATCATGGGGGTGTGGCCTAATATGCAAAGGAGCTCTTGCTAGAATTCCACCCCTGGGCTACATCAGGGAGGAGTGGCCTAATATGCAAAGGAGATCCTGCTAGAATTCCACCCCTGGGCTACATCATGGGGGTGTGGCCTAATATGCAAAGGAGCTCTTGCTAGAATTCCATCTCAGAATATGCAAAGGAGCTCCTGCTGGGCTTTTCCTACAAAGAAGCCCTGATGTAACAATATGTTCTTCTGTTTTATATTCTCTCAGTCAATTCCCCCTGACAAAGCTGCACGTGAAATACGGAGGGGCCACGCAACTATTAAAGATTCTTTTCCCGTTGCACCCATCGGTTTCTTCATCTGCCTATTTCCAAAGGAAGGGATACCCAATACCAAAGCAGGTTTGTTTTGCTGTTGGCTAACAAGATAAGCAGGTTGGACCAATCGAAGATATCAGCTTTCCTGTTTTTATTTGTCTCTCTCTTTCTCCACAGTCTGGCCTTGAGCCGGGAAACGCTACACCTTACCACAGGTTATAAGCCAGAAGAACAAGAAGAAGAAGGCGGCAGATGTATACCCCGCCCTTCTCTCTGAATCAGAGACTCAGAGCGGCTTACAAGCTCCTTTATCTACTCCCCCCACAACAGACACCCTGTGAGGTAGATGGGGCTGAGAGAGTTCTTACAGCAGCTGCCCTTTCAAGGACAGCTCTGCGAGAGCTATGGCTGACCCAAGGCCATTCCAGCAGCTGCGAGTAGAAGAGTGGGGAATCAAACCCGGTTCTCCCAGATAAGAGTCCACGCACTTCACCACTACACGAAACTAGCTCTCGTTCGGCTACACCTTTGAACCAGTTTTCCACTGGTGGATAGATCATAAGATAACGTCTGGCTTTATATTGACTCTTCTTAAGCATTCAAGAATATTTCAGAGTTCTTGTCTCAGTCACCTTGGCAACGAGGCCAGAAGGTACAGTCATTGTGGCATGGTTGTTAGAAGAAGATGAAGGAGATATTGGATGTATATCCCGCCCTCCACTCTGAAGAGTCTCAGAGCGGCTCACAATCTCCTTTACCTTCCTCCCCCACAACAGACGCCCTGTGAGGTAGATGAAGATATTGGATTTATATCCCGCCCTCCACTCTGAAGAGTCTCAGAGTGGCTCACAGTCTCCTTTCCCTTCCGCCCCCACAACAGACGCCCTGTGAGGTAGATGAAGATATTGGATTTATATCCCGCCCTCCACTCCGAAGAGTCTCAGAGTGGCTCACAATCTCCTTTCTCTTCCTCCCCCACAACAGACGCCCTGTGAGGTAGATGAAGATATTGGATTTATATCCCGCCCTCCACTCCAAAGAGTCTCAGAGCGGCTCACAGTCTCCTTTCCCTTCCTCCCCCCAAAAGACACCCTGTGAAGTGGGTGGGGCTGAGAGGGCTCTCACAGCAGCTGCCCTTTCAAGGACAACCTCTGCCAGAGCTATGGCTGACCCAAGGCCATTCCAGCAGCTGCATGTGGAGGAGTGGGGAATCAAACCCGGTTCTCCCAAATAAGAGTCCGCACACTTAACCACTACACCAAACTGGCTCTCCCCTGGAGAAAATAGCTGCTTGGAAGGGTGGACTTGATGGCATTGGACCCTGCTGAGGCCCCTCCCCTCCCCAAAGAAGAAGAAGATATTGGATGTATATCCCTCCCTCCACTCCAAATTTCAGAGTCTCAGAGCAGATTACAATCTCCTTTATCTTCCTCCCCCACAACAGACACCCTGTGAGGTGGGTGGGGCTGAGAGAGCTCTTACAGCAACTGTCCTTTCAAGGACAACCTCTTCCAGAGCTATAGCTGACCCAAGGCCATGCCAGCATCCGCAAGTGGAGGAGGGGGGAATCAAACCCCCTCAAGACTTGGGGGAGGTTGTTCCGGGTGCAACCATATAAGCGGGGACCTGGCCCCGCCATGTTGCCTTGTTGTGTGTTGGTCTAATAAAGCATCGTTATGGTGTTCTCCCTTTCTCGCAATACAAAAACTCGTGGACGTTCCATGAATTTGCTGAGCAGTCGGGTTAGAACGGATCAAAGGAAGTCCTTCTTCACCCAAAGGGTGATTAACACGTGGAATTCACTGCCACAGGAGGTGGCGGCGGCTACAAGCATAGACAGCTTCAAGAGGGGTTTGGATAAAAATATGGAGCAGAGGTCCATCAGCGGCTATTAGCCACAGCATATTATTGGAACTGTCTGGGGCAGTGATGCTCTGTCTTCTTGGTGCTTGGGGGAGGGTGGGCACAGTGAGAGGGCTTCTAGTGTCCTGGCCCCACTGATGGACTTCCTGATGGCACCTGGGTTTTTTGGCCCGTGTGACACAGAGTGTTGGACTGGATGGGCCATTGGTCTGATCCAACATGGCTTCTTTTATGTTCTTATGTCTGGGACAAGTAATGCTCTGTATTCTTGGTGCTTGGGGGTGCTTCTAGTGTCCTAGCCCCACTGGTGGACCTTCTGATGACACTTGGGTTTTTTTGGCCACTGTGTGACACAGAGTGTTGGGCTGGATGGGCCACTGGCCTGATCCAACATGGCTTCTCTTATGTCTGGGGCAGTGATGCTCTGTATTCTTGGTGCTTGTGGGGGGCATAGTGGGATGGCTTCTAGCCCCACTTGTGAACATCCTGATGGCACTTGGGAGGTTTTTTTTGGCCACTGTGTGACACAAAGCGTTGGCCTGGATGGGCCACTGGCCTGATCCAACACGTACATCTCCGAGCCCAGTATTTTACACCTACAAAAAAGTCCGGTGTGAAACTATAGTGACATCAGGGGGTGTGGCCTAATGTGCAAATGAGTTCCGGCTGGTTTTTTTCCCCCTACCCAAAACGCCCTGGCTGCACCTCCTATTCAATGGACAAGGTGGGCGGGGAGGAAGAGGGGGAACCCTCAGAAAGGTTCAGGAGCTGCGCTGCGGTGAGCTCCTGTGGAATCTGAGGCCTGTCCCAGGATCAGCGGCTCCACAAGCCCCAGGTGGGGACAGAGGAAGCCGCTCCGCTAATCCCTGCCCCGCTGCTGCCCCTCCTGTTTCACACAGCCTGCAGTCCCCGGGGGAGTCCTGGCTGCAATGGACTTCAGCCGGTGGGGACTTCCGCTCTTCCATGTGGATTCGTTCTCTTTCCTGGGCCACCTCTCTGAAGCCTGCGAAAAACGATGACGCAAGACAGCCATTGGGCTGCACTATTAGGCCAACCTGGGACACAGCCCTGGGTTGCCAACAGGCCTGGAGAAAAACGTTCTCGCCCGTCAAACTTTAGCGGCTGAAGATTTGCGTGGAACGGAGGTAAAATATCATCCACTGGTAGACCGCTTCCTGTTGAACCTCTGCTGAAGGGAGGGAGAGGGTTTTCCTCCCACTCCAGACAGTTGGTAGGGTTGCCAACTTCCAGGTTTGGTCTGGAGAGCCTAGAATTGATCTCCAGGCCTATGGTTGAAGAAGAAGAAGATATTGGATTTATCTCCCGCCCTCCACTCCAAAGAGTCTCAGAGCGGCTCACAATCTCCTTTACCGTCCTCCCCCACAACAGACACCCTGTGACAACCTTTGCCAGAGCTATGGCTGACCCAAGGCCATTCCAGCAGGTGCAAGTGGAGGAGTGGAGAATCAAACCCTGTGAGGCAAGTGGGGCTGAGAGAGCTCTTACAGCAGCTGCCCTTTCAAGGACAACCTCTGCCAGAGCTATGGCTGACCCAAGGCCATTCCAGCAGGTGCAAGTGGAGGAGTGGAGAATCAAACCCTGTGCGGCCGGTGGGGCTGAGAGAGCTCTTACAGCAGCTGCCCTTTCAAGGAAACCTCTGCCAGAGCTATGGCTGACCCAAGGCCATTCCAGAAGGTGCAAGTGGAGGAGTGGGGAATCAAACCCGGTTCTCCCAGATAAGAGTCTGCACACTTCACCACTACACCAAACTGGCTCTCCTAACTGGTTGAGGACAGCAATGGATCTTTTTTAAATCTGGACTCTACCATGGCCTTTACCATGCCAGCTCTATGATTTGCCCTATGGAGGGAAAGGGATTTTTATCCACACCATCGACTATCTTGGCCTTTACCATGCCTGGTCTCTGGAAGATTGTTTTTTTTCTGAATCTCTGGAATATTGTTTTTTTTCTGAATTAAAGGCCTCTACAGAAGCAGGGCAGGGTTCTGATTCGACAGCTGTTGGGCTGGAGTTGCACTACTAGGCCAACCTGGGACACAGCCCAGGGTTGCCAACGGGCCTGGAGAAAAACGCTCTTGTCCTTCAAACTTTAGCAGCTGAAGTTTTGAATGGAATGGAGGCAAAATGTCATCCACTGGTAAATTGCATCCTGTTGAACCTCTGCTGAAGGGAGGGAGAGGGCTTTCCCCTCCCACCAGAAAGCTGGTAGGGTTGCCAACCTCCAGGTTTGGTCTGGAGATCCTAGAATTGATCTCTAGGTCTATGGTTGAGGACAGCAATGTTTTTTTTTAAAAAAAAAAATCTGTACTCTACCGTGGCTTTTACCATGCTCAACCTATGACACATCCTATGGAGGGAGACAGGGCTTTTTTTGGTAGAAAAAGCCCAGCAGGAACTCATTTGCATGTTAGGCCATACACCCTGGCAGCACCGTTGTTTCACACAGCAGGAGCTCATTTGCATATTAGGCCCCACCCCCCGACATCACTATTATTTCACACAGGGCTTTTGGGTAGGAAAAGCCAGCAGGAACTCATTTGCATATTAGGCCACACCCCTGATGCCACCATTGTTTCATACAGGGCTTTTTTGGTAGAAAAAGCCCAGCAGGAATTCATTTGCAAATTAGGCCACACCCCCTGGTGCCAAGCCAGCCGGAACGGCGTTCCTGCTCAAAAACGCCCTGGAGGGAGAGGAATTTTTATCTACACCATTGACTATCTTCTGGAGGATTCTACTGTGGTTTTTTCTAACCTGTTACCTGAGCTATATTTTTCTTTGTTATTTATCGCATTTTTAGTTTTATATGTCAGTTTATGATGTACACCACCTTGATCCCTGGATGCTTTGTAGGGTGGATTCTCTGGCATTATGCCCAGAGATGCCAGCCTCCAGGTGGGACCTGGGGATCCCCCTAGAATCCCATCTCCTCTCCAGACTGTAGAGATCAGTTCCCCTGGAGGAAAGGGCTGCTTTGGAGGGGGGACTCTGTGGCCTTGTGTCCCACTGAGGTTCAAGGATGCCAGCCTCCAGGTGGGACCAGGGGATCCCTCGGAATTCCAGCTCCTCTCCAGACTGCAGAGATCAGTTCCCCTGGGGAAAATGGCTGCTTTGGAGGGGGGACTCTGTGGCCTTGTGCCCCACTGAGGTTCATGGATGCCAGCCCCCAGGGGGGACCTGGGGATCCCCCGGAATTCCAGCTCCTCTCCAGACTTCAGAGATCACTTCCCCTGGAGGAAAGGGCTGCTTTGGAGGGGGGACTCTGTGGCCTTGTGCCCCAGAGGTTCAGGGATGCCAGCCTCCAGGTGGGACCTGGGGATCCCCCGGAATTCCAGCTCCTCTCCAGACTGCAGAGATCAGTTCCCCTGGAGGAAAGGGCTGCTTTGGAGGGGGGGGCTCTGTGGCCTTGTGCCCCACTGAGGTTCAGGGATGCCAGCCCTCAGGGGGGACCTGGGGATCCCCCAGAATTCCAGCTCCTCTCCAGACTGCAGAGACCAGTTCCCCTGGAAGAAAGGGCTGCTTTGGAGAGGGGGGGGGGACTCCAAGGTATTGTTCCCCTCTGGGGTCTCTGTCTTCCCCAGGCTCCATCCTGAAATTTCCAGGAGTTTCTCAACCTGGATCTGGCCACCCTAAAGTGGGCCATGTGCTCCCAACAGGTTGGCAGGTACCTTTCCACAGGGCTTCCCAAAGTAGGACATCTGGTTTCCCCAGGGTCACGAGAATCCAGGTAGCTCAAGGGATCTGCTGCAGGAAGCCACAGCTGCCTGCTCTTTCTGGCGCTCTGGGAGCACGTCTGCAGACACGGAGCCTGGAGCCTGCTGGGATGGGCAGAAGAGGGAGGAGGCAACTGCAGGGCTTCTTTTGCAGCAGGAGCACCTTTGCATATTAGGCCACACCCCTCTTACGTAGCCAATCCTCCTGGAGCTTGCAGGCCTCTTCGTTCAGGGACTGCTGTAAGGTCTAGGAAGATTGGCTACATCATAGGGGTGTGGCCTAATACGCAAAGGAGTCCCTGCTACAAAAAAAGCCCAAGAGGCAAGAGAGCTTTGCCGCTCTGTAGGGGGGCAGCTGGAAGCAGCAGGGCCTGCTAGAGTGGCCGCCTCTGGGTGGGGGACCTAGGGTTGCCAAGTCCCCTGCAGCCACCAGCGGGGGACATCTCCGTGCGCATAGCAAACACAGCACGATGACATCACTCACACGCTGGCCGCTCTAGGAGCTTCCGGGAAAACTCTTATGGTTTTCCCCAGACACTCTAGCAATTTAGGAGGGGAACTCTATGGTACCCCGGTTTGGAGGCTCTCCCCCCACTTCAGGGTCATCAGAAAGTGGGAGGGAAGGAAGGAAATGTCTGCTGGGCACTCATTCCCTAGGGAGACCGATTCCCATAGGGTATAATGGAGAATTGATCTACGGGTATCTGGGGCTCTGGGGGAGCTGTTTTTTTGAGGTCGAGGCACCACTTTTGCAGCATAGTATTCAGTGCCTCTCCTCAAAACACCCTCCACGTTTCAAAAGGATTGGACCAGGAGGTCCAATTCTATGAGCCCTCAAAGAAGGTGCCCCTATCCTTCATTATTCCCGACGGAGAGAAGGCATTTAAAAGGTGTGCGGTCCCTTTAAATATGGTGGCCAGAACTCTCTTTGGAGTTCAATGATGCTTGTCACAACCTGTCTCCTGGCTCCACCCCCAACGTCTCCTGGCTCAGCTCCCAAAGTCTCCTGGCTCCGCCCCCAAAGTCCCTGGCTATTTCTTGAATTGGACTTGGCAACCCGAGCGGCGCAGTAGCGACTGGCACTGCTGCCCCTCCGCCTCTGGCACTCTAGGCAATGACCTCAGCGTGCCTAATTAGATTTGCCAACTTCCTGGTGGAGCCTGGAGAATAACTGATCTCCAGCTGACAGAGATCTCGTCCGCCTGAAGAGAATGTCTGCCTTGGCAGCTGGACTCTATGGCGTTATCAGGGCTTTTTTTGTAGCAGGAACTCCTTTGCATTTTAGGTCACACCCCTCTTCTGTAGCCAGTCATCCAAGAGCTTACAGGGCTCTTCTTACAGGGCCTACTGTAAGTTCCAGGAGGATTGGCTACATCACGGAGGGTGTGGCCTAATATGCAAAGGAGCTCCTGCTAGAATTCTACCCCTGCGCCACACTCCCCTGATGTAGCCAATCTTCCAAGAGCTTACAGGGATCTTCTTACAGGGCCTGCTGTAAGCTCCAGGAGGATTGGCTATATCGCGGAGGGCGTGGCCTAATATGCAAAGGAGCTCCTGCTAGAATTCTACCCCTGGGCCACACCTCCCTGATGTAGCCAGTCCCCCGAGAGCTTACAGGGCTTAGTACAGGGCCTACTCTAAGCTCCAGGAGGATTGGCTACATCAGGGGGGTGGGGCGTAATATGCAAAGGAGTTCCTGCTACACATGCACACACAAAAGCCCTGGGATCCAGGAATTTTCCATCCCAGACTTGGCAACTGTAGCGCCTAATGGACAAAGCGGCCCCACAACTCCCCCCGGTTCTCTACGGCACTGAGTAGTTTGCTGAATCCTAGCCACCTTCACGTTGGTTGCGGCGTTTTATCTATTGAGAAGATGCATCCCTATTTAGAAGATGCATTAGCTGCCATGCGTTTAAAAAAGAGAACGCTCAGAGCAGCTTGTGATAAAATCAAAAATAAAGATACCTTGTGAAAAAAAACCCACTAAAACCAATCGTAGCTCATTAAAAGCAGCAGAATAAAGTATTAATAAGTCAGTCAATATGATCAGCAAAACCTGGGAAATAAGGACAGGATTCTGAGTCGGCTATGCTTGTAGCTGCCACCACCTCCTGTGGCAGTGAATTCCACATGTCAATCACCCTTTGGGTGAGGAAGTACTTCCTTCCAGCTGTTTTAAACTAACTGCTCAGCAATTTCATTGAATGCCCACGAGTTCTTGTATTGTGAGAAAGGGAGAAAAGTACTTCTTTCTCTGCCTTCTCCATCCCACGCATAATCTTGACAACCTCTCTCATGTCACCCCGCAGTTGACGTTTCTCCAAGCTAAAGAGCCCCAAGCGTTTTAACCTTTCTTCATAGGGAAAGGGTTCCAAACCTTTAATCATTCTAGTTGCACTGGGCCACACTGAACCTCATCTGCCACGTTGACGCCCACTCACCCAGCCTCGACAGATCCCTTTGGAGTGCCTCACAATCCTCTCTGGTTCTCACCACCCTGAACAATTTAGTGTCATCTGCAAACGTGGCCACTGCACTGCTTCTTAGCCTCCTGCTCCTCAACCTTCCTCCTCTTCACCTGCCACTTTTGCTGCTGCAGTACACTGTGACCTGTTCAGCTCTCCCGGCACTGGCTGCCACTGAGGGCACTTTGCTGGCTCAGCCGTAGTAAAAATAAAAACAAAAAGCAGGCTGCACCCTGGAGGGTCTCCTGGGAGTTGGGGAGGGGTGGGCCCTGACTGGAAGCCAGGGGGCAGTGCCCCCACAGGCCCCCTGTGGCTACAGGCCCAGTCTGCATGCCAGGGGCCGAATGACTTTCTCGGCCATACCAACAGGGGAAAGTGGGGGAACCTGCTGATGACTCAGCAGTCGCCGGGCGAGGCGCAAACGTCGCTCCTCCTTGTTGCAGGGACGGGAGCCTTGCAGAGACCAGAGGCTAGGGTTGCCAGCCTCCAGGTGGGAATGAAAAGCCTAGCGTTCCACAGAGAATGACTCAACCAACGACAAAACGCTGTGGGGAAATAATGAAAAATGAATGAAAAATACTTCAGAATTGTAATAGAGAATGAAACACTTCAACTTTACTGTTAGAGGCTTGTGACCTTCCACTGTATAAGAAACGTCTTTAAAGAAAGGAAGCTTAAAGCAACGTCTTAACCTCATAAATTCTTCGCCGAAGAACGAGAATTATCCGCAATTGCAACGCATTGGACGCCGGCACTTTTAAGTAATAGTTTTCAAGGATTTCAAACTGGAAATGGACTAACCGCAAGCACTTTTGAATATTTATTCCTTGTACTTTATACTTTGCGTTTTTGATAACATGCTGTTATATGTAATGATATGTGAAAATGTGCGAAGTTGAAGTGTTTAATTCTCTATTAAAATTTTGAAGTATTTTTCATTCATTTTTCGTTATTTTCCCACAGTTTTTTTGTTGTTGTTGTTGGTTGAGCCTCCAGGTGGGGCCTGGAGACCTCCCGCTTGGACGACTGATCTCCAGCTGGCAGAGATCAGCTCCCCTGGAGGAAAACGGCTGCTCGAGAGAGCCGACTCTGTGGCATTGGGCCCTGCTGAGGCCCCTCCCCTCCCCAGACCCCGCCCTCTCCTGGCTCCACCCCCCAAGGTCTCCAGGTATCGTCCAACCCAGACCTAGCAAGCCTAGCAGAGGCATGAGCTGAAAGGCAAGAAGGAAAGTCGGTTTGATATCCCGCCTCTCACCGCCTGAAGGAGTCTCGGAGCGAGGGTTGCCAATCCCCAGGGGAGGGCAGGGGATCCCCTGGTTTGGAGGCCCTCCTCTTGCTTCAGGGTTAGCAGATAGCGGAGGGGAGGGAGGGAAATATCTGCTGGGCACGCCATTATACCCTACGGAGACCAGTCCCCATAGGACAGGGGTGGCCAGCGGTAGCTCTCCAGATGGTTTTTTTTGCCTACAACTCCCATCAGCCCCAGCCATTGGTCATGCTAGCGCTGATGGGAGTTGTAGGCAAAAAACATCTAAAGAGCTACCGTTGGCCACCCCTGCCATAGGGTATAACGGAGAATTGATTTGTGGGTATCTGGGATTTGGGGGGGGGCTTGTTTTTTGAGGCAGAGGCACCAAATTTTAAGCATAGCATCCAGTGCCTCTCCTCAACGCCCCCCCCCTCAAGTTTCAAAAAGATTGGACTAAGGGATCCAATTCTATGAGCCCCCAAAGAAGGTGCCCCTATCCTTCATTACTTCCAGTGGAGGGAAGGCATTTAAAAGGTGGTGCAGTCCCTTGAAATGTGAAGGCCAGAACTCCCTTTGGTGTCCAATCATGCTTGTCTTGCCCTTCCTCCTGGCTCCACCCCCAAAGTCCCCAGATATTTCCTGAGTGGGACCTGGCAGCCCTATTGGGAGGGGCTTAGAATCACCTCCCCTTCCTCTCTCCACAGCAGACACCCTGGGAGGTAGGTGGGGCTGAGAGAGCTCTGAAAGAACTGTGACTGACCCAAGGTCACCCAACCGGCTGCATGTGGAGAAGGAGCGGGGAATCCTACTTGTGCCCTGACCCTGTCGACCACCTGGCCTTCTCCTGCTGCCTCTTTTCGAGGCCCCTCTGAGCCACTCCTTCCCATGGGCTCCTCCCTCCTTGATTCACAGCTCCAGGAGACTTTGGGGGTGGAGCCAGGAGCCAGGGTGTGACAAGCCGAACTGAACTCCAAAAGGATTTCTGGCCATCACATTTAAGGGGACCGCACACCTTTTAAAATGCCTTCTTTCCATAGGAAACAATGAAGGATAGGGGCACCTTCTTTTGGGGCTCACAGAATTGCACCCCCTAGTCCAATCTTTTTGAAACCTGGGGGGTATTTTGGGAAGAGGCACTGGATCGTATACGGAAAATTTGGTGCCTCTACCTCACAAAACAACCCCCTCTAGATATCCATGGATCAATTCTCCATTATCCCTTAAGGAGATGGGTCTCCCTAGGGAAGAATGGAGTGCCCAGCAGACATTTCCCTCCCCCCCCCCTTTTTGATGACCCTGGAGCGGGGGGAGAGCCTCCAAACCGGGGGATCTCCTGCCCCCACCTGGGGATTGGCAACCCTGCCTCTGAGCCACTCCTTCCTGTGGGCTCCTCTCTCCACGGTTCACAGCTCCAGAAGCGAGAAAAGCTCCTCTTGGAGGGTCGATTGACCGCTGCAGCCGTCTGCCTGCCTGTCGTCGGGGTGTCTGGCCAAGAGAGCGGGAAAGGGCAGAGGGGGGGCGCAGGCCGCAGCAGCTCCTCTTCCCCACTTGGGTCGTGACTCAGGCCTCGAGCGGTTCCAGCAGGTGCTGGGAAAGGGCGATGCGCCACGCCAGGCCCCTGCCTTAATGGAGCCATTAGCTGCTTGTTAGGCCGGCGGCAGAGCCTTGGTGGAGGGCCAGAGAAGACTAATGCATCGGCTCTGGTGCCCGGGAGAGGGTCCCAGAGGGCGAGGCGAGGCCAGGGATGGCACCGGGAGGCAGGGAGATGACTTGGGCACCTGCCAGGCTTGGCACCCTCCACGGAGGGGGCCCGGAGACTTCCTCAAATCTTAGAATCAGAAAGTCAGAAGGAACCATAGAGGTCGTCTAGTCTGACCTCCTGCTCAAGCCAGGATGAGCCTAGAGCAGCGGCAGCCACGCAGAACAAACGTGAGATGTTTGAGAGCGCCAAGATACGAATGTCAGATCTGGGAAGGAGGGTGGGAGGGAGAAAGAAAAAGACTGCAGGTTTATACCCCGCCCTTCTCTCTGAATCAGACTCAGCGGTTTACAATCGCCTTTATCTTCCTCCCCCCCACAACAGACACCCTGTGAGGTGGGTGGGGCTGAGAGGGCCCTCCCTGCAGCTGCCCTTTCAAGGACGACTCCTGCGAGAGCTACGGCTGACCCAAGGCCACTCCAGCAGCTGCAAGTGGAGGAGTGGGGAATCAACCCCGGTTCTCTCAGATAAGAGTCCACACACTTAACCACTACACCAAACTGGCTCTCACACCAGGAAGGAAGGAAGGAAGGAAGGAAGGAAGGAAGGAAGGAAGGAAGGAAGGAAGGAAGGAAGGAAGGAAAGAAAGATGTAAAAATGGAAGGAAAATAGATGGCGACGTAGGGAGAGAGAGAGGTGGAAAGAAAGCAACTTTAAATGCATTCTCCAAGCCGCTGGCTGGCTTGGCATGGCAAAGGGATTTACAGACAAAGGCCTTCTCCAAGCCAGCCAATGGGGTGGTGGGGGCTTCGAGAACCACACAATATATGTGGAAGAGCCACATGTGGCTCCCAAGCCGCAGTTTGGCTGCCTTTGGCCTGCAGCATCCCTGGCAAGCTTCAGTCCAGCCACTGCTTCAAGATTGCTGGGGGGAGGGGGCTCACCACCTCCCTAGGGAGCTGATTCCACTGCTGAGCAACTCTTACTGTTAAAACGTTTCCCCCACCCTTAAGCACTGCGATCAAGCTCTCAAAATCTTCTGGCCGTCCCTGGACTAAAGGAGGCTAGGCTCAGCTCCACCAGAGCAAGAGCCTTCTCGGTTGCGGCCCCAATACTTCGGAACACCCTCCCAGAAGTCATCAGGCCCCTGTGGGATTTATCGCAGTTCTGCAGGGCCTGCGAGACTGAACTGTTTCGGACGGCATATGACATCTCATGGGAGAGGGCTGCCACCACATCTGGATGCATCGCGCTTTGATCGCTAACTGCCTCGGATCTGTGCGCGTGAGAAAGAAAATGTTACACGGCCCGCCTGAAGTGGCACCCTTGTCATTTATCTGATTGTTTTATTGTTTTAATATTGGTTTTGTGTACCGTCTACGTTATGCTGTTAGTCGCCTTGAGTCCGTCCAGGATATAAACGTAATGTGAATAAATAATTAAAGATAAATAAATAAAATTTACACCCATTGTTCTGAGTCTTCTCCCGTGATTCCGACAGGAACGGCTCTCTGCTCTCCTCGAAGGGACAGCCCTTCAGATACTGGAAGAGAGCAATCTTGTCCCCCCCCCCCCCTTTCCTGGAAGGATGATCCATCTCCAGAATGCACGGTGCTTTCACCAAGAGGAAATGGCCGTCCCAGTTGAAAGGCTGCCTCTAGAGAAGGATGGCCAAACTACGGCTCGGGAGCCACGTGTGGCTCTTTCACATATATTGCGTGGCTCTTGAAGCCCCCACTGCCCTGTCAGCCAGCTTGGAGAAGGCATTTGTCTCTTGAAATCACCTCTCCAAGCTAGCCAGCGGCTTGGATAATACAAATAACATTAAAGTTGCTTTCTTTCCGCCTCTCCCTCCCTCCTCCCTCTCCCCATCTATTTCCCTCCCTCCCAGTTTTTGAACAGAGGTTAGATGGCCATCTGACAGCAATGAGAATCCTGTGAATTTAGGGGGCGGTATTTGTAAATTTGTGGTGCTGGAGAAGACTCTTGAGAGTCCATTGGAATGCAAGAAGATCCAATCCGTCAGTCCTAAGGGAAATCAGCCCTGACTGTTCCCTGGAAGGTCAGATGCTGAAGCTGAAGCTCAAAGACTTTGGCCACCCAATGAGAAGGGAGCACACACTGGAGAAGACCCTGATGCTGGGAAAGACAGAAGGCAAAAGAAGAAGAGGACGGCAAAAGAGGAGATGGCTGGGCAGCGTTACTGATGTAACAAACATGAATTTGAGCAGACTTCAGAGGATGGTGGAAGACAGGAGGGCCTGGCATGACTTTGTCCATGGGGTCGCAAAGAGTCGAACTCAACTGTGGGATTGAACAACGACAAATTTGTGAATTTCCTGCATTGTGCAGAGGGTTGGACTAGATGACCCTAGAGGTCCCTTCCAACTCTATGATTCCTTCCTTCCTTCCTTCCTTCCTTCCTTCCTTCCTTCCTTCCTTCCTTCCTTCCTTCCTTCCTTCCTTCCTTCCTTCCTTCCTTCCTCTGACATTCATGTCTTGTGGCTCTCAAACATCCGATGTTTATTTTATGTGGCTCTTATGTTAAGCAAGTTTGGACACCTTTGTAGAAGAAGAAGAAGAAGAGGAGGAGGAGGAGGAGTTGGTTTTGTACCCTGCCCTTCACTACCAAAAGGTGCCTCAGAGCGGCTTACAGTCTCCTTTAGCCTCCCCGTTCCACAACAGACACCCTGTGAGGTAGGTGGGGCTGAGAGAGCTCTGACTGAGAACAGCTCTTGAGAGAACGGCTCCGAGAGATGTGTGACTGATCCAAGGTCAGCCCAGCAGGTGCACGTGGAGGGGTGGGGAATCAAGCCCAGTTCTCCCAGATTAGAGTCTGTGCACTTCACCACTGCACCAAACTGACTCTATATAGAATCAGGACAGAATCCTATCCCAGGTCTGATGGGTTTTGGTGGCAGGGCAGATCTAGGGCACTCTGTGGCACACTTTAATAAAAAATTAAAAAGTCACTTCTTGAGCCATCCAGATTCTATGCCCGGAAAAGCCAACTTCTGCGGCCTGCAGCATTTGACGGCTTTTGCATAATTTCTCTTACAGGCCGTCATTTCTTTTTTGCGACGTTTCCTCTTTGGCATAATTGATTCTCATTCTGCCAGTTCGGGGCCAAAGGGCAAGTGGCTCTGTAGGATGGAGACACCCTGCCGGCATCCACTGGAAATCAATGTCATCCACTCCTTGCGTTTCGGAGGTTTCAGCAGATGCTTCGCCCGGTGCACTTTCAGCATACGGTGGGAGCCGTAAGGCACAGGACAGGGGTGGCCAAACTGTGGCTTGAAAGCCACATGTGGCTCTTTCACACATCTTGTGTGGCTCTTGAAGCCCCCACTGCCCTGTCAGCCGGGTTGAGGAAGGCATTTGTCTCTTTAAATCATGTCTCCAAACCAAGTCAGCTGGTGGCTTGAAGAATGCATTGAAAGTTAAAGTTACTTTCTTTCCACCTCTCCCCATCTTCCTTCCTTCCTCCCTCCCTTCCTTCCTCCCTTCTTTCCTTCCTTCCTCCCTCCCTTCCTCCCTCTCTTCCTTCCTCTCTCCCTCCCTTTCTCGCTCCCTCCCTCCCTCCCCCCTTCTTTCCTTCTTTCCTCCCTCTCTTCCTACTTTCCTCCCTCCCTTCCTTCCTACCTCCCTCCCTTCCTTCTTTCCTCCCTCCCTTCCTCCCTCTCTTCCTTCCTCTCTCCCTCCCTCCCTCCCTTCCTCTCTCCCTCTCTCCCTCCCTCCCTTCCTCCCTCTCTTCCTTCCTCTCTCCCTCCCTCCCTTTCTCTCTCTCTCCCTCCCCTCCCTTCCTTCCTTCCTTCCTTCCTTCCTTCCTTCCTTCCTTCCTTCCTTCCTTCCTTCCTTCCTTCCTCTCTTCCTTCCTCTCTCTCTCCCTCCCTCCCTTTCTCTCTCTCTCCCTCCCTTTCTCTCTCCCTCTCTCCCTCCCTCCCTTTCTCTCTCCCTTCCTTCCTTCCTTCCTTCCTCCCTTCCATCTTGCAACTCTCAAACATCTGACACTCATGCCTTGCGGCTCTCAAACATCTGACGTTTATTCGATGTGGCTCCAACATGAAGCAAGTTTGGCCACCCGTGACACAGGCGTTGCCAAGTCCAGGTTCAGAAATATCTGGAGATCGGAGGGTGGATCTTGGGAGAGAATTTTAGGGATGCCAGCCTCCAGGGATCCCCTGGAATGATGCATCACCTCCAGACTGTAGAGATCAGTCTGCCTGGAGAAAATGGATGCTTTCGAGGCTGGATTCTCTGGCATTGCATCCCACTGAGGTCTCAAGTCTCAAATCTCCACGAGTTTCCCAGCCTGGATCTGGCAAATGTGCCCCCCTCCCATGCCCCACTGGTAGCCAGGGTGTTGGAAAAGGCAGTGCCTGGTGTACAAAGAAGAGAAGAGCTTGCAGGGTGCAGCAGGAAGACAATTAGCTAGGATAGTGACATCAGCACCTTCCAGGGGGGAATACTAGCAGGAGCTCCTTTGCGTATTAGGCCACACACTAGGGTTGCCAAACCCAAGGTGGAGGCAGGGGATCCCCAGCATGGCTGGGGCTGATGGGAGTCGTAGCAAAAAAAAAACATCTGGAGAGCTACCGTTGGCCACCCCTGATATAGGAGATCAAGTCCTACGAAGAAAGGTTGAAGGAGCTGGGGATGTTTAGCCTGGAGAGGAGGCGGCTGAGAGGTGATAGGATCACCATCTTCAAGTCCTTGAAGGACTGTCCTAGAGAGGATGGTGCGGAATTGTTTTCTGTGGCCCCAGAAGGTAGGACCAGAACCAGCAGGATGAAATTAAATCAAAAGATTTTCTGGCTCAACATTAGGAAGAACTTCTTGAGCGTTAGAGCGGTTCCTCAGTGGAAGAGGCTTCCTCGGGAGGTGTGGGCTCTCTTTCCTTGGAGGTTTTTCAACAGAGGCCTGACACCAATAAAGATCCTGTGAATTTTGGGGGTGGTCTTTGTGAATCTCCTGCATTGTGCAGGGGGCTGGACTAGATGACCCCGGAGGTCCTTTTCAGCTCTATGATTCTATGATACAAAAGGAACTTTTCAATATTAAGATGAAAGAGGAGGGTGATTTCAGTCATTGTCTGGACAAGGTGCCTGGATTGGCTGAACGACTGAGGAGCAGAGGAAAGGAAATTGTTGATCAGGGTCTGATTGTGTTACTCTTAATAAGCCGTCTGGAGTCAGATGAAAATACAGCGTCTCAGATGGAATCAAGGAGTAATCTGTCCCTCACAGAAGTTACAAATCCGCTCGAGGAAGCATACAAACACAGACAATTTGAAAAGCCTGATAAAGTATTTTAAAACCAAATGCCGATCGGGCCTGTAAAACAGAGCTGTTCCACCAGGTTTTTGGATGAGGCAGTGGGCACCTATCTATTTGATCGCTTGCCCCCCCCCCCCCCACTGCACTACTGTATTGCGGTGCTGTACTAGGCTTCCCAAACCTCCCGCTCTGGCGGGAGACTTCTGGGTTCGCAGCCTCATCTCCCGCTCTTCAAAACTCTGGAAGCGGGGGTGGGGGGGAGGGGGGGAGAACATACCTTTAGGCTTCATGTTGTAGAGCTCCTGAGCCGTTTGCAAAATGTCTGCCCCTTTAAGGCTGGGCAGGAAGCAGAAAGGGCTTCTGAGAACGGCCCCTCCCTTTCTTTTGCTTTCGTTTTCACAGGAAGTAGAGTTGTCCGGAGGAAGATCTGGTAAGTGTGTGTGTGTGAGAGGGAGGGGGCAGGGGATTCCCTAGTTTGGAGGCCCTCCCCCCCTTTAGAAAGCGTGGTGGGGGAGGGAAATGTCTACTAGGCACTCTATTATTCACTATGGAGAACGATTCCCATAGGGAATAATAGGAAATTGATCCGTGGGTATTGGGGGCTCTGGGGGGGGGCTATTTTTTGAGATAGAAGGCACCAAATTTTTAGTATAGCATCTAGTGCCTCTCCCCAAAATACCCCCCCAAGTTTCAAAACGATTGGACCAGAGGGTCCAATTCTATGAGCCCCAAAATATGGTGCCCCTATCCTTAATTATTTCCTATGGAAGAAAGGCATTTTAAAGGTGTGCTGTCTCTTTAAATGTGATGGCAAGAACTCCCTTTGGAGTTCAATTATGCTTGCCACATCCTTGTTCTTGGCTCCACCCCCCAATGTCTCCTGGCTCCACCCCCAAAGTCTCCTGGCTCCACCCCCAAAGTCCCCAGATTTTTCTTTAATTGGACTTGGCAACCCTATGCTGTACGGTGGTACTCTTTTTGTGCTATACTACCTTGCTGTCGTATCAACTTGCTGAGTCATCCTGTTGCACTTTACCGAATGTTCTATTATGATTTTTAGTTAGATCCAAGGAGGCCGCCGTGTTGGTCTGAAGTAGCAGAACAAAATAGGAGTCGACGGCGCCTTTAAGACCAACTTAGTTTTTTTTCCGAACGTAAGCTTTCGTGCGCATGCACGCTTCTTCGGACGAGGAATGAGGTCCAGTAAGCAGAGCCGCGTATAGCTGGTGGGGTTTGGATGGAATGCAAAGTGGTATAATGAACAGGCATCCTCACATTCTGACGTGTTACAGTTTTATTGTTTCCCACGCTAATGCAACCCAGATCGAAGGTTTTCTGAATTTGTTAATTGCGCTATGCTGCTATTGGATTTTAACTTTGTACCACTTTGCATTCCAAACCCCACCAGCTATACGTGACTCTGCTTACTGGACCTCATTCCTCGTCTGATCCAGTAGAAGGCAGCTTCATATGTTCATATGATAAGGGAGGGACAGTGGCTCAGTGGCAGAGCATCTGCTCGGTAAGCAGAAGGTCCCAGGTTCAATCCCCGGCATCTCCAACTAAAAAGGGTCTTGCCAAATAGGCGTGAAATCCTCAGCTTGAGACCCTGGAGAGCCGCTGCCAGTCCGAGTAGCTGAGGTTCGGAATAAAACTAAGTTGGTCTTAAAGGTGCCATCGACTCCTATTTTGTTCAATGATTTTTAGCGTGATTTTATTTCTATTTTGGTGTTGAAATTGGTTTTATCATGAGATTTGTGTTGTGATTTTATTTCTATTTTGATGTACTCCACTGTGAGCAGAATATAAGCTAATAATGATGATGATGATAATGATAATAATGGCTTGGAATGCAAAAAACAAAAGATGGGATCGCTTGTCTCTTCAGTGGGAAGACAGGTCACAAGAGGGTTGCCAGTCTCCAGGTGGGGCCTGGAGATCTCCCGTTTTCACAACTGATCTCCAGCTGGCAAAGGAGATCTAAAGGAAATGGCTGCTTTCAGGGGGGGACTCCGTGGCATTGGGTATGATACCATAGAGTCCATTCTCCAAAGCAGCCATCTTGGTTGTCCAGAGATCAACTGTAAACATGGGAATCTCCAGATGCCACCTGGAGGTTGGCAACCACATGCCCCAAAATGCCCCCCTCCCATATCAGGGGTGGCCAAACTTGCTTAATGTAAGAGTCACACAGAACATCAGATGTTTGAGAGCTGCAAGGAGGGAGGGAGAGATGGAAGTAAAGCAAGTTTAACTTTAAATGCCTTAATCAAGCAGGCCAATAGGGGAGTGAAGGCTTTGAGAGTCACACAATATCTGTGAAAGAGCCACATGTGGCTCCCGAGTCATAGTTTGGCCAACCCTGTCCCCAGGGATCATTTTGTAGAAAAATAGGTGGTGGAACGCATTAGCATTACTCATTATTCATTAAAGCCACCCTGAGCCTGCTTCGGCGGGGAGGGCGGGATATAAGTACAAAGAATAAATAAATAAATATGCCCCCTCCCCCACCAACCGAAAGCAACTTGGAGCAAGAAAGGAGAGCCCCGGGCGAGCGAGACCTGCTTGGGCTGGCTAGAGAGCCAGCCAGTCCAAGCAGGCTTCACTCGCCTGGGGCTCTCCTGGGTCGCCCCCTCCCGGGCAAAAGGCCAACAAACCACCGCTGCCCAAAATCACACGATAAGTGGAGAAAGGGTGGTGTGGTGAATGAGGGCTGCTGTGGTGTGGTGTGGTGAATGAGGGCTGCTGGGGGCGTGGCAAAGCCCCTGGGGGCAGGCTGGCTGCCCACTCTCCTCATCCAGGGATTGATATGCAGCTGCACCTACTATTCAATGGACAAGATCTGGTATAGAGTTGCCAATTCCAATTAAAGAAATATCTGGGGACTTTGGGAGTGGAGCCAAGAGACTTTGGGGGTGGAGCCAGGAGACTTTGGGGGTGGAGCCAGGAGCAAGGTTGTGACAAGCGTAATTGAGCTCCAAAGGGAGTTCTGGCCGTCACATTTAAAGGGACTGCACACCTTTTTAATGCCTTCCCTCCATTGGAAATAATGAAGGACAGGGGCACCTTCTTTGAGGGTTCATAGAACTGGACCCCCTAGTCCAATCTTTTTGAAACTTAGAGGGTGTTTTGAGGAGAGGCATTGGATGCAATGCTGCAAATTTGGTGCTTCTACCTCAAAAAACAGCCCCCTCCCGAGCCTCAGATACCCTCAGATCAATTTTCCATTATACCCTATAGGAATCAGTCTCCGTAGGGAATAATGGAGTGCCCAGCAGACAATTCCCTCCTCCCCCACCCCTCGCTTTCTGAGGACCCTGAAGCAGGGGGAGGACCTCCAAACCGGGGGATCTCCTGCCCCCACCTGGGTATTTAAATCACCTCTCCAAGCTAGCCAGCGACTTGGATAATACAAATAAAATTAAAGTTGCTTTCTTTCCACCTCTCCCTCCCCCCATCTATTTCCCTCCCTTCCAGCGAGGGGAGGACCTCCAAACCGAGGGATCTCTTGCCCCCACCTGGGTATTTAAATCACCTCTCCAAGCTAGCCAGCGGCCTGGAAAATACAAATAAAATTAAAGTTGCTTTCTATCCACCTCTCCCTCCCTCCTCCCTCTCTCCATCTATGCTGCAAATCTGGTGCTTCTACCTCAAAAAACAGCCCCCCCCGAGCCCCAGATACCCTCAGATCAATTTTCCATTATAACCTATGAGAATTAGCCTCCATAGGGAATAATGGAGTGCCCAGCAGACAATTCCCTCCTCCCCCACCCCCCGCTTTCTGAGGACCCTGAAGCAGGGGAAGGGCCTCCAAACCGGAGGATCCCCTGCCCCCACCTGGGGATTGGCAACCCTAACAAGGGAGGTGGGGAGAAGGAGGGGGAACCCTCAGAAAGGTTCAGGAGCTCGCAGCTGAATTCAAGGCCTGCCCGTCCCATACAAAGTCGCTTCTCCGTTCCATAGACGGGGAGTGACCAGCTGGGAGGCAGGAGTACCTGAAAGTGGAGCAAGTTTAGGAAGTGAGATGGGGGGAGGGGGATAAACCCGAAAAGTTGGGGAAATGCCGCCTCGGGGCCTGGTGCCCCCAACAGCACCTGCTCCGTGGAGCCTCCCTTGGCCTGCAGCTCCATCTCGGAGACCCTGGGCCTGGCCCTCTGAGCTCGCCGTGTCAGTACAGCCAGATTCCTCCAAAGCCGGAGCTATTTTTACCCTCCGTTGCCAAGCGATGGGTGATGGAGCCGCCTGTTTGCAGCGCTGCCACGTTCCCCGGCTTGGCACGAACCCATCACAGCAAATGAGATTTGGGGGAGTAGGCAGGAGGGAGCTGGGGCGGGGGGGTGGGGGGGCAGGCAAGGCCCATGACTGGCAAAATAATATCACCCACAGATATAAAGAGGGGGAAGAACGGCTTCGCTGGATCTGACCCAGAGCCCCTGAGCCTAGTTTTCTGTTCTGAAGAACAGCCTGGCACATTCCTGCAGAAGCTTTCAGGACGAGGTACGATGGCGACAGGCACACGTGGAATTCATTGCCACAGGAGGTGGCGGCGGCTGCAAGCAGAGGCAGCTTCAAGAGGGGATTGCATCAACATCTGGAGCAGAGGTCCATCAGTGGCTCTTAGCCACGGCTTTTCGTTGGAACTCTCTGTCTGGGGCAGTGATGCTCTGTATTCTTGGTGCTTGGAAGAGGCAACAGTGGGAGGGCTTCTAGTGTCCTGGCCCCACTGATGGGCCTCCTGATGGCACCTGGTTTTTCTGGCCACTGTGTGACACAGAGTGTTGGACTGGATGGGCCATTGGCCTGATCCAACATGGCTTCAATTATGTTCTTAAGTCTGGGGCAGTGATGCTCTGTATTCTTGGTGCTTGGGGGGGGGGGGGCACAGTGGGAGGGCTTCTAGTGTCCTGGCCCCATTGATGGACCTCCTGATGGCACCTGGTTATTTTGGCCACTGTGTGACACAGAGTGTTGGACTGGATGGGGCACTGGCCTGATCCAACATGGCTTCTTTTACATTCTTAAGCATAGCCTCTTACATTCTTAAGCATTGGAACTCTCTGTCTGGAGCAGTGATGCTCTGTATTCTTGGTGCTTGGTGGGGGGGGGGCAACAGTGGGAGGGCTTCTAGTGTCCTGGCCCCATTGATGGGACCTCCTGATGGTGCCTGGGTTTTTTTTTAGCCACTGTGTGACACAGATGTGTTGGACTGGATGGGCCATTGGCGCTGATCCAACATGGCTTCAACACCTCACCACCACCACCACCGACAGTGCTTGCCTGCCCCTCCTTCCCTTCCCTTTTCTTTCTGTCCCGTCCCGTCGCCTCTGTCCCCCACGCGATCACAGTGCCCTGCGGCTGGCAGCTGATGGGACAGAAGGGAAAGAGGGGGCGGGGTGGCAGCGGTGGGGGTGGAGGAGGAGGCAGGCCTGCCGTGGCCGGCAGAGCCCAGGCGCAGGGGGACGGGAGGCGAGGGGACGAGAGGGGAGGGGGAAAGAGGGGCAGGCGGGCAGGCAGGCTCATGGGTGGAGCAGAAGGCAGGCATGCTGCACCGCAGCCAGTAGGTCCCGGGGGGTGGGTGGGGAAGTGAAGGGAAAGGAGGGGCGGGGCCAGTGGCGGCAGGGTAAACTAGGCACTTGCCTGGGGCACCAGGAGGGGGGGGGGAGCCCAATTCAGCGTCCCCACCCTCCTGGCACCCTAGGCAGCTACCTAGTTTGCCTAGTGGGCAAGCCGGCCCTGACCTTGGCATGTTATGGTTTCATTATTCTCTTTCTAGCCTGGGACAGTCACTGTGGGAGGGCTCTTTTTCTAGCAGGAGCTCCTCGGCATATTAGGCCACACACCCCTGATGTAGCCAATCCTCCTGGAGCTTACAGTAAGCCCTGTACTGAGAGCCCTGGAAGCTCTTGGAGGATTGGCTACATCAGGAGGCATGGCCTAATATGCAGATGAGCTCTCGCTAGAAAGAGAGCTTCTCAATCACAGACCCTAAATAACCACTGCCCAATGGCATATTCCAGGGTGGCCAATGGTAGCTCTCCGGATGTTATTTTTGCCTACAACTCCCATCAGCCTCAGCCAGCATGGCCAATGGCTGGGGCTGATGGGAGTTGTAGGCAAAAAAAAACATTTTCAGAGCACCCCACAAACCACGGTTAGCTGAATCAAACCACAGTTTCATGTTGTGCCTGAACTCAGCTAAAGCTACACCCAGCCTGTGCAAAACGACTGCCGTGGATCTAGCCCAGGGGTGGCCAAACTTGCTCCATGTAAGAGCCATATAGAATGAATGTCATTCTATGCTTGAGAGCTGCCAAGACAGGAAGGAAGGAAGGAAGGAAGGAAGGAAGGAAGGAAGGAAGGAAGGAAGGAAGGAAGGAAGGAAGGGAGGGAGGGGAGGGAGGGAGGGAGGGAGGGAGGGAGGGAAGGGAAGGATAGGAAAGGAAAGGAAAGGAAAGGAAAGGAAAGGAAGGAAAGGAAAGGAAAGGAAAGGAAAGGAAAGGAAAGGAAAGGAAAGGAAAGGAAAGGAAAGGAAAGGAAAGGAAAGGAAAGGAAAGGAGGAGGAGGAAGAAATTAGATTTATATCCCGCTCTATACTCTGAATCTCAAAGTCTTAGAACGGTCACAATCTCCTTTACCTTCCCCTCCACACACACAACAGACATCCTTTGAGGTGGGTGGGGCTGAGAGAGCTCTTTCAGCAGCTGCCCTTTCAAGGACAACTCCTACGAGAGCTCTGGCTGACCTCAGGCCATTCCAACAGCTGCAAGTGGAGGAGTGGGGAATCAAACCCGGTTCTCCCAGATGAAAATCCGCGCACTTCACCACTACACCAAACTTGCTTGGAAGGAATGCAAATAGATGGGGGAAGGAGATGAAAGTGGAAAGAAAGCAACTTTAACTTTAACTGCATTCTCTAAGCTGGCTTCCCTTGGAGAAGTGATTTCAAGAGAGAAATGCCTTCTCCAAGCCAGCCGACAGGGCCGTGGGGGCTTCAAGAGCCTCATAGTATATGTGAAAGAGCCACATGTGGCTCCTGAGACACAGTTTGGCCACCCCTAATTTAGCCCCTCAGACAGAGCTTCTGTATCTTATCAAATGCTTTCCAGCGCAGTCAGTTCACAGGTTCAACTGCCCGAGGTCATCTCCCTGTGAGGGATGTCAACCAGGTGACTCAGGGTTGCCAACCTCCAGGTGGCGTCTGGAGATCTCCCATTTTTACATCTGATCGCCAGGCGACAGAGATCAGTTCCCCTGGAGAAAATGGCTGCTTTGGAGGGGGGACTCTGTGGCCTTGTGCCCCACTGAGGTTCAGGGATGCCAGCCTCCAGGTGGGACCTGGGGATCCCCCAGAATTTCAGCTCCTCTCCAGACTACAGAGATCAGTTCCCCTGGAGAAAATGGCTGCTTTGGAGGGGGGACTCTGTGGCCTTGTGCCCCACTGAGGTTCAGGGATGCCAGCCTCCAGGTGGGACCTGGGGATCCCCCAGAATTCCAGCCCCTCTCCAGACTGCAGAGCTCAGTTCCCCTGGAGGAAAGGGCTGCTTTGGAGGGGGGACTCTGTGGCCTTGTGCCCCACTGAGGTTCAGGGATGCCAGCCTCCAGGTGGGACCTGGGGATCCCCCGGAATTCCAGCTCCTCTCCAGACTGCAGAGATCAGTTCCCCTGGAGGAAAGGGCTGCTTTGGAGGGGGGACTCTGTGGCCTTGGACCACACTGAGGTTCAGGGATGCCAGCCTCCAGGGGGGACCTGGGGATCCCCCGGAATTCCAGCTCTTCTCCAGACTGCAGAGCTCAGTTCCCCTGGAGGAAATGGCTGCTTTGGAGGGGGGACTCTGTGGCCTTGTGCCCCACTGAGGTTCAGGGATGCCAGCCTCCAGGTGGGACCTGGGGATCCCCCAGAATTTCAGCTCCTCTCCAGACTACAGAGATCAGTTCCCCTGGAGAAAATGGCTGCTTTGGAGGGGGGACTCTGTGGCCTTGTGCCCCACTGAGGTTCAGGGATGCCAGCCTCCAGGTGGGACCTGGGGATCCCCCAGAATTCCAGCCCCTCTCCAGACTGCAGAGCTCAGTTCCCCTGGAGGAAAGGGCTGCTTTGGAGGGGGGACTCTGTGGCCTTGTGCCCCACTGAGGTTCAGGGATGCCAGCCTCCAGGTGGGACCTGGGGATCCCCCGGAATTCCAGCTCCTCTCCAGACTGCAGAGATCAGTTCCCCTGGAGGAAAGGGCTGCTTTGGAGGGGGGACTCTGTGGCCTTGTGCCCCACTGAGGTCTCTCTCCTTTTCAAACCCCGCCCTCCTCAGGCTTCTCCCCCCCCCAAAATCTCCTGGAGCTGGCAAGAAGAAGAAGAAGAATTGCAGATTTATACCCCACCCTTCTCTCTGAATCAGAAACTCAGAGTGGCTCACAATCTCCTTTATCTTTTTCCCTCCACAACAGACACCCTGTGAGGTGGGTGGGGCTGAGAGCGCTCTGAAAGAAGCTGCCTTTTCAAGGACAACTCTGTGAGAGCTATGGCTGACCCAAGGCCATTCCAGCAGGTGCAAGTGGAGGAGTGGGGAATCAAACCCGGTTCTCCCAGATGAGTAAGCACAGCTAACCACTATACCAAACTGGCTGTATGCAACCATATCTATGTAGTAGGGATGAAGGCATGGGCAAAAGGATGGATTCTAACAGTGCAATTAGGGATTCCAACTCCCTAGAGATTTGGGGATGAACATAAGAGAATTCACCTGCCTAAGAGACCAGAATTGTTGCTACTTTCTCTTTGGCCAAATGCTCAAGTCTCCAAGCCAACCAAAACTCTGACAGAATTCTTATTAGCAGCCGCACAAGCTGCAATAGCATCACAATGGAAAAACAAGTCACCTCCATCTCTCTCATTATGGTTTGATAACATTGGGAGGTTTTCTGTCATGGAAAAAAAATTGTGCCATAACCAATGTTATGAAAAAGCAGCTTGTGATTCAGATTTTCCATCAATATGGTTACCATTTACTTAATTATATGACAAGGTTAGATAAAGTTCCAAGTCATGTTTCCCCTATAGACTTGTTGTGATTTTAAAACTGCATTTCCCCCCCTTCTTTCTCCATCAGGGGCTTTGTACTTTATACGTGTAATATTTCTAGTGAGTCTATTTATTTGGAATTTGTACTCTTCATGCCTTGTTTCAATAAAAATTTATAATTTTGAAGACGATGATGAAGAAGAAGATATTGGAATTATATCCCGCCCTCCACTCCGAATTTCAAAGTCTCAAAGTGGCTCACAATCTCCTTTATTTTTCTCCCCCACAACAGACACCCTGTGAGGTAGGTGGGGCTGAGAGGACTCTCACAGCAGCTGCCCTTTCAAGGACAACCTCTGCGAGCTATGGCTATGGCTGACCCAAGGCCATTCCAGCAGGTGCAAGTGGAGGAGTGGGGAATCAAACCTGGTTCTCCCAGATAAGAGTCCACACACTTAACCAGTACACCAAACTGGGGGGGTGGGAACCAAAGAAGAACATCAGAGAAGCTAGGTTGGATCAGGCCAATGGCCCATCCAGTCCAACACTCTGTCACACAGTGGCCAAAAAACCCGCAGATGCCATCAGGAGGTCCATCAGTGGGGCCAGGACACTAGAAGCAGTCCCACTGTGGCCAAGCACCAAGAAGACTGAACATTACTGCCTCAGACTTAAGAATGTAAGAGAAGCCATGTTGGATCAGGTCAATGGTTCATCCAGCCCAACACTTTGTGTCACACAGTGGCCAAAACCCAGGGGCCATCAGGAAGTCAACAAGCAGGGCCAGAACTCCAGAAGACCTCCTACTGTCCCCCCCCCCCAGCACAAAATACAGAGCATCACTGCCTGAGACATGCAAACATAACAGAAGCCATGTTGGATCAGGCCAATAGCCCATCCAGTCCAACACTCTGTGTCACATAAGAACATAAGAGAAGCCATGTTGGATCAGGCCAATGGCCCATCCAGTCCAACACTCTGTGTCACAGAAGAACATAAGAGAAGCCATGTTGGATCAGGCCAATGGCCCATCCAGTCCAACACTCTGTGTCACAGAAGAACATAAGAGAAGCCATGTTGGATCAGGCCAATGGCCCATCCAGTCCAACACTCTGTGTCACACAGTGGCCAAAAACCTGAGGAAGGCAGAGTTTGCAGAGGTATGGGACCTCCATTGGGTATAATGCCACAGAGTGGACCCTCCAAAGAGGCCATTTTCCCTCATGGGAACTCCTCTCTGTCATCTGGAGAACATATGTAATCCCAGGAGATCTCCAGCTCCCACCTGGAGGTTGTCAAGAAAGAGAACTCATGGGTATAAATAGGCAAATAAAAATAGAATGCTCCGTGAGGGTTTTTACTAATGCATATAATACCAAAACCATTTTTATACTAAACGATATTCCGTGGTATTCCAAAAATTCCCTTCTACAAAAAATTGTACCATGTTCTCTCTTAGTTTGCTACACAAAGTCCAAGAAATTCCAAAATGAATATGACCGCTTCCCAAAACAGGTGTGGCGGCAAGTGGACTGCGTCTGTCCTCTTTTCGGAGTTTCCTTCTTCAGGCAGCTCACCAAAGGGGGAAATTATTTCAATTGACTGCGCTCTTGTCTCCAATGGATCTGGCTCAATGCTTCTATTTGCCCTGAGCTTCCCTGGAGATTGGCAACGCTAGGTACACCCTTCTAAGCTCACTGGCTCCAGTGGGTTAGAGAGTCTGTAGCTCGCCTCAGGAATGCACTGCCAATGTTCTAAAGGAGCCATTAAGCAAGCAAACAAAACACACGATAATAGAAGTTGGCAGCCGTTGGCAGCTAATGGACTTTTTTCAAACAATCCGGCTTCACGGAGAATTGCCAGTTGCCAGCTCAGCAAGCCCACCGTTCGCTCCAAGGGGCTAAAGACGGGCAGAATGTCCAGGTTAATGCCTAGCAACCCTGGTGTAGGGAGACATTTGGGTTCCACCCTCTGCGGTGGCCCGCTTTCACAGTCAGAATGGTGACAGATAGCAGCCATGAGAACATAAGAGAAGCCATGTTGGATCAAGCCAATGGCCCCTCCAGTCCAACACTGTGTCACACAGTGGCCAAAAACCAGGAGTCATCAGGAGGTCCACCAACAGGGCCATAACTCCAGAAGCCCTCCCACGGTTGCTCCCCCCTTTCCAAGCACCAAGAAAACAGAGCATCACTGCCCCACACATAAGAGAAGCCATTCTGGATCAGGCCAATGGCCCCTCCAGTCCAACACTCTGTGTCACACAGTGGCCAAAAACCCAGGGGCCATCAGAAGGCTCACCAGCAGGGCCATAACTCTAGAAACTCTCCCACTGTTGCTCCCCTGCCCCTACAAGCACCAAGAAGACAGAGCATCACTGCCCCACACATAAGAGAAGCCATGGTGGATCAGGCCCATCCAGTCCAACATTCTGTGTCATACAGTGGCCAAAAAACTCCAGGTGCCATCAGGAGGTCCACCAGTGGGGCCAGGGCACTAGAAGCCCTCCCATTGTTGCCCCTCCCAAGCACCAAGAATACAGAGCATCACTGCCCCAGACAGAAAGCTCCATCTCTACCCTGTGGCTAATAGACACTGATGGACCTCTGCTCCAGATGTTGATCCAATCCCCTCTTGAAGCTGTAATCCCCACTTGAAGCCAGATGGCACCTCCCCCCCCCCCCCCCGCTCCAAACCTTGGCAGAGGGAAATCAGCACAATTATTTCATGTCTGTGAACGTTCAGGTTCGGCAAGCCGAACAAGTGAGACATTTATCTGGGGTGCGATCTGCAATCTCACAGCCAGCCAAAAGAAAAAGAAATGGTGGAATGTTAACGTTATGAGTCCCCAGCTTGGGGGAAGTGTCGAGGACTGGGGAAGGCCACGGCAAACCACCCCGTAAAAAGTCTGCCGTGAAAACGTTGTGAAAGCAACGGTCACCTCAGAGTCGAGAACGACTGGTGCTTGCACAGGGGACTGCCTTTCCCTGTTTTTATACAATCCCCAAGGAGACGGAAATAGAAGGTGGCACAGTAAATGTGATTCTCATCAGATCTTGGGAAGCTAAGAAGGGTTGGTCCTTGGAGACCACCAAGGAAGACTCCACAGAAGAAAGCAATGGCCAACCGCCTCTGCTTCTCGCTTGCCTTGAAAGCCCCTTGCTGGGATCGCCATAAACTGGAAGCTAAGCAGAATCAGTTCTTGGATGAGAGACCACCAAGGAAGACTCTGCAGGGGAAGGCAATGGCAAAACGGCTTTTCACTTGCCTTGAAAGCCCTTTGCTGGGCTCACCAAAAGTTGGAAGCTAAGAAGGGTCAATACTTGGATGGGAGACCACCAAGGAAGGCTCTGCAGAGGAAGGCAATGGCCAAACACCTCTGCTTCTCACTTGCCTTGAAAGCCCTTTGCTGGGGTCACCAAAAGTTGGAAGCTAAGAAGGTCCAGTACTTGGATGGGAGACCACCAAGGAAGGCTCTGCAGAGGAAGGCAATGGCCAGCCGCCTCGGCTTCTCTCTTGCCTTGAAAGCCCTTTGCTGGGCTCACCAAAAGCTGAAAGCTAAGAAGAGTCAATATGATATTGGATGATGATATTGGATTTATATCCCGCCCTACACTCCGAAGAGTCTCAGAGCGGCTCACAATCTCATTTATCTTCCTCCCCCACAACAGACACCCTGTGAGGTAGATGAAGATATTGGATTTATACCCCGCCCTCCACTCCGAAGAGTCTCAGAGCAGCTCACAATCTCCTTTCCCTTCCTCCCCCACAACAGACACCCTGCGAGTCGGGTGAGGCTGAGAGGGCTCTCCCAGCAGCTGCCCTTTCAAGGACAACCTCTGCCAGAGCTATGGCTGACCCAAGGCCATTCCAGCAGGTGCAAGTGGAGGAGTGGGGAATCAAACCCAGTTCTCCCAGATAAGAGTCCGCACACTTCACCACTACACCAAACTGGCTCTCCAAACTTGGATAGACCACCAAGGAAGGCTCTGCAGAGGAAGGCCGGGGCAAACCACCTCTGCTTCTCACTGGCCTTGAAAGCCCTTTGCTGGGATCACCATAAGAGGGAAGCTAAGCAGAGTCAGTACTTGGATGGGGGACCACCAAGGAAGGCTCTGCAGAGGAAGGCCGTGGCAGACATATCAAACACTATTGCGCTGCAACAGCCTGATGCGGATGGAATACATCCGAGAGACCACCAAGGAAGACTGCAGAGGAAGGCCATGGCCAACCATCTCTGCTTCTCTCTTGCCTTGAAAGCCCCTTGCTGGGGTCGCCAGAAGCTGGAAGCAAAGCAGGGTCAGTACTTGGAAGAAAGACCACCAAGGAAGCCTCTGCCGTAAAAGTCCCTTCCCGGTAGGGTTGCCAATCCCCAGGTGGGGGCAGGGGATCCCCTAGTTTGGAGGCCCTCCCCCCACTTCAGTGTCTCAGAAAGCGGGGGGAGGGGAGGGAAATGTCTGCTGGGAACTCTTTTATTCCCTATGGAGACTTATTCCCACAGGAAATAATGGAGAATTGATCTGTGGGTATCTGGGGCTCTGGGGGGTGATTTTTTTGAGGAAGAGGCACGGGATGTTCAGCGTTCCACCCAGTGCCTCTCCCCAAAATACCCCCCAAGTTTCAAAAATATTGGACCAGGGGGTCCAATTCTATGAGCCCCAAAAGAAGGTGCCCCTCTCCTTCATTATTTCCTATGGAAGAAAAGCATTTAAAAAGGTGTGCGGTCCCTTTAAATGTGATGGCCAGAACTCCCTTTGGAGTTCAATGATGCTTGTCACACCCTTGCTCCTGGATCCACCCCAATGTCTCCTGGCTCCACCCCCAATGTCTCCTGGCTCCACCTCCAATGTCCCCAGATATTTCTTGAATTGGACTTGGCAGCCCTATTTCCCAGATTCCAGAAGGTGGCTGCGATTTGCTGCCACTTTCTGCACAAAGTAGACAGAAAATATATATTTTTTCTGCTCTAGGATGTCATGAATTTGACAAGGTGTGTGTATGTGTATTTACTGCAACACAACTTACTCCCAAAATGCTTCAATCTGCCAAAATGTCAACACATTAGCCAAATCATGAGATTTGGGTTCCCAGATATCTCAATTGCGCTGCAACACCCTGATGCGGACGGAATACACGCAGGGATGCAGGGTTCTTCCAATCTGAAGATCACACCAGAACATCAGAAAGTGGAGGGTAGAGGAATGTCCGCTGGGCACTCCGTTGTTCCTTCCCTATGGAGATCAATCCCCATAGGAAATAATGGAGAATTGATCCATGGGTATCTGCGGGGGCTGTTTTTTGTGGTAGAGGCACCAAAGTTTCAGCATAGCATCCGGTGCCTCTCCTCAAAATACCCCTCAAGTTTCAAAACGATTGGACCAGGGGGTCCAATTCTATGAGCCCCCAAAGAAGGTGCCCCTATCCTTCATTATTTCCAAATGGAGGGAAGGCATTTAAAGGGTGTGTGCAGTCCCTTTAATATGTGATGGCCAGAACTCCCTTTGGAGCTCAATTGTGCTTGTCACACCCTTGCTCCTGGCTCCACCCCAAAGTCTCCTGGCTCCACCCCCAAAGTCCCCAGATATTTCTTGAATAGGACTTGGCAACCCTATCAAGGCAGCCAATGAATTAAAACATCCAAATTAAAACTGCATTTTAAAAGCCATTAAAACCAGCACACAAAGACACCGTTCCAACAAGCTGAAAAACAGAGCTTCAAATAAATACAAAAAGATAAAAACAACAGAGAAATTATTGGGGAGGAAGGAAGGACCACTGAGCGAATGCCAAGAGAAACTACCAGACAAAAAGACTTCACTTGCTGGCAGAAGATGGCAACAGAAAGGACAGGTGAGTCTGTCTGGGGAGAGAGTTCCAGAGTTCTGGTGCCACAACAGAGAAGGCCCTGCCTAATCTCAGAAGTAGGGTGTGGTATGAAACACACAGGGTCGCTCCTAAATGACACAAGCCATAGGGATGGCTACATGTTAGAGGCAAAGGAACAATAACCAAATCTGACGCTTCAAATACATCTATCTCATGACTGAATACATAACCACATGCAGCATCGCCACATTCCTGATTAGACCAAATGAAAGTATACCAGGGGTGGCCAAACTTAATTAATTGTAAGAGCCACAGAGAATAAATGTCAGGTGTTTGAGAGCCGCAAGACATGAACATCAGAGGTTTGAGAGCCACAGGGAGGGAGGAAAATATATAGAGGAGGGAGAGGTGGAAATAAAGCAACTTTAACTTTACATGCATTCTCCAAGCTGCTGGCTGGCTTGGAGGAGTGATTTAAAAAGAGAAACGCATTCTCCAAGCTGGCCAACGAAGCAGTGAGGGTTTCAAGAGCCACACGATGTGCTCTCGAGCCACAGTTTGGCCACCGCTGCTAAGTATACTAAGACTCATCCTATTTATAAATGATGCAATCTAGAAAATGAAAGTCCAAAGCAAGCCGCTCGTGAAATGGAGGGTCCGTTCCAGGAAGAAAGCTGTAGATTAATATCAAATATAGTGCACAATACGACTTCCGGATAAATTCAATGTTCCAGGATTAAACCCTTCTTCAGGAAATAATGTCAATCAAAATAAGTGTTACTCACTGGGGGGATTTTTGGTAGCAGGAACTCCTTTGCATATTAGGCCACACACCCCTGATGTAGCTAATCCTCCAAGAGCTTACACAGGGGTGTCAAACTCATTTGTTCTGAGGGCCGGATCTGACATAAATGAGACCTTGTTGGGCCGGGCCATGTCAGGTTGGGCTGGGCCACCTTCGGCCAGGCCATGTATATACCTATTTAAGACTAGGTAGCAGAGTGGTAAAACTGCAGTACTGCAGTTTGAACTCTCTGCTCACGACCTGAGTTCGATTCCGGCGGAAGCTGGATTCAGGTAGCCAGCCCAAGGTTGACTCAGCATTCCATCCTTCCGAGGTAGGTAAAACGAGTCCCCAGCTTGCTGGGGGGAAAGCGTAGATGACTGGGGAAGGCAATGGCAAACCACCCCATAAAAAGTCTGCCGTGAAAACGTGAAAGCAACGTGACTCCAGAGTCACAGGGGATTACGTGTTTTTTTTAGCAAAGATATAAACTTTATAAAGGAGACAAACAAACACAATTAGATATATATTTTTAAAAACTTAAAACGTTAGCACTCATTGGTCTTAAAGGTGCTTTCTTTGTATTTCTCCCGTTGGATTGAGGAAACTGGGCAAAGAAAGCTCTGTCTCTTTCCTTCCTTCCCCAGGGGACTGGGGGAGGAGGAGCCTCAGCCAATAGAAGAAAGAGGGACTTGCCTCAGTAGCGCTGCTGTGCAACTGAGACAGCCTGGAAAAACAAGCTCTGCCTCCCCCCCCCCTTCCTCCCCAAGGGAGGAAACTCAGCCAATGGAAAAAAATAGAGGTTTTGCTCTGTAGTTCCTGTGTGATTGAGCAAGCCTGGCAAAGCAAGCTGTTATGCAGAAGGAAGCAAGAGAGAAGGAAGCAGACAACAGCCAGTTGCTCGGGGGCCTAATAGGAGCCCTCCAGGGGCCTAATTCGGCTCCTGGGCTGCATGTTTGACATCCCTGGCTTACAGGGCTCTTAGTACAGGGCCTACTGTAAGCTCCAAGAGGATTGGCCACATCAGTGGGGGCGTAGCCTAATATGCAAAGGAGTTCCTGCTACAAAAAAAAGCCCTGCTGGTTCCAGTTACAAAATCCCAGCTGGCGAAAGCTCACAGTACTCAAATGTGACTCCAAGGAACTTACAGTCTTATTTGCAAGGATCTTTCCTGGTATCATGATTGTAGGCTTTGGCTACTGGTAAATGGTAAATGTTTGCAGGGATTCCCACAGAAACACGACTTCTTGCAAATAAGTGTTAAGTTCCTCGGAGTCTGGTTTGGCCCCATTCCAAATAGGGTTGCCAATCCCCAGGTGGGAGCAGGGGACCCCCCAGTTTGGAGGCCCTCCCCCCGCTTCAGGGTCATCAGAAAGAGGGGGGGGGGAATGTCTGCTGGGCACTTCCAAAAACCAAACAAACGAAGAACTGGCGATTACTATACTTGAGCAGTGTATTTTTGTTTCCTACCATCCGAAGTGCAAAGCCTATCAGAAGTGCAGCCCAAACCCCAGCTGACCGCTTCCCTTTCCAGGGCTTGCTCCCCCCCCCACCCTGCCCTGCGTAGCACAATACCACTGCAATCCTAAAAACACTTCCCTGAGCAGGGCTTTTTTGGTGGCAGGAATCCCTTTGCCTATTAGGCCACACACCCCTGATGTAGCCAATGCTCCTGGAGCTTGCAGTAGGCCCTCTACGAAGAGCCCTGTAAGGAATTCTAGCAGGACCTCCTTTGCCTATTAGGCCACACACCCCTGATGCAGCTAATGGGTTGCCAATCCCCAGGTGGGGGCAGGGGATCCCCTGGTTTGGAGGCCCTCCCCCCGCTTCAGGGTCATCAGAAAGCGGGGGGGAGGGGAGGGAAATGTCTGCTTGGAACTCTATTATTCCCTATGGAGATTTATTCCCATAGAAAATCATGGAGAATTGATCCGCGGGTATCTGGGGCTCTGGGGGGGCTGTTTTCTGAGGTAGATGCACCAAATTTTCAGTATAGCATCTAGTGCCTCTCCCCAAAATACCCCCCCCCCCCAAGTTTCAAAAGGATTGGACCAGGGGGTCAATTCTATGAGCCCCCAAAGAAGGTGCCCCTATCCTTCATTATTTCCTATGGAAGGAAGGCACTGAAAAGGTGTGCGGTCCCTTTAAATGTGATGGCCAGAACTCCCTTTGGAGTTCAATGATGCTTGTCACAGCCTTGATCTTGGCTCCACCCCCAAAGTCCCCTGGCTCCACCCTCAAAGTCCCCAGATATTTCTTAAACTGGACTTGGCAACCCTAGTGTGGCCTCATAGACAAAGGAATTTCTGCTAGAATTCCACCCCTGGGCCACACACCCCTGATGTAGCAAATCCTTCTGGGGCTTACAGTAGGACCTGTACGAAGAGCCCTGTAAGCTCTGGGAGGATTGGCTACATCGAGGGGGTGTGGCCTCATAGGCAAAGGAATTCCTGCTACAAAACAAGCTCTGTTCCTGAGAGTAATCTCTGATTGATAGGCCTGAGTAGAACTGCTCCGGATGCTTTCTCTAAAGTGCCCTGGTGTATAATTTTGCTCAGCGCTAGCCAAAAAGCTCCACGCCTGGCTCGTTGTTGGCCCAAAGTCTTGCCTTTGTGTGGAAGAAGACCCATCTGGGAGTCAGCCTCAGCCCCCACCTCACTCCCCCACTCCACCCCCATGCATTCTGGGAAATGTTACGAGGCACTGGCAAAAATAGCTTTACAATGGGCTGTCAGAATACGGGAACGCTGCAGCGGGGGAAAAGATATGGCCGACACAGCTTAGTTTTGCTTATCCGTACGAGTAAGCACGATTCTGCGCATGACACATGAATATGTGGAATCACATCCTTGGTCCATCAAAGTCAGTATTGTCTATTCAGGTTGACAGCGGCTCTCTAGGGTCTCGAGCAGAGGTCCTTCCCATCACCTCCTGCCTGGTCCTTCTAACTGGAGATGCCGGGGATTGAACCTGGGACCTTCTGCATGCCAAGCAGAGGCTCTGCCACTGAGCCAGGGTCTTAGGTCAAGGTCTTTCCCATCACCTCCTGCCTGGTCCTTTGAACTGGAGATGCCGGGGATTGAACCTGGGACCTTCTGCATGCCAAGCAGAGGCTCTGCCATTGAGCCAGGGTCTTAGGTCAAGGTCTTTCCCATCACCTCCTGCCTGGTCCTTTGAACTGGAGATGCCAGGGATTGAACCTGGGACCTTCTGCATGCCAAGCAGAGGCTCTGCCACTGAGCCAGTGTCTTAGGTCAAGGTCTTTCCCATCCCCTCCTGCCTGGTCCTTTGAACTGGAGATGCCAGGGATTGAACCTGGGACCTTCTGCATGCCAAGCAGAGGCTCTGCCATTGAGCCAGGGTCTTAGGTCAAGGTCTTTCCCATCACCTCCTGCCTGGTCCTTTGAACTGGAGATGCCAGGGATTGAACCTGGGACCTTCTGCATGCCAAGCGGAGGCTCTGCCACTGAGCCAGGGTCTCAGGTCAAGGTCTTTCCCATTCCCTTTTGCCAGGGATTTCCCATTTCTTTTAACTGGAGATGCCAGGGATTGAACCTGGGACCTTCTGCATGCCAAGCGGAGGCTCTGCCACTGAGCCAGGGTCTCAGGTCAAGGTCTTTCCCATTCCCTTTTGCCAGGGATTTCCCATTTCTTTTAACTGGAGATGCCAGGGATCGAACCTGGGACCTTCTGCATACCAAGCAGAGGCTCTGCCACTGAGCCAGGGTCTCAGGTCAAGGTCTTACCCATCACCTCTTTCCTGGTCCTTTGAACTGGAGATGCCAGGGATTGAACCTGGGACCTTCTGCATGCCAAGCAGAGGCTCTACCACTGAGCCAGGGTCTCAGGTCAAGGTCTTTCCCATTCCCTTCTGCCAGGGATTTCCCATTTCTTTTAACTGGAGATGCCAGGGATTGAACCTGGGACCTTCTGCATGCCAAGCAGAGGCTCTGCCATTGAGCCAGGGTCTTAGGTCAAGGTCTTTCCCATCCCCTCCTGCCTGGTCCTTTGAACTGGAGATGCCAGGGATTGAACCTGGGACCTTCTGCATGCCAAGCAGAGGCTCTGCCACTGAGCCAGGGTCTTAGGTCAAGATCTTTCCCATCACCTCCTGCCTGGTCCTTTGAACTGGAGATGCCAGGGATTGAACCTGGGACCTTCTGCATGCCAAGCGGAGGCTCTGCCACTGAGCCAGGGTCTCAGGTCAAGGTCTTTCCCATTCCCTTTTGCCAGGGATTTCCCATTTCTTTTAACTGGAGATGCCAGGGATCGAACCTGGGACCTTCTGCATACGAAGCAGAGGCTCTGCCACTGAGCCAGGGTCTCAGGTCAAGGTCTTTCCCATCACCTCTTTCCTGGTCCTTTGAACTGGAGATGCCAGGGATTGAACCTGGGACCTTCTGCATGCCAAGCAGAGGCTCTACCACTGAGCCAGGGTCTCAGGTCAAGGTCTTTCCCATTCCCTTCTGCCAGGGATTTCCCATTTCTTTTAACTGGAGATGCCAGGGATTGAACCTGGGACCTTCTGCATGCCAAGCAGAGGCTCTGCCACTGAGCCACAGCTGCTGTTGCAAACTCACAGCATCACACAGTAGCCTGGTTTCCCTTGCAAAGATGCCACCCATACTTGATTCATTCATTAAATCCACATCTTGCCTTACTTCCAAGGAAGTCAAAATGGCACATACAGGTTTCTTGTGCACTCTCCTATCCTGGCAGGGACAGAATCCAAACTTACTAAGTTTTAGCAAAACTTATGGCAGATACTTTCAGATTAACAGAAAAGAACCATGTGTCAAAAATAAAGCAGGGAGGGAGAAGGGAGGAGGGAGGGAGGAGAAGAAGAAAAAGAAGGAAGAAGAAGAATTGCAGATTTATACCCCCCCCCCTTCTCTCTGAATCAGAGACTCAGAGCGGCTTACAATCTCCTATATCTTCTCTCCCCCACAACAGACACCCTGTGAGGTGAGTGGGGCTGAGAGAGCTCTGAATGAAGCTGCCCTTTCAAGGACAACCTCTGCCAGAGCGATGGCTGACCCAAGGCCATTCCAGCAGGTGCAAGTGGAGGAGTGGGGAATCAAACCTGTTTCTCCCAGATAAGAGTCCACACACTTAACCACTACACCAAAGTGGCTATCATAGGAAGATAGGAAGGAAAGGAAAAAGGGAGGGAGGGAGGGAAGGAAGGAAGGAAGGAAGGAAGGAAGGAAGGAAGGAAGGAAGGAAGGAAGGAAGGAAGGAAGGAAGGAAGGAAGGAAGGAAGGAAGCCTAGGCTGGACCACCTGTGTGCCCTTAGTTGAGGGAATAGGCAGAGTTTCCTAGAACTAATAGCTCCTCTCCAGACTTCAGAGATCAGTTCTTCAGGAGTAAATGGCTGCTTTGGAGGCGGGGCTCTATTGTATTGTACCCTGCTGAGGTCCCTCCCCTCCTTAAGTCCTGCCCACCCCAGCTCCACCCCCAAATCTCCCAGAATTCCCCAACCAAGACATGGCAATCCTTGGTTTACGTCCTAGTAAACTCTGAGTAAACATTCACGGGACCAGTCACCAAATATTTCTGTGTGCATTGACATTTCCTCCTGGGGTTCTCTCGTTTAAAGACCAATTGAAGGATTGCAGAATTGTTCCAAAACGCTGCGTAGCCGCTTTCCAGTTGAGGGAGTTATAACATCATATTTATTCTAATATTGCATATTATTGCTATGGTATTTTCACCCACTGCACCAACAGCTTTTGGGGGGGGGGGGTTCGCTTTTCCAGCGACGTCCAGTACTGAATCTGGGACAGCCCGTTCCTTCCTCTCTCAGTACTCCGTTAACATTTGCACAATTGCTCAAAAAGGCTTTTCAGAAAAATGTAGACCCACCTGCCATTGCGTAACGGCTCGAGAGAATTAAATGCATCGTTTTCATGTCTCAAGTTAACATTTTACAAGGAACGTCGGATGCGCCGATAAATGGGGAAAAAATTATTTTAATGGCTCATGTTCTGGAACGATGGGTTTTAATACATTCCGATTTTCTTTTTGCATGGGTACCCCGGGATGTCGAAAAACTCAACGGTTCTTACCGCTGAGCTTTTGTAAATCCTAGAACGTCCTGTGAGGTCACTTCCTGGCTTTACCTGAAGTTACATCAGCGTGACACCAAAATGGCAGGCCCTTCTGCTTCATTTCTCCCCAGTCTATGGAACAGGGGTGGCCAAACTTGCTTAATGTAAGAGCCTCATAGAATAAATGTCAGATGTCTGAGAGCCGCAAGACATGAATAACAGATGTCTGAGAGCCGCGAGACGTGACCATCGGATGTTTGAGAGCTGTGAGACAAGGGAGGAAGGAAGGCAGGCAAATAGATGAAGGTGGGAGGAGGGAGAGTAGGGTTGCCAATCCCCAGGTGGGGGCAGAGGATCCCCCGGTTTGGAGGCCCTCCCCACCGCTTCAGGGTCATCAGAAAGCAGGGGGAGGGGAAGGAATGTCTGCTGGGAACTCTTTTATTCCCTATAGAGATTTATTCCCATAGAAAATAATAGAGAATTGATCCGCGGGTATCTGGGGATCTAGGGGCCTGTTTTTTGAGGTAGAGGCACCAAATTTTCAGTATAGCATCTAGTGCCTCTCCCCAAAATACCTCCCAAGTTTCAAAAAGATTGGACCAGGGGGTCCAATTCTATGAGCCCCAAAAGAAGGTGCCCCTATCCTTCATTATTTCCTATGGAAGGAAGGAATTGAAAAGGTGTGCGGTCCCTTTCAATGTGATGGCCAGAACTCTCTTTGGAGTTCAATGATGCTTGTCACAGCCTCGATCTTGGCTCCACCCCTAAGGTCTCCTGGCTCCACCCCCAGAGTCTCCTGGCTCCACCCCAAAGTCCCCAGATATTTCTTAAATTGGACTTGGCAACCCTAAGGGAGAGAGAGGTGGAAAGAAAGCAACTTTAACTCCAAGCTGCCAGATGGCTTGGCTTAGAGAAGTGATTTCAAGAGACAAACGCCTTCTCCAAGCTGGTTGACGGAGCAGTGGGGGCTTCAAGAGCCACACAATAGGTGTGAAAGAGACACTTGTGGCTCCTTTCCTGCTGAGAGACAGCAGCGCACGGACAAACCAGGAGCTTCACACTAACTGGATTTTGTTGTTTACCTCTCGTAGACTAACCGGAACGCATTGCACAAAAACAATAGCGGTTGCCAGGTCCAATTCAAGAAATATCTGGGGGTGGAGCCAGGAGACTTTGGGGGTGGAGCCAGAAGCAAGGTTGTGACAACTCCAAAGAGGGTTCTGGTCATCACATTTAAAGGGATCACGCTCCTTTTGAATGCCTTCCCTCCATAGGAAATAATGAAGGATAGGGGCACGTCCTTTGGGGGCTCACAGAACTGGACCCCCCGGTACAGTCTTTGGGTCTAATCTGTATCCTATAAAAATCTGAATAAAAATCTTTAAACACAAAGATCCTAATTCAAAACCACCACCATCAAGAGCCAGTCTGGTGTAGTGGTTAAGTGTGCGGGCTCTTATCTGGGTTTGATTTCCATTCCTCCGCATGATGATGATATTGGATTTATACTCCGCTCTTCGCTCTGAATCTCAGAGTGGCTTACAATCTCCTTCACCTTCCTCCCCCACAACAGACACCCTGTGAGGTGGGTGGGGCTGTGAGGCCTTTCACAGCAGCTGCCCTTTCAAGGACAACCTCTGCCAGAGCTCTGGCTGACCCAAGGCCATTCCAGCAGCTGCAACTGGAGGAGTGGGGAATCAAACCTGGTTCTCCCAGATAAGAGTCCGCACACTTCACCACTACACAAACTGTCTCTCTTGATAAGAACATAAGAGAAGCCATGTTGGATCAGGCCAGTGGCCCATCCAGTCCAACACTCTGTGTCACACAGTGGCCAAAAAAACCCCAGGTGCCATCAGGACATCCACCAGTGGGGCCAGGACTAGAAGTCCTCACACTGTGTTCCCCACCCCCCGCCCAAGCACCAAGAATACAGAGCATCACTGCCCCAGACAGAGAGTTCCAATATCGCCCAGAGATTAATTGTAACAGTTGGAGATCCCCAGAAGTGAAAAGTTATTTGAGACTGAAAACTCCTAGGACACTTCCATATCAAGCAGACTGCCCTGATGTTGTTACATCTGACTGAACTCCAAATTCTACAAGCCACCTCACTTTTCCTCTCTGCTGCTGACTCAGGATCATGAATAGAGACGAACACACCTGAATCTGTCTTCTACTGGATAAGACCATCGGCCCATCAGGGTCGGTAATGTCTACTCAAAGTAGAAGTGGTTCTCCAGGGTCACTGGCTGAGGTCTTTCACACCACCTGCTTCCTGCTGCAGGGTCTCAGGTCAAGGTCTTTCCCATCACCTCCTGCCTGGTCCTTTTAACTGGAGATACCAGGGATTGAACCTGGGACCTTCTGCATCCCAAGCAGAGGCTTTGCCACTGAGCCAGGGTCTCAGGTCAAAGTTCTTCTCATTACCTCCTGCCTGGTCCTTTTAACTGGAGATGCTGGGGATTGAACCTGGGACCTTCTGCATGCCAAGCAGAGGATCTGCCATTGAGCCAGAGTCTCAGGTCAAGGTCTTTCTCATCACCTCCTGCCTGGTCCTTCTAACTGGAGATGCCGGGGATTGAACCTGGGACCTTCTGCATCCCAAGCAGAGGCTTTGCCACTGAGCCAGGGTCTCAGGTCAAAGTTCTTCTCATTACCTCCTGCCTGGTCCTTTTAACTGGAGATGCTGGGGATTGAACCTGGGACCTTCTGCATGCCAAGCAGAGGATCTGCCATTGAGCCAGAGTCTCAGGTCAAGGTCTTTCTCATCACCTCCTGCCTGGTCCTTCTAACTGGAGATGCCGGGGATTGAACCTGGGACCTTCTGCATCCCAAGCAGAGGCTCTGTCACTGAGCCAGGGTCTCAGGTCAAGGTTTTTCTTATCACCTGCCTGGTCCTTCTAACTGGAGATGCCGGGGATTGAACCTGAGACCTTCTGCATGCCAAGCAGAGGCTCTGCCATTGAACCAGGGTCTCAGGTCAAGGTCTTTCCATCACCTCCTGCCTGGTCCTTCTAACTGGAGATGCTGGGGATTGAACCTGAGACCTTCTGCATGCCAAGCAGAGGCTCTGCCATTGAGCCAGGGTCTCAGGTCAAGGTCTTTCCATCACCTCCTGCTTGGTCCTTCTAACTGGAGATGCCGGGGGTTGAACCTGGGACCTTCTGCATGCAAGCTGAGGTTCTTCCACTGAGCCACAACTCCTCCCATCAAAGTGGGGATTGTGTGCCTACATAATGCATGAGTGGTGAGAGCAGAGCTCCGGCCGCATTAAGCCAGAGGGACGAGAAAGCAATCCGAGGCGGTAATGCACTGACTTCTGGCATAAACCGTGAAAGAGAAAGAAAGAGGCTGCATTAGCTGCAGATGGTTCTGTCCAAGGTGATGGATTATGGAAGGTTGGGTGAAAGCAGGGAGAAGGAGGTCGGGGTGGGATGAGAAAGCAGATCTCAGGATTGGGCAAGACTCAGAGCAGAAGCCTACGGTTGCCAACTCTGGGTTGGGAAATTCCTGGAGATTTGGGGACGGAGCCTGGGGACGAAATTCCTGGAGATTTGGGGACATAGAGTCCATCCTCCAAAGCAGCTCTTTCCTCCAGGAGAACTGCTCTCTGCTCTCTGACGTACAGTTGTAGTTCCAGATCTCGGCTCACCTTGACGCTCAGGGTTTCCCCTCTGCAGAAGGGGAAAGGGGCAGCGTTATCATTCCTATGAACATATGAACCTGCTGATGCTGAGTCAGCCCCTTAGACCATCAGTCAGTATTGTCTACTCCAGGTCTCAGGTGGAGGGCTTTCACGTTACCCACCACCTGGTTCTTTTCAACTAGAGATGTTGGGCATTGAACCTGGGACCTTCTTGCATGCTAAGTCAGTTTGGTGTAGTGGTGAAGTGTGTGGACTCTTATCTGGGAGAACCGGGTTTGATTCCTCGCTCCTCCACTTGCACCTGCTGGAATGGCCTTGGGTCAGCCATAGCTAGATGGCTAGATGGCCATCTGACAGCAATGAAGATCCTGTGAATTTAGGGGGAAGTATTTGCGAGCTTCCTGCATTGTGCAGGGGGTTGGACTAGAGCACTCTGAAGGTCCCTTCGAACTCTAGAATTCTGGCAGAGCTGTCCTTGCAAGGGCAGCTGCTGCGAGAGTCCTCTCAGCCCCACCCACCTCACAGGGTGTCTGTGGTGGGGGGAGAAGATAAAGGAGATTATGAGCCACTCTGAGACTCTGAGATTCAGAGTGGAGGGCAGGATCTAAATCCAATATCTTCTTCAAGCACAGGCTCTGCCCTTTTAACTGGAGATACCAGGGATTGAACCTGGGACCTCTGCATGCCGAGGCTCTGTCACTGAGTCAGGGTCTCAGATCAAGGTCTTTCCCATCACCTCCTGCCTGATACTTTTAACTGGAGATCCCAGGGATTGAACCTGGGACCTCTGCAAGCCAAGCAGAGGCTCTGTCACTGAGTCAGGGTCTCAGATCAAGGTCTTTCCCATCACCTCCTGCCTGATACTTTTAACTGGAGATACCAGGGATTGAACATGGGACCTTCTGCATCCCAAGCAGAGGCTTTGCCACTGAGCCAGGGTCTCAGGTCAAAGTTCTTCTCATTACCTCCTGCCTGGTCCTTTGAACTGGAGATGCCGGGGATTGAACCTGGGACCTTCTGCGTGCCAAACAGAGGCTCTGCCACTGAGCCAAGAGCTCAGGTCAAGGTCTTTCCCAACATCTCCTGCCTGGTCCTTCTAACTGGAGATGCCGGGGATTGAACCTGGGATCTTCTGCATGCAAAGTAGATACTCTACCACTGAGCCAGGGGCTCAGGTCAAGGTCTTTCTCATCACCTTTTGCCTGGTCCTTTTAACTGAAGATGCAAGTACTTGAAGGGCTGTCATCTAGAGGATGTTGTGGAATTGTTTTCTGTGGCCCCAAAAGGTAGGACCAGAACCAACGGGTTGAAATTAAATCAAAAGAGTTTCCGGCTCAACATTAGGAAGAACTTCCTGACTGTTAGAGCAGTTCCTCAGTGGAACAGGCTCCCTCGGGAGATGGTGGGCTCTCCTTCCTTTCAACAGAGGCTAGATGGCCCTCTGACAGCAATGAAGATCCTGTGAATTTAGGGGGAAGTATTTGCGAGCTTCCTGCATTGTGCAGGGGGTTGGACTAGAACACTCTGAAGGTCCCTTCCAACTCTAGAATTCTATGATTCTATGTTTCAATCCTCCAGGAGATTGCAGGGCTCTTAGTACAGGGCCTATTGTAAGCTCCAGGAGGACTGGCTACATCAGGGAGGTGTGGCCTAATATGCAAAGGAGTTCCTGCTCCAAAAAAAGCTCTGAGTCTACCTATTCCTCTTGGGTCTCCTGGCCTACCTGTGTCCTTTCCGCTCTGCCAGTTTTCCTGGTCTCCAACCAACCTTACTGCAATTATGAAATGGACTAGGCTTCATGACTGGCTGTCCCCTGGATCACCCTGGGCACTCCCTCCCATTTCAGCTGTAGCCCTGCCAACACTTCACCCTCCCCCCGGCACTCTTGACTGCCCACAACTCAGAGCTGATGGCAGATAATGGATAATTTGGAAAGGGACAGGAGACCTTCATTTCCCACCCTGCTGTAGAATGTGGTATCCCTGAGCATAGAACAGAGGCATACGATGCACTTAAAACGCCCTTCCCTCCATCGCAGAGAGCTCAAAAAAGCGAGCCAAGCCATATGCTTTCACGAGGACTGCGGATTCACCATGATTCTGCGGGCATGAAGGAAAGCTGTGTGATGGCAGCTCCCATTTCAGCTTGCGAGGGATGAAAGGTGAGTTCTTGGCCCTTCCAGATGCAAAAACGTGTTGAAAGCAGATCAAGATGGGTAGCTGTGTTAGTCTGTCTGTAGCAGCGGGAAACAGCAAGAGTCCAGAATAGGGTTGCCAAATCCAATTCAAGAAATATCTGGGGACTTTGGGGGTGGAGCCAGGAGCAAGGTTGTGACAAGCATAACTGAACTCCAAAGGGAGTTCTGGCCATCACATTTAAAGGGACCGCACATCTTTTTAAATGCTTTCCCTCCATAGGAAATAATGAAGGAGAGGGGCACCTTCTTTTGGGGCTCATAGAATTGGACCCCCTGGGCCAATCTTTTTTGAACTCGGGGGGTATTTTGGAGAGAGGCACTGGATGCTATGCTGAAGATTTGGTGCCTCTATCTCAAAAAACGGATACCTGCAGATCAATTCTCCATTATTTCCTATGGGAATAAGTCTCCATAGGGAATAATGGAGCACCCAGCAGACATTTCCCTCCCCTCCTCCTACTTTCTGATGACCCTGAAGCGGGGGGGGGGCCCCTCCAAACTGAGGGATCCCCTGCTCCCACCTGGGGATTGGCAACCCTAGTCCAGGAGCTGTTTACAATCTAACAAAATTTGTGGCAGAAGATGAGCTTTTATGAGTTACTGCCACACATATATTTTTTAGCCTTCTTACTCTTTTCCAGGGGTGGAATTCTAGCAGGAGCTCCTTTGCATATTAGGCCACACACCCCCGATGTAGCCAATCCTCCAAGAGCTTACAAACAAGAGCTTTGTAAGCTCCTGGAGGATTGGCTACATTGGGGGTGTGGCCTAATATGCATATGACCTCCTGCCAGAATTCCAAACCAGCTCTTTTCTAATGGAGAAAGCATTGGTCAAAATCTCAGAAGCCGCACAAGTGGCTCGTAAGATCTCAGGCAGCAGAAGAGGAGGGATCAAATTCTCGTGAATTTCCCGAAACAGTGCAAAAGTGAATTATTCGACGAGGTTTTCCGATGCACGCGATAGTGTAGCACTGACCAAAATGATGCACAAAGTTATTTGGACAAACCATCGGGGACTGTGGTCTATGCTACTGTGTATAGCTTGCTGTAAGTTGGACCATAAGGAAGGCCGAGTGCAGAGGAATAGATGCTTTCAAGCTGTGGTGCTGGAGAAGAATCTCAAGAGTCCCTTGGGACTGCAAGAAGATCAAACCAGTCAGTCCTAAGGGAAATCCACCCTGGCTGTTCCCTGGAAGGTCAGATGCTGAAGCTGAAGCTCAAATCCTTTGGCCACCCAATGAGAAGGGAGCCCTCACTGGAGAAAACCCTGATGCTGGGAAAGACAGAAGGCAAAAGAAGAAGGGGACGGCAAAAGAGGAGATGGCTGGACAGCGTTACTGATGTCACAAACATGGATTTGAGCAGACTTCGGAGGATGGTGGAAGGCAGGAGGGCCTGGATTTTTTTCAAGCATTCACAATGATAACGGGGATATGGAAAGTTGATTTCTATTTTAAAAGCCCAGGAGGAGGAGGGGGAAAAATTCTCTTTCCAAATATAACAATGAATCAGATTGCAAATATTCACAGGTTAGCTTGGATTTAATAACGGGCCCCCCCTCTCAGTCTCTCCCAGAATCTTTCCATTTGCATAAGAGCTACCCAGAAGAAAAAACTGCTAAACGGGTTTTTCTCCAGTTCAAAACAATGGTCTCCTTTCTGGTATTCCCCGTGCAAAGTTACAAACATAAAGTCTTGAAGGGGCAGCTTCTAAACTAGGGTTGCCAAGTCCAATTCAAGGAATATTTGGGGACATTGGAGGTGGAGCCAGGAGACATTGGGGGTGGAGCCAGGAGACTTTGGGGGTGGAGCCAGGAGCAAGGCTGTGACAACCATTATTGAACTCCAAAGGGAGTTCTGGCCATCACATGTAAAGGGACCGCGCACCTTTTAAATGCCTTCTCTCCACTGGAAATAATGAAGGATAGGGGCACCTTATTTTGGGGTTCATAGAATTGGAACTCTTGGTCCAATCCTTTTGAGACTCGGAGAGTATTTTGGGGAGAGGCACTGGATGCTATGCTGAAAATTTGGTGCCTCTTCCTCAAAAAAACAGCTCACCCCAGGGCCCCAGATACCCGCAGATCAATTCTCCATTATACCCCATAGGAATCATTCCGCATAGGGAATACTGGAGTGCCCAGCAGACATTTCCCTCCCTCCCCCCGCTTTCTGATGACCCTGAAGCGGGGGGAGGGCCCCCAAACCGGGGGATCCCCTGCCCCCACCTGGGGATTGGCAACACTATTCTAAACTGGAGGTCCTTCCTGTACTCTATTTTGACACAGGATAGGATCAACCAACCTGCCTAGCCACCAAGGAGTTAATGTCAAGACAGATGATGAGCAGAAAGTTGGAACAGAAAGGCAGGCGAGAACGAAAAGATTCCATGGCTAGAAATACGTTGCTTGTGCTAGCGGGAGGGTGAACAGCAGCTGCATGGATTGACAGGTAGGTCAAGGCATTTTGGTAGAGCAGATAGTTGCACCCGGGGCCATCAATTCTTTTAAGGCGTAAGAATATCAGAACAGCCCTGCTGGATCAGACCAGCGGTCCATCTAGTTCAGCAGCCTGCCTCACACAGTGGCAAACCAGTTTCTCTGGAGGGCCAGCAACAGGACAGAGAGGCTGAGGCCTTCATAAGAACATCAGAAGAGCCCTGCTGGATCAGACCAGTGAGGGTCCATCCAGTCCAGCATTCTGCCTCACACAGTGGCCAACAAGTTCCTCTGAAGGGCCAACAACAGGGCAGAGAGGCTGAGGCTTTCATAGGAACAGCAGAAGAGCCCTTCTGGATTAGACCCAGTGGTCCATCTGCTCCAGCATCCTGCCTTACACAGAGTGGCCAACCTTGCTGAAATGTGGCAATGGACTAGGCCTCTGGAGAGGCAACAACTGGGCATAGAGGATTAATTTGCTCAGTGCAGCGAATTCCATTTCTTAGCCCTAAACGAGTCTCATATTCCAGTGAGGTGTAGCGGCTAAGAGTGCCATAAGGATATAAGAGAAGGCATGTTAGATCAGGCCAGTGGCCCATCCAGTCCAACATTCTGTGTCCACATTGTAGCCAAAACCCAGGAGCCATCAGGAGGTCCAGCGGCAGGGCCAGAACTCCAGAAACCTTCCCACGGTTGCCCCGCAAGCACCAAGAAGGCAGAGCATCTCTTCCCCAGATATAAGTACATAAGAGAAGCCATGTTGGATCAGGCCAATGGCCTATCCAGTCCAACACTCTGTGCCACACAGGGGCCAAAAAAACCCAGGTCCCATCGGAGGTCCATCAGTAGGGTGAGAACTCCAGAAACCTTACCAATGTTTCCCTCCAAGCAACAACAAGACAAAGCATCTCTGCCTCAGATATAAATACATACAAGAAGCCATGTTGGATCAGCCCAGTGGCCCATCAAGTCCAACATTCTGAGTCACACAGTGGCCAAAACCCAGGGGCCATCAGGAGGTCCACCAGTGGGGCCAGGACACTAGAAGTCCTCCCACTGTGCCCCCCCCCCCAAGCACCAAGAAGACAGCATCACTGCCCCAGACATAAGCGAAGCCGTGTTGGTTTAGGCCAGTGTCCCATCCAGATCAAAACTCTATCACACAGTAGTCCAAACCCAGGGGCCATCAGAAGGTCCACCAGCAGAGCAAGAACTCCAGAAGCCCTTGCATTGTTGCCCCCCAAAGCACCAAGAAGATAGAGCATCACTGGGCCAGACATAAGAGAAGCCATGTTGGATCAGGCCAATGGCCCATAAGAACATCAGAGAAGCCATGTTGGAAGAGGCCAGTGGCCCATCCAGTCCAACACTCTCTGTCACACAGTGGGCAAAAAACCCAGGTGCCATCAGGAGGACTGGAAGGAACTCTCCCCAAGGGTCATCTAGTCCAACACCCTGCACAATGCAGGAAATTTGCAACTACCTCCTCTCTCCACCCCTGCTCTGTCCTCAGAGGAAGGCAAAAAATGTTCAGGATCCTTGGCCAATCTGGCCTGCAGGAAATGTCCTTCCTGAACCCAAAGTGGAGATGGGCATCACCCTGGGCATATACAGGGTTGGGAAACACGTATTGCGTGGCTCTCAAAGCTCCAATCACCCCATTGGCTGGCTTGAAGAAGGCAGTTCTCACTTTAAAGCACCACTCCAAGCCAAGCCAACCTGCATTTAAAACTGAAGTTGCCTCTCCTCCCCTACTTGCTTCCCTATCTATTTTCCTTCCTTCCTTCCTTCCTTCCTTCCTTCCTTCCTTCCTTCCTTCCTTCCTTCCTTCCTTCCTTCCTTCCTTCCTTCCTCCCTCCCTCCATTTTTTCCCTCCCTCCATTTTCCTTCCTCCCTCTATTTTCCTTCCTTCCTCCCTCCCTCCCTCCATTTTCCTTCCTCCATCCCTCTATTTTCCTTCCTTCTTTCCTCCCGCCCTATTTTCCTCCCTCCTTCCCACTATTTTCCTCCCTCCCTCCCTCTGTTTTCCCTCCTTCCTCCATTTTCCTTTCTTCTTCCTTCCTCCCTCAATTTTCCTTCCTTCCTCCATTTTCCCTCCTTCCTTTCTCCCTCCCACTATTTTCCTTCCTTCCTTCCTCCATTTTCCTTTCTTTCTTTCTTCCTCCCTTCCTCCATTTTCCTTTCTTCCTTCCTTCCTCCCTCAATTTTCCTTCCTTCCTTCCTCCCTCCCTCCCTCTATTTTCCTTCTTTCCTTCCTCCTGCCCTCCTTCTATTTTCCTCCCTCCCACTATTTTCCTTCCTTCCTTCCTTCCTTCCTTCCTTCCTTCCTTCCTTCCTTCCTTCCTTCCTTCCTCCCTCTTTCTTTCCTTCCTTCCTTCCTTCCTCCCTTCCTTCCTCCCACTATTTTCCTTCCTTCCTCCATTTTTTTCTTTCTTTCTTTCTTTCTTTCTTTCTTTCTTTCTTTCTTTCTTTCTTTCTTTCTTTCTTTCTTTCTTTCTTCCTTCCTCCATTTTCCTTTCTTCTTTCCTTCCTCCCTCCTTCTATTTTCCTCCCTTCCTCCATTTGCCTTCCTTACTTCCTTCTCCCTTCCTCCATTTTCCTTTCTTCCTCCCTCCCACTATTTTCCTATTTTCCTTCCTCCCTTCATCCATTTTCCTTTCTTCCTTCCTTCCTCCCTCCATTTTCCTTCCTTCATCCCTCTATTTTCCTTCCTTCCTCCCTCCCTCCCTCCATTTTCCTCCCTCCCTCCCTCCATTTTCATCCCTCCCTCCCACCATTTTCTTTCCTTCCTCCCTTTTCCTTTCTTCCTCCCTTCCTCCCACCCTCCTTCTATTTTTCTCCCTCCCTCACACTATTTTCCTTCCTTCCTTCCTTCCTTCCTTCCTTCCTTCCTTCCTTCCTTCCTTCCTTCCTTCCTTCCTTCCTTCCTTCCTCCCTCTCTTCTCTCAAACATCTGACATTCATGTCTTGTGGCTCCCCAAACATCTGATGTGTCTTCTGTGTGGCTCTTCTGTTAAGCAAGTTTGGCCACCCCTGGCATATAAAAAAGGGCCACAAGAGCCCAGCACTGGCTCGTTCCTTCCTGGAGACACATCAGAGGTTTGTACACATAGACATGGGTTCAAGAAAGCAGGTTCAGCTGGGTTTGCCCTGCTTAGTGTTTGGATGGGAGACACTAAGGAAGCCCAGGGTTGCTACGCAGAGGCAGGCAATGGCAAGCCACCTCTGTTTGTCTCTTGCCTTGACCTGGATGGCCCAGGCTAGACTGATCTCATCAGATCGCAAAAGCTAAGCAGGGCTGGCCCTGATTTGTATTTGGATGGGAGACCATCAAAGGTTGCTACGCAGAGGCAGGCAATGGCAAACCACCTCTGTTCGTCTCTTGCCTTCACCTGGTTGGCCCAGGCTAGACAGATCTTGTCAGATCTCAGCAGCTAAGCAGGTGGGCCTTGGTTAGTACTTGGATGGGAGACCACTGGGGAAGTCCAGGGTTGCTACGCAGAGGCAGGCAATGGCAAACCACCTCTGTTCATCTCTTACCTTGACCTGGATGGCCCAGGCTAGACGGATCTCATCAAATCTCAGAAGCTAAGCAGGGTTGGGTCTGCTACGCAGAGGCAGGCAGGTAATGGTAAACCACCTCTGTTTGTCTCTTGCCTTCACCTGGATGGCCAAGGCTACATATATGAACATATGAAGCTGCCTTCTACCGAATCAGACCCTGGGTCCATCAAAGTCAGTATTGTCTACTCAGACTGGCAGCGGCTCTCCAGGGTCTCAAGCTGAGGTTTTTCACACCTATTTGCCTGGACCCCTTTTTAGTTGGAGATGCTGGGGATTGAACCTGGGACCTTCTGCTTCCCAAGCAGATGTTCTACCACTGAGCCACCGTCCCTCCCCTAATCTCATCACTAGACTGATCTCATCAGATCTCAGAAGCTAAGCAGGGCTGGCCCTGGTTTGTATTTGGATGGGAGACCACCAAAGGTTGCTACGCAGAGGCAGGCAGGTAATGGTAAACCACCTCTGTTTGTCTCTTGCCTTCACCTGGTTGACCCAGGCTAGACAGATCTTGTCAGATCTCAGCAGCTAAGCAGGTGGGCCTTGGTTAGTACTTGGATGGGAGACCACTGGGGAAGTCCAGGGTTGCTACGCAGAGGCAGGCAATGGCAAACCACCTCTGTTCATCTCTTACCTTGACCTGGATGGCCCAGGCTAGACGGATCTCATCAAATCTCAGAAGCTAAGCAGGGTTGGGTCTGCTCAGTACTTGGATGGGAGACCACCAAGGAAATCCAGAGTTGCTCTGCAGAGACAGACAATGGCAAAACCACTTCTGTTTGTCTCTGCTTCAACCTGGATGGCCCAGTCTAGCCAGACCTCATCAGATCCTAGAAGCTTAGCTAAGCAACGTTGGCCCTGGTTAGCACTTGGATAGGAGACCACCAAGGAAGTCCAGTCTTTGGCAAATAGGAGACCTCCTTGGAATACCATCAATGGGAGGCAGGCTGTATGGAGCCATTTCTTTGAACGTCCTCCACGTCCCACTAGGGGTCACCAGAAGTCGCTATACCTTCTAGGTAGGGGTAGAATTCTAGCAGGAGTTCCTTTTGCATATTAGACCACACACCCCTGATGTAGCCAATCCTCCTGGAGCTTTCAGAAAAGAGCCTTGTAAGCTCTTGGAGGATTGGCTACATCAGTGGGGTGTGGCCTAATATGCAAATACTTGGATGGGAGACCACCAAGGAAGTCCAGGGCCACTGTGCAGCGGCAGGCAATGGCAAACCACCTCTGTTTGCCTCTTGCTTTGATCTTGTTGGCCCAGGGTGGCCGATCCAATCACATCTTGGGAGCTCAGCAGGCTCAGCCCTGGTTAATCCTTGGTTGTGGACCACTGAGGATGTCCAGGGTTGCTGCGCAGAGGCAGGCAATGGCAAACCGCCTCTGATTGTCTCTGCCTTAACATAGGTGGCTCAGATTTCTGAAATCTCATCAGATCTCAGAAGCTAAGCAGGGACAAACCCCGTTACTGCTCGGACGGGAGACCAGCAAGGAAGTCCAGGGTCGCTGTGCAGAGGCAAGCAATGGCAAACCACCTCCGTTCCTCTCTTGCCTTGAAAACCCTACAGGGAGGCCATAAGTCAGCTGGGACTCGAGAGTGCTTTTCACCCACCCCCACCAGTGTTACAAACCATCAACACTGAGCCACAACCTGCAACTTTCTAGAGGGGGTGGAGGGTGTTGGCTGCTGAGGGCCTAGAGACCTGGGGAGGGAAAAAAGAGGAATGGGGGTGAAATAATCTAGAAATGAAAAGGAGTGGGAAACACTTGAGTGGCTGACTTCATGCGAGGTTACGTAAGGGGAAAAGAAAAAAAAAAGGTGTAGGTGGATTGCTGGGGAGTTAACCGTAGAGAAGTCTGAGCAGAAAAAAGAAGAGTAGGAACCACCTAGAAGGCATCAACCCCCCCCCCCCCAACGCTCCCTTAAAACCAGATCCTTCACAGCACATGGGAGATGAAGGAAGGATCTTCCACACAGGAGGAGGAGGAGAAGAAGAGCCAGTTTGAGTGTAGTGGTTAAGTGTGCGGACTCTTATCTGGGAGAACTGGGGTTGATTCCTCACTCCTCCACTTGGAATGGCCATGGGTCAGCCATAGCTCTCGCAGAGTTGTTCTTGAAAAGGCAGCTTCTGGGAGAGCCCTCTCAGCCCCACCCACCTCACAGGATGTCTGCTGTGTGTGGGGGGGGGGAGGGGAAGGTAAAGGAGATTGTAAGCTGTTCTGAGACTTTGAGCTCTGGAGTGGAGGGTGGGATATAAATCCAATATGAAGAAGAAGAAGAAGAAGAAGAAGAAGAAGAAGAAGAAGAAGAAGAAGAAGAAGAAGAAGAAGAAGAAGAAGAAGAAGAAGAAGAAGAAGATTATGATATTGGATTTATATCCCACCCTATACTCTGAATCTCAGAGTCTCAGAGCGGCACCTGGGTTTTTTGGCCCCTGTGTGACACAGAGTGTTGGACTGGATGGGCCATTGGCCTGATCCAACATGGCTTCTCTTATGCTCTTATGTCTGGGCAGTGATGCTCTGCATTCTTGGTGCTTGGGAGGGGCAACAGTGGGAGGGCTTCTAGTGTCCTGACCCCACTACTTGTGGAATGAAAGCACAACGCAATCCCTACAGGTTCAGGTGGGCAGCCATGTTTGTCTGTGGCAGAGGGAGAAGGTGTAGTGAGTCACTGAAAAATTGAGCCGTGACTCGTGAAAGCTCCTCCACACCACAAATTTTGTTAATCTTTAAAGTGCTCCTGCTCTTTTCTACCATACAGATTTGTAAGAAATGCGACACACCACAGAGTTTGACAGCAGAGAGAGGTTGAGGTACTAGCAAATGATATGGATGGCTGTGTCCAAAATGGCTCCATGTCCAAAATGACGAAGATGAACATGAGTCAACAGTATAATGCGGTGGCTAAAAGGGCAAATACAATTTTGGGCTGTATCAACAGAAGTCTAGTGTCCAGATCATGTGATGTGATGGTATCACTTTACTCTGCTCTGGTAAGACCTCACCTGGAGTATTGTGTTTAGTTTTGGGCACCACATTTTAAGAAGGATATAGACAAGCTGGAACGGGTCCAGAGAAGGGCAATGAAGATGGTGAGGGGTCTAGAGACCAAGTCCTGTGAAGAAAGGTTGAAGGAGCTGGGCATGTTTAGTCTGGAGAGGAGGCGGCTGAGAGGTGATAGGATCACCATCTTCAAGTACTTCAAGGGGTGTCATAGAGAGGATGGGGTGGAATTGTTTTCTGTGGCCCCGGAAGGTAGCACCAGAACCAATAGGTTGAAATTAAATCAAAAGAGTTTCCGGCTCAACATTAAGAACTTCCTTGACCGTTAGAGCAGTTCCTCAGTTGAACAGGCTTCCTCAGGAGGTGGTGGGCTCTCCTTCCTTGGAGGTTTTGAAACAGAGGCTAGATGGCCATCTGAGAGCAATGAAGATCCTGTGAATTTAGGGGGAGGTGTTTGTGAGATTCCTGCATTGTGCAGGGGGTTGGACTAGATGACCCCGGAGGTCCCTTCCAACTCCATGATTCTGTGGTTCCAGATCTGGGAGAAGAGGAAAGGAAGTGAAGGGGTAGGTGAAGGCGGGGTGCTGACAGTCATGATGAAGCCCCAAACAAAGTGTCAAGACCAGGGGGGGCCAAACTTTCAAGAGCCGTATAAAACAAAAGTCAAATGCTTGAGAGCTGCAAGACATGAACATGTGCTTCCATTCCACAAGTAGTGGAAAGATTTGTTAGGCTGGAGTTATAAGGGGGAAGAACTTCATGAGTTAGGCCTCACTTTGGAGGGACCACAGCTCAGTGACAGAGCCTCTGCTCGGCATGCAGAAGGTCCCAGGTTCAATCCCCGGTGTCTCCAGTTAAAAGTTCCAGGCAGGAGGTGAAGGGAAAGACCTTGACCTGAGACCCTGGCTCAGTGACAGAGCCTCTGCTTGGTGTGCAGAAGGTCCCAGGTTCAATCCCCGGCATCTCCAGTTAAAAGTTCCAGGCAGGAGGTGAAGGGAAAGACCTTGACCTGAGACCCTGGCTCAGTGGCAGAGCCTCTGCTTGGTGTGCAGAAGGTGCCAGGTTCAATCCTTGGCATCTCCAGTCAAAGGACCAGGCAGGAAGTGATGGGAAAGACCTTGACCTGAGACCCTGGCTCAGTGGCAGAGCCTCTGCTTGGTGTGCAGAAGGTCCCAGGTTCAATCCCCGGCATCTCCAGTTAAAAGGACCAGGCGGGAGGTGATGGGAAAGACCTTGACCTGAGACCCTGGCTCAGTGGCGGAGCCTCTGCTTGGCATGCAGAAGGTCCCAGTTTCAATCCCCAGCATCTCCAGTTGAAAGGAGGTGATGGGAAAGACCTTGACCTGAGACCCTGGCTCAGTAGCGGGGCCTTTGCTCCGTATCCAGAAGGTCCAAGGTTCAGTCCTCAGCATCTCCAGTTAAAAGGACCAGGCAAGTGGTGGTGGGAAAGACCAAGGCTGAGCCTGCTTATCTTCTGAGATCTGACAAAATCAGTCTAGCCTGGGCCATCCAAGTCAAGGCAAGAGATATTTTGCCATTGCCTGCCTCTGCGTAGCAACCTCGAGTTTCCTTGGTGGTCTCCCATCCAAGTACTAACCAAGGCTGAGCCTGCTTAGCTTCTGAGATCTGATGAGATCAGGCTAGCCTGGGCCATCCAGGTCAGGGCAGAGATGAGCAGAGGTGGTCTGCCGTTGCCTGCCTCTGTGTAGTGACCTTCAGCTTCCTTGGTGGTCTCCCACTGAAGTATTAACCAAGGCTGACCCTTCTTAACTTCTGAGATCTGACCAGATCAGGCCAGCTCGGGCAACCCAAGTCAAGGAGCACACTAGGGTACATAATTTTCATTTGCACACCTTGCGTGTGACGCCACAACCTCCCCGTGCCTTTCCCTTGGGTGAGCACACATGCTTTGTCGCTTCGACTCGCATTCCATGACATTTAGAAGCCCACAGCGAGTGGGAGAAAGCGCTCCGAGCTGAAAATTTTGGCACCAGCAAGGCAGAAGACTTGGGAGTTTTGAACTGCGCCAATGTTCTCTCCAAACGGCTCATTCTCTCCCCTCCACCACCACCACGGCACATTTTGTGCACATCAAAAATAACAGTTTGGCCTTCGTCGAGGCAGAATCCTTGCAACGCGAGACCAGCTTTTTGGTTTTTCTCCTATTCTAACCTTTCCTTGCTCCCCAAAATTGATATTTGTCATGGTTCTCTTTTCTCTATTTCTCTGCCAGTATTCAGACTTTGGGAGGGGAAGGCGGCATGCGATATAACAAGGGTGGCCAAACTTGCTTAACTTAAGAGCCGCATAAACATCAGACATTTGAGAGCTGCAAGACAAATATGACACACATGCCTTTATGAAAAAGTCTTAATACTTTCTTTGCACAGAAAGATAAAATACATACGTATGCGCTATATAACGTGACCATGTTAGAAGGAGACTTTTTAAAGGACAAAAGCCGGGAATAACAGTCCCCATAAGACCAGCATAGGAAAGACTTGAGAGTAAGTCTGCATTAAATTCCTCCTTGACCTCTGGGAGCCGCATAATGTGTGTGAAAGAGTTGCATGTGGCTCCCGAGCCACAGTTTGGCCACCCTTGGTATATAGCCTGGTCGCATCCTATCTTGGTAGCTAAGCACGGTCATTCTTTGGATGGGAGACCACCAAGCAAGGCTCTGCAGAGGAAGACAATGGCAAAACACTTCTGCTTCTTACTTGCTTTAAAACCACTTTGCTGATGTTCCATTGGAAGTTAAAGTTGCTTTCTTTCTACCTTTCACTCCCTCGTCTCTCCCCCCCCCCCTATTTGCTTTTCTTCCCTCCTTCCATCCATCCACCCCCCCCCCCCATCCATCCATCCATCTGGCCTCTGACATTCATGTCCTGTGTCTCTCAAACATCTGAAATGTATTCTATGTGGCTCTTACATTAAGCCGCACTGCCCAGTCAGCCAGCTTGGAAAAGGCATTTCTCTCATTAAATCCCTTCTCCAAGCTAAGCCAGCCAGTGCCCTATACCAGGGGTGGCCAACGGTAGCTCTCCAGATGTTTTTTGCCTACAACTCCCATCAGCCCCAGCCAGCATGGCCAATGGCTGGGGCTGATGGGAGTTGTAGGCAAAAGAAACATCTGGAGAGCTACCGTTGGCCACCCCTGCCCTATACTAAGAGCCCTGTAAGCTTTTGGAGGATTGGCTACATCAGGGGGTGTGGCCTAATATGCTAAGGAGCTCCTGCTACAAAAAAAAGCCCTGGTCTCCAAAAAAGGTGGCATCATAAAAAGATAAGAAGGACCGTAGTTCATCTAGTCCCAGAGTGTCGAACTCATTTGTTACGAGGGCTGGATCCGATATAAATGAGACCTCGTTGGGCCGGCCATGTCAGGTTGGGCCGAGCCATGCTAGGCTGGGCCCTGTGTGTACCTATTTAAGATTAGGTAGCAGAGATATAAATTTTATAAAGAACACAGACAAACCCATATATATATATTTTTTAAAAAAATATTAGCACTCATTGGTCTTAAGGGTGCTTTCTTTGTATTTCTCCCATGGGACCCAGGGAACTGGGCAAAGGAAGCTCTGGCTCTTTCCTTCCTTCCCCTGGAGATGAATAGGGAGAGGAGCCTCAGCCAATAGAAGGAAGAGAGGCTTGCCTCAGTAGCTCTGCTGTGCAATTGAGAGAGCCTGGCAAAGCAAGCTATTCCTCCCCCCCTTCCTCCCCAAAAGAGGAGCCTCAGCCAATGGAGAAAATAGCGGTATTGCTCTGTAGCTCCTGAGCAAGCCTTGCAAAGCAAGCTGTTATGCAGAAGGAAGCCAGATATATGGAGAAGGAAGCAGATGACAACCAGTTGCTCGGGGCCCGATAGGAGCCCTCCGGGGGCCTGATTCAGCCCCCGAACTGCATGTTTGACACCTCTGATCTAGTCCAACACCTCGTTTCCCTTGCAACACCCAGCCAAATGCCGTCAGGAAGCGCGTAAGGAGGGCACAGTCTCTCCCCTGCCGTTTGCCCTCAATATCTGATATCTACCTCTGCAAATGGAAGTTCTGTCATGGCTGACACCTGTTTATGAAAACCCGTTTCCCCTGAATTTGCCTTACCTTTGTTTCCTCAAACCACGCATATGTGAGACAGACATCTTGTGGCAGGGAATTCCACAGGCTCAGAAAGCTCTCTCTAAATCGACCGCCCTCTGATTTTATCAGGTAATCCCACGAGTTGCAAGTAGCAGGAGAAAGACCCTCCCCCCCTTCCAAATCTCTCTCTGCAAGGGATCCATGACCCTATCAATTTTTATTCTCTTCTCCCCTACATATTGTTGCCAATTTACAGGCAGTGGCTGGAGAACTCCTGGTATTATAGTCCCTCTCCAGAGGTCAGAGGTCAGTTTCCCTGGGAAAAAGTCTTCTTCGGGGGTGGGGATGGACTTTGGACAAGGTTGCCAGTCTCCAGGTAGGGCCTGGAGATCTCCCAAAATCACAGACGATCTCCAGGAAACAGAGATCTGTCCCCGTGGAGGAAATGGCTGCTTTAAAGAGCAGGCTCTATGGCATTATAATCTCCACCCCAAACCTCACCCTCTGGAGGCTCCAACCCTAAATCCCCACCAGGATTTTCCCCACCTGGAGTTGGTAACCCTTTGGCCACAGCATCTGTCCATCAGTGGCTATTAGCCACAGGGTATTGATGAAGCTCTCTGTCTACGGCAGGGGTGCTCTGTTCTTGGTGCTTGAGTGGGGGGCAACAGTGGGAGGGCTTCTAGTGTCCTGGCCCCAATGGTGGACCTCCTGATGGCACCTGGTTATTTTGGCCACTGTGTGACAGAGTGTTGGACCAGATGGGCCATTGGCCTGATCCAACATGGCTTCTCTGATGTTCTTATGGGCCAATGGCCTGATCCAACATGGCTTCTCTTACATCCTATGTCTGGGGCAAGTGATGCTCTGTATTCTTGGTGCTTGGGGGGGGGGGCACAATGTCCTGGTCTCACTGATGGACCTCCTGATTGGATCTGGGTTTTTTGACCACTGTGTGATCATTGGCCTGATCCAACATGGCTTCTCTTATGTCTGGGGCAGTGATGCTCTGTCTTCTTGGTGCTTGGGAGGGGCAACAGTGGGAGGGCTTCTAGTGTCCTGGCCCCACTGGTGGAGCTCCTGATGGCACCTGGGTTTTTTGGCCACTGTGTGACACAGAGCGTTGGACTGGAGAGGCCATTGGCTTGATGCAACATGGCTTCTCTGATCTTCTTATGTAAATGGGGGGGGGGGGGGATCACTTTACCTCTTTGCCCCAGCAAATCATTGGACTTGCCAACTTTGATCCAGGAGGGCGATTCAAGGCCAGCTGATAGGTTTTTGGTTTTTTTTAAGCGGGCATGCAGTTCTGGGTGGCTTGGCACCAGGGGGAGTGGCCTAATATGCAGATAAGCTCCTGATGGGCCTTTTCTACAAAAAAAGTCCTGTGGCACAATGGGTGTGTCAGGGGTGTGTGGCCTAATATGCAAATAAATCCCTACTGGGCCTTTTTAGCAAAGAAAGCCCTGGGCGGAACAATGATGACACCAGGGGGGCGTGCCCTAATATGCAAATAAGTCCCTGCTGGGCTTTTTTCTATCTAAAAAGGTGATGGGAAAGATTTGGGATCCCCCCCCCCCAAAAAAAAATGAACCAAGAAGAAGGCCTCAAACCCACCCGGCTGCCCCTCTCCTGATCTTGCCACCTGCTGCTCCTCCCCCCGCTTTTGCCACGTGGGCCAAAGACAACCCCTCCCCCCACACCGTGATCCTCCTCCCTCCTGCCCTCCCCCGGCAGACCTCTTCCCCGCCCCCTCCCAGCTGCCACTCCAGCCCGCTCGGCCAATCAGGGAGCGGCGAAGGCAGAGCCCCCTCCTCCTCCGGCGGCCTGTGGATCCCGCCCCCTCCCCTGCAGTCGCCTTGCAAGAAAAAGCCCAGCGAGAGAGAAGCCGGAGCGCGCCTCCTTTTCCTTCCCCCCCATCCCGAGCAATGCGCCAAAGCCCGGCGCGGGAAGGAAGGAAGGAAGGGAAGGAAGGAAGAAGGGAGGGAAGGAAGGAAGGAAGGGGGTTAAGGAAGGAAAGAGGGAAGGTAGAAGG